>NC_066834.1:4758481-5069845 GCF_001640805.2 Lates calcarifer
CCAAGAGCTGTTAAAGCATTAAGTAACTGTAAGTCTTTGGCTAGCGTTGTAGCAAAAACACAGAAAAAAGTGCATTATCATTACCTATTGGAGCAGCAAAAAGAGTTAATCATCATCAATAAGAATCATTTCCCTTGAGATCCACCACCAACCTGACATCTTGTACAAAAAGTGCTCAAAAATAAAGTTCAGCTCACAGTTCAGTTCACGGACTGAAGCCTCTCACGACACGGTGCAGGTGGAGGACTTGGGCGGCTGCTCCAGGATGGACTCGCGTCGCAGGTCATTGGGCAAAGTGCCGTCCGGGCCCCAGACTGTGAGCTCGCTGTAGATCCCCATCTCGATCATCTCCTCCTGCCAGGGGATGGAGATGTTCCCCGAGGCGAACTCGCTGAAAAAATCCTTGTCCTTGTCTTCCAGCTGCACGCCTTTAACGGTGGAGAAGGCCCCGACGTCGTCAATGTTCTTGGCATAAACTGTCTTAGAGTCTGGCACGAAAGGTGGCGGAAGGATCCCTGTGGAGACGCAGCACAGGAAGATGTTTATGTCAAGCAAAAAACATCATCTTTTTGTGTTTGACCTCTGTGCGTGTTTTAGTTGCTGCTTTTTGTGGAGCTGAACTTGTATTATTTAAAGTTTTCTCTTGTGCTGGGTTTTTGAATCTCAGTTAAATGTGTCTTTTATATTGTCTTAATGCCTTTTGTGTTTCATGTAAAGCACTTTGTGTTGACTTGTTGAAAGGTGCTGTACAAATAAACCTTGACTTTATCAGCTGTGAAGGAAGCGATTACCCAGAAACACTTAATAGTTCACTGGCAGTTAAAGTCTGCTCTTTGCACAGAGCCTTCATCAGGATATTTTACAGAGTAGATAAAAGCACATCCTAAATATACTCTACAAGATGGTCGAATCTGAGTGTTTGTCGGTTATATGACTAGAATCCAGCCTCTAAAGAAGCTCTGGTTAAGATATTTTCACATGGCAACTGCTGAAAGTAGATACTGAGGATTAAATATGTGTCATGCCCAGTAGCAACACTGTAAAATATATTTTAAAAGTCCTACATAATAATATTGGAATAATTACAAAAACAACAGCAGAAAGCATTTAAAACTGAAAACTATAGAAACAGATGTGTGCATGTACACAAGCAGTGACTGGTAAGGACTTGTTTCTGTCTGAAACAGACCTGCGTTCAGTTTCCTCCAGTTGATCTCACTGAAGAAGGGGTGCGTCCTGAGCTCGTCACACGATCCGTTCTTGAAGCCGAGCCTCTTGTCGACCTCTTTGCACAGCAGACCCTCACAGATGGACCGGGCGTTCTCGCTGAACTTCTCTGGATACATCACCGGATCGTTCAGGATCCGCTTCTTCACCACCTTGTTCTCCACCTCCAAACAGAACGAGCGTCTCATTTAAAACTTGCACACATCACATTAGTCCAACAGTCTGTGAATGCACCAGAGATGAAAGCTCTTATTTATTATTTATCTGCAGGACATGCAGCTGAATCCAGGCCATTCAGGTTTATATTCATACTCAATCATTCAAAAACACTCTACAGTACTGCTTTAAATCCTTGATGAAATAAATATCTATAGTGATGTGCACAGATAACAACACTAACGTGTAAACATGTGATAAAATCCTCAGGTTTAAAGTTAAATGAGGGGTTCATGTTTCACAGCAGTATCAGCATCAAGCCACAGGTAGGTGATGTTGAGTTATAAAATCTTAAAAGACTGTTACTGGATTTATCACACAGGTTTTATAATGCAGCCAAAAGAACCAACAAAAACATGTTAACAACACATAATGAAATCTGTGTTTACCTTCTCTCCTCGGGTCCTGAAGGGTCCCTTGGCAGCCAGAAACTCATACAGAGTGACCCCCAGAGTGAAGTAGTCGACAGAGTAGTCGTACTCCTCTCCTTTCAGCAGCTCTGGAGCCATGAAGCCTGCAGGTGAGAGAAAACAAGTCATGACTTCTCTGTTAAAGACAAAAAGGATCAGTTTCCACTTTAAACTGCTCAACAGCTCAAATTTCACCACAGCTGCTATTAAAACATACATTTACTCAAGTTCTGTACCTGCAGTTCATGTGGTACACACTGTATTTCAGAAGGAAATACTGTACTTCTTCTTACTCCTATAAAGGTTTGCAGCTGCAGCTTTTCTTACTTTCATTTTACTTTACTTGTTTTCTAAGCACTGCCAGTGTGTGTGTGTATGTGTGTGTGTGTGTGTGTGTGTGTAAGTCTGGTGACAAATCGACAAATTGTTTCTTTCTCAAATCTAAAAACATTTAATGTGTTTTTTTTTTTTTTTTAAATGTGCAGGATGAAAGTCTAAGCACCGCAATGTTGTCTTAATAAAGTGAGTTCAAGTGATGGACAGTGTGTTTCAAAAACATTTCATGTATAAAATATCAGAATTTCACTTAAAAAAAAAAATCAGTGTGTGCTGTGTGTATCACTGTAGAATGAAAACTCTTAACTTTTAGATGACAACTACAACATCAAAACACCACTGATATGATACTGTATTAACAACTGAACACTGAATGACTTTAAATACTTCCACAACTCAAACATAATTACTTTTTATTATAGTTTATCTAAATTTAATATGAAACACAAAAGCCTGCTGTCAAGACTCTGACTTAACCCTAACCATAAGGCAATGTTGACTGTGCTCATACTATCTATTAATGTTGATATGCATGAGCCTGGATTCTACTTTAGGGCAGATATTCAGTCTCTTCAGTCACTGTGCTCTGTTATAAAGTGGCAGCATAGTTTCACTCCAGTCATTCAGGTAACACTGGTTAGAGGTGACGGCAGCGCAGAGTATAAATGATATGACATGGGACATGGTAACTGTTGTATATTAATTACAGAGTGATGAGGAAAAACACTGTAGAGCTGTGGGGCTTGTTCACAGATCCTGCTGCTGCCACCAGGCAAATGTCAGTTTGGCGATTGTTTTGTCGACTGTACCTGGAGTCCCAGCGTAGCCCTTGATTTTGAGCTGATCCTCGGCGAGCTCCACGGCCAGACCAAGGTCAGAGATACGAACGTTACCTGCGAGAACAAACACCAGGGCAACGTCAAGAGCTGCACACGTCACAGATACTAATGTTGACCTGCACTCTGCGTCTCTGACTCGTTAACTGTGGCTGAGCGATAACTCAGAGATGTCCTTGTGTTTGGTGTGAAGTGTGTGTGGGTGGTTCAGTGTGTGTGTTTTGACCTCAGGAGGCCAAGAGACATGTTTTTAAAGTCAAGGTGAGGGGCTATAATTTCATTACAGTGTAGGAAAGTGGTATATCTTCTTGTAGGCTGAGGGGGGTTAAGTTTAATTGTGTAAAGGAATAGTTCAACATTTTAGGAAAGGTGCTTATTCATTTCCTTTTATGTCTGAATTGTAGACATGAGGCTGGAGCCAGGAAATTGTTAGGTTAGCACAAAGACTGGAAGCAGCCTGGCCTTTTCCAATACTCTACAAAAGCACTCAGTAAAACCACATCTTTTCAGTCATTTTTATTCTTTCAATTTTGCCTGAATTTAACAAACAAGATACAAAACGTTAATTAGTGAGATTTTGAGATGCTTCCAGTATTTCTGCTATCGTTAAGCTAAGTTAATCTTCTCCTGGCTCCAGAGTGGTACCAATCTTCTCATCTGATTCTCAACAAGGAAATGTCAAATTAATGCTTTAGTTAAATGTTCTAATGGTCTAAACATCAGACAGTATCACACAATTGTCTATTAAACTCCCAAATTAACCAAAAATCTATCTTAACAGTCTGTAACAGATTTACAGACTGACTGTGAGAAACCTGGGCAGAGCTCTAAAAACTCAGTTTGTCTTTCTTGTACACGAGTGTCTGACCTTGATTGTCCAGCAGCACATTCTCTGGTTTGAGGTCTCTGTAGATGATCCTCTTCTGGTGGAGGTGCTCCAGGCCCTGGATGATCTGAGCAGTGTAGTAACAGGATCGTGGCTCATCAAACCCTGGGTTGTTCTCATCCACGTTATAAATGTGATACCTGGGGGCGAGAGAGAGAGGACTCAGAAAATAAATCAAAATAAATGATTTGAACACATCACATGTGGTTTTGGGATACTGTATTGATGTTGGGATATTATCAATCAAGACAGTAATCAGCAGATAAATCAATAATAAATAATAATAAATGATATAATCGTTAGTTGCAGGCCTACATACAGTCCATAAAGGTTCATACAACAAATAAACACTATATGTAGACATTTATGATAGAGCATTCAAAACAATCTGAAAGAGAGAAAAGGGCAGATCTAGATTTCAATGCAGGGTATATCAAAGGGAAAGATTGGAATATGAGGTTAAAATAAAGTTTAAAAATACTATTAGTAGGAGATGTTGTGGTCGGGATGTCAGGAAGTGAGAGTGAATGAGGCCTCACCTCAGGTCTCCGCCGTTCATGATGGTCATGACCAGACACAGCTCTGTTTTCGACTGGAAGGCGTACGCCAAAGAGACAATGAACCTGCTGTGAACTCGAGCGAGGATCCTCTTCTCCACCATTGCCCCCTACGGGACAGGAAGGGACAGCAGATATGAGAGGATATTTACAGTGTTACCCAAGGCTACCAACATCTTCATTTTCATTTCCTCAATATTGAAGGTCAAAGAGTTAAAGAACAGCAGGCTTTGACTTGTGCATTGAAACAGGTGTGCTGTACAGAGATAGATCAGACACTTGAGAGATTGTACTGTACTGTAAAGCGAGTTGGACAGAAAGCATATTTGACATAGTAAACTTATAAAATCCAGATAATTCTAGCAATATTTTGAGAGGACACTTTTTTGTTTCTGTTCTGGGGACTGAGCTGAAGATTAGGAAATCCACTGCTCCATTTCCAAACATGGCAGGATCGGCACTTTATAAGGAGATCAAATTGTTCTAATGCTGAGGGCACTAATCATATAAGCCAAAGGTGCCGAACCAACTGCAATGTGTAACAGCCTTGAGTAAATGTCTATTCTACACCTGCGTTTTCACTCTTTCCCAATGGGAAAGGACTTGTCATGATTTGCTTACTTACCCCATAGCCTTTTCTCTTCTTCAGCCTCTTCTTGTTGAGCTTCTTGCAGGCGTACAGTTTCCCTGTGGCCTTCATCTGACAGGCAGACACCTCCCCAAAACCCCCTTTCCCCAACACACGAAAATCCAAGAACCAATCCTCTCCCATTGGCTGCATCTCCAGCCACTTCCACTGAAGAAATCTTTTCAGATACATGCTCTCCAGGAAGAAAGTGTACGGCACTTCCTTGAAAAAATCCATCACACTGTTCATGGTCTCATTGAGAAGATCATCCCCTGCCTCTTGGTGTTTCTCTTTGACCTTTGTGATGCCGTTCTCTGGTAGGAAGGGGCAGAAATACTTGGCGCCTGGCTCCATGTACCGGGACAGCATCTTGCTCACTTTCTGCACACGATCCTCGTCCTCAGCCATGTTGTACTCCTCAATGTCCTTCCACAGGCGGCAGGGAGCTTTGTACTCATTGTTGGAGTCTAGGAACTCCTGGAAGAGACGTTTGCCGATGGGTTGCTCCACACAAACGGTGTGGAAGCCCAGGTCTAAAGTCTCCCGCAGACCCTCGCACACTGTGATGTGAGGCAGCTTCAGGTGGGAGTGGTACTTCTTGTCTCGACCGGACGCGGCGTTGGCAGTGCCATCAACGCTCCCACGGGCTGAGATGTAGGCAGAGTTGGCCACCACTGTCGTCAGGCCGCCAATATCCATGGTGACACAGTGGAAAAGTGAGGCGGAGGGGCTTAGAAATGTGTGAGACGCAGTGAAAGCAACAGAGAAAAGGTGCTACAGGGATATCAGTGGATGTGGAGAAGGAGATGTGATGGGGATTTCTTCTTCCTCCAGTGATTCAGGAGCAGAGAGTATCATACATATGACCATCTGCTCGCTGCAGACAGCCACAGAGAGCTCGGCATCTCCGTCAATGAGTCCCTTCTCTTCCTCTTACACACATGCAGACACACATGCAGATCTACCTGACTCATCACCTTTCCACAAAGGGATTTATGTAACTCTGTTAAGGCTTTATCCTCTGTTGACCCATGTGGACGCTGCAGACACAGACGAGGGAAAGAGTGAAACAAAAACACATGATGGGAAGATGGAGAATGAAAGTGAGAGGGCTGGAGGGAGAGGACGGGTAGATGTGGTATGCATGGAGTGGGCTGGTAATGACAGGAATGTGGTGAAGCAGAGAGAGAGAAAGTGGCACAACAGCCACTGTCAGAGAGAAGAAGAATAGTTTTTAGCTCGGGTAGTAACATGACTGAATGATGATGAAATAGCACACACAGTCAAGTTCCTCTCCTAATGAACTGTAATAAGTTTGGTCTAAATGTCAATCTGTCCGATACTTTTATGATCACACCTTTGTGTTTACGTACAGCTTCACAGAGCTGCTAGCATGGCTCCAGACATGTATTGTTGGCCATATGGTTTAAAGGAATCCTTACAAAAAGATACAGAGGGATATGATATACTGTATATGTAAAGATATATGATACATATAAAGATAAAAAGCTGTGTCTGGGGTCATCCTCCTCTTTGACATCTAATATTTACAATATAATAAAAGTAAACAGTCCCCAAAAGTGGAAAATGAAGTGGTCTGTCCTACTGCAATGACAGTCAATCAGTGTCAGTGGACGCACTGAACAACACTGACGTCCCTTCAGCCATATTATTTGAAGATTTGCTGCTTTTTTCCATTTTAATCTCTGCAGATTTGATATCTTTTGGTCTTCGACACAAGAAGAAAACTGTCAGACAAAACAAGATGTCACCCTCTGTTCTTGAGGAACTTGATGGGCAATTATATTTTTTGCTTTTCATGGGTTAACATTGAGCAAATCTGTTGCAGATTGCACATTGTTGCAGTATACTCCCTTCTTCTATATTAAGAAAAGTACAATGTTTCAAGGCCAGTCTGGCTCTTCAGCATAAACAGATTCAAACAGACTCTGTGCGTCTGCTGGGCTGCTCAAGGTGATCCCGAGGTTTCTCCAAGGACTAAATAAGTGTTTAGTGAAGAGGGAAGTTCACTTGTTCCAATGACAGCCCACCTCGGCTTCCCTACCCGCTGCGTGCCCGCGTTATCACGGCCTTATAAATACTGAACAAGAGATAACACATACATCACACTCTGGAGCGACATCCAGGGAGTGAGTTTTAGCTTTTTACTGTGAAGGAGAATGAGACAGGGGACAAGACATAGAGCACACACCTGAGAGGGCCTCAAAATCTCTGAGGAGGGACAGGAGAGAGGATAAAACAAATACTACTGTTTGTATCTTCACTGAGGGAAAGAGGAGGAGAAGTAAAAAGCAGAGTTGAGTAGAGGAGAGAAAAGGTTTGCTGTGGATCCTGGTCAGCGCAGAGCTTCATCATGGCCACCCTCAAGGAGAAGAGGACCTGTGGGCAGCGATGTGAAGACTTTGGCCGTTTTGTCTGGAACTCTGACAACGGGACGTTTATGGGCAGAACACCAGAGAAATGGGGTAGGAATAAAATAATAGCTTCATGATCTTGTACAACATTAAATAAACCTTGGGAATATACAGAGCAGAACAGAAACATAATACAGCCTGATGGCTCTGTGTTAACTACAAAGATTATTTAAATTGTTATGAGGCTGTAGAGAAGTTGAATCGATATATGAGTCAAGAAAAATGAAAGACTGAACTTTGGTGTACTAGAAAAAGGGGTTTATATTATTTTGGCTACATCTGGAACAACTGAGATTGACCTTTACAACATCCAGTTTTCAATAGGCTCAAATGAAAGTTTGTTCTGTCTTAAAACAATACGCAGATGCTTCCTGACATGATTCACCATTCACAGATTGTAAAATTCAGTTTAAATAAAATAGTAATTTTCCAAAGTGAGTCTTTTTAGACCAGACAGTGTTTCCTTGCTGAGCTTCATTTTTTCTCTTTCTTTTTTTTCTTCATATATTTTGTGTATAAAATGTAAATATGCAAAGTAACTTGTAACTAAATGGTAAATACATGTGGTAAGTGTACCTAGTTAAGTCCCAGCACTGCATGTAGTATTGAAACCGACTTGATAAATTCTGACCCTGTCCTTTGAGCCAGTTGACTCTAGAGGAATATCAAAATTATTTCCTGAAACAGAATCACAAATTCAAAGTCTATAAAATAAATGTTAGTGTGTATGTGCTAACACACACACAAATCATGTACGTGTTCCACTCTGTGTGACTTTTCCTGTCCTTTTAATATCACCACAGTGAAGTGTATGTTTGCAGCATGTGAGCAGGGAGAGATAAGCCCGCTGTCGTAAGATAAGCTTTGGTTTTGTATTGTTTGATCTTACAATCAGATTAAATTCAGCTCATAATCACAGAGGACACCATGACCTCCGCAAATATACAAACACCAAGTTGTAACCCCAAGTTGTAACTCTGCTCTGTGTCATGACTGTTTTCACTTTAAATAATTTAATATCAATCTGTCTCCTCTACAGTGTACATCAGTCTGTATTATGTGGCCTTCTACGTGGTGATGACAGCCCTCTTTTCTTTGGCAATCTATGTGCTCATGTACACACTGAATCCGTACGCGCCTGACTACCAAGACCGGTTAAAATCTCCAGGTAAAACAACAACAACAACAGCAACAAAGATTTAAAACAATAATAAACTAAACCTGCTTCTCAACCAGCTCTCTGTTTGCTTGTTCAGGGGTGATGGTGTGGCCTGACACCTACGGAGAGGAGGTTATTGAAATCACCTACAACACATCAAACAAGGCCAGCTGGATGAAGATGTCCAACATCCTTCACAAGTTCCTAGGACGTTAGTATTTATGTAGTTTACAATAATCAAACATTTAACATGGTAAAAAAAAAAAAAAAGACATGTAAATCTTTCTCTCTCTCTCTCTCCTTCAGCCTACAACGACACCAAGCAGAGTGAATGTAACTACTATAACTGCACCAAGGGAAAGTACTTCATCCAGAAAACCTTCTCTGCTCCTCACCACACAAAGTGGGCATGTCCCTTCAAGCAAAGCATGCTGGGACCCTGCTCAGGACTTGAGGACCCCACGTTTGGCTACAACTGCACCATGCCTTGTGTTGTCATTAAGATGAACAGGGTACGTTTTACTATTAGACATCCCTCTGAGGACTTTGGAAAAACTTGGATTTAGCAGTACATGAACAAAAAAAGAAATCACATATGGTGATCATGACTCAAGGTAAATGTTCTGTTTTGTTTCTGCAGATCATTGACTTTCTGCCTTCTAACAGCACCAACCTTCCCCCATACGTCAACTGCACTATACTGGTAAGCAACGACTACATATATGTGGTTTTAACAGCATGCATTAGAGAAAATGAGTCTGAAGTTTTACACACGATTTAATGGGGCACTCCAGTGATCCAGGACATCAGCAGGCATTGTGAGAGATAAATTAAAGAAAGAATGATCACAATCGATGCGGCAGAGACAGAGATATGCGGACTTAATGCCAGTATGGGTCAAGCTACAAAAACGCTGAAGCTGACATTTGGCAGAATCTCTCTGCCTGGTAAACATGTGTGTCTATCAGCCCCAGTCTGTAACACAAAACTGCATCTCTCCAAGCTACGCATTAGATATTACACGGCTGTTTGTGACAAGTAAACTGCTTTTTTAATGTGTAAAATCAGTAGAGTGCCTCTTTAAATATGATAAGATTTTTTGTCTATATTTCTTTTAAGGAGGGACACGACAACGTGGCAAAGATTGAGTATTTTCCTGACAATGGAATTATGGATCTCTCTTACTTCCCTTATTATGGAATACTGGCACAGGTAAGCAAGACAACAACATGACCACTGAGTCTGAATCAAGACACCGTGTGTTTCTGGCATTAAAAGCAAGGTTGGACTATCAGCTGGGTAAAGCAGACAATGGTCCCACACTCAATGTGCGTCACTTGGGTTGATGTGTCATGACTAATTAAAGCCTTAAGGCAGCTTCTGCATTATTACCTGTCAGTGTCAAGGGGCCCTGTGTCAAGAAAACTGTATGGTGCTGACAAGCCTGGATTACAATCTTAAGGTTCTACAGGACGTACTTCATGGATATTCCTAAATAAATCAGTATTAAATTAACTTAGAACCAAACTGAGTTAAAGAACATGATGCACTAATCCGACCCTGGGTGCATATTCCTAAATAAACTAAATATTCCAGAATACGTCTCCCAAACAATTTCTTTAACTTTTATCGACATGATATCCCAGAAGAATAAACAATAAGTCTGCATTGTCTCCTTCCTCCTCTTCCTCAGCCCACTTACGTCAACCCGTTGGTGGCTGTTCGGTTCAGCCTGGTCGGAGAGAGGCAAGCCAAGATCCAGTGCAGAGTGGTCTCCAAGAAGATCAGCTACGAAAACTTCCATGACCCCTACGAGGGAAAAGTCATCTTCTACCTCAAAGCGTTGAAATGAGAAACAGAGCAGAAGATACTCAGATATATCCCATAATCATATCACCTGTCAGTAACAAAGACAGAGCAGGTGATCAACAGTGATTCTGTTTATTTAACAAACTACTTTTATTCAACTTCATTAAACAGTATAGGCCCACTTAAATCTCTGTGCTGTGTGGTGCTTTTATCAACGTGATTTGTTAAGCTTTGCTGACTCGTGAACTCCTTTGTATTCTGATTTTGAGATTCCGCCCTGAAATAAACGTGTGTAAGTAACATGTGAGGAAAATTTATGTTGAGCAATTATGACTGACAAACTCAACTAGATTTTGAGGTGAATTGAATAGGTTGAATAGGTGAATAGGTTAAGAAACAATAGCAATGTCTCTCAATAAAATAAATAAAAAACATTCCAATTTCAGTTTGGTCTCATAAAAGTATTTTACAAAGCTCAAGCTTCATGATTTATTCTTAGTTTGTAGAGAAAAAACAAAACTATCACTTGTGAAATATGAAGCAGTATACCTGTAAAAATCTACACGAGTACAGTCTGTGGAGTATTTATACCCTCACTAATAGGATGATGATGATAAGGTTTCTCATATATCTGCTGACTGCAGCAGTTTGTGGGTTATCAGCTTACACAGTACAGGTGTTCACAGTAGTAAACACACACACACACACACACACACACACACACACACACACTATTAGATTTTTATGTCAAGGAAACCCTGTCTAAGAAGCCAAATGCCATTTCCTAGAAAAAGATGATCGTGCTGGATGATGAGCTAACTCGTGTTTGATCACATGGATTCACTCATATGGACCCTGGCTTGTGTTTTATATTTGGATTGCAGGGGGTGTGAAGAGGGAGGACTAATGCAAATTCCTTTTTTCTTTTGAATTCTGAATACTTCAAGTTCTTAGGGGTTTTTCAATGAAACAATCTGAATAAGAAAAGTGATTCTTCATGTCCACACTAAAACCACAACCTGTGATGAGGAGACGATGCTTCATTTTTAAGGGGTTACAAGCCAAAACATCTCAGACATGTCCCTCTCTGATGTGGATTTTGTGCAATAAAGTTTTTTTTGTGTGTTGACAGAGCCTATAAATGATGTCTGTATGTATATATTTATACTGCAGCTGAGCTCCCCAGTTAGACAATTAATTACTGCATTCCAAGAACAGAGTAAATATAAAACCAAGTAAATACTTCTTTATCATCATGTTTTTTTTAATAAATAAATGAATTACTGCAACAATTTAAAAATGAACATTTGATGAAAACAGCATTTCTTTGTGCCTGTGAGTGTCGGTCATGGCCACCAACATACGCTATGTAAACTCAAATATCCTCTCTGTTAACCTACTGCAGGAAAATACTCAAAATATACAGTAACGTGTCACTCACAGTTACACTGCACATTATGAATTATAAGATGAGGACATTTACAGTATGATATGCCACAGAAGTGCTCTCTCACAGTGAGATTACACTCCTCAAAGTCTTTCGTCTGGTGCAGAGAAGTGTTGTGCAGGCACAGAAGTTTGACATTCAGTGGTAACTAGTGCAGGACTTCTCTTTAAATGTAAGTGAATAAATTCAGGGTATTTTTAGTTGTTTTTGCGAGCTGCTGCGTAATATTGTATTTCATTATTTACATTCCTTAAGATATGTAATGTACTGTGGTTTTTGTTACAAGAAAAAGGAGAATTATTGTAGTTTTTAGGTAATACTGGAATGTATTATCACACCTAAATACACAGTAGCACAATGATCATGAGAAACTACACGCATCATCTATTAAAAACAGCAGATAGTAGGTTTGAACTTCAATCCAAGGCTGAATCTGCCATTTATAACAACCTAAAATTGAATAAGATAAATGTCAGATGTAGTAGTGTCAAATAAAGGAAAGATGGAGTCCATGTTAAATGATATAAAAGTGCTTTTCTATTAGGAAAGAATAGAAAAATGTACTTGAATTGATTTGAAACCTCAGATTTGGTCCATGTGATTGCTACAAGGAACTTGAGGTTCAAAGTGCAGACATGAATGAGGAAACGATGACAGAAATAGTGAAGAGGAATTTTTTTTTTTCCTTTTTTCTCTTTTAGGTGCGTGCGCCCTTTAAAGAGAAAGTGCATTAAAAGCATCAGAGCTGGAGGGATATCAAGTCTTTTGTGCTTCTCCACCTGTAAAGCAGATGTGCTTCCCATCAAAGAGTTCACAGATCCTGTCCAGCCTTCAGAGTGGAGTTAAGTAATATAACCTAAAATATCTCTGTATTATCAAATATGACCTTGTACAGTATCTATACCTACTGTATTTGTAACACTACTCCAGGCCCATGCTTGGAGAAAATGTCCTTTATAACAATCTAATGAAGGCATTCAACAGGAATCTCAAGTCAAAATGTAGCTGATGATGATTTCCTCTTCTAACAGAGTTTGTTAATTCAAGAAGAAGAAGAGAAGGAACATTTGGTCCCACAGGCCACGTCACAAACAAATAAAATGTAACCTCTGCTCCTCGTGATGCTGCTGTCAGCTGTGTAAGAGTTAACTGTGCGTGAGAACCTTTTGGCCCTGAGGTCGGTCTGGTCATCACAGGACTGTCTTGTGTTCGGCCCGGGGAACCCATCGGTGTGTGGTAACTCTCCAAAGCACCGGAGCCAGCAGCAAACTGAGAGTGGTGACACTGAGAACCAGCAGGTACACCTGAGCAGAGAGAGACAAGTAAAACATAAAGACTGAGAGGATACAGTTAATGAACAATATTATTAATTATACAATCACTGACATCTATGCTGTACCAAGACTCTGCAATATTATGTGGACTATAGTTAGCGCATGTTTTCTCTAACAGTGCTTTTGTTAAATCTTAACATTTATCATGATGTTTAGACTTAAACGACAAACTTGATTACAATGACTCCTTGAGGAGCTAGATGGACTTAACAAAACATTAAAAAGGATTCAAATAATCCTTACAATTATTTAATCAAACAAAAATGACAAAGATTCTCTGGTGTAAGCATTTCAGATGTGAAGATTTGCTGTTTTTGTGTGTTAAATTAATTTAAATGAAATATTTTGGGGTTTTGGGTTGTTAGTCAGACAATACAAGGCACTCAGGACAAGCATTTTTCACAAATGTTTGGCAATTTATACATTAAACAACTAACAGATTAATCGATGATGAAAATAATTATTAGTTGCCGCCTTACTTTATCTATAGAACACTCTCAAAACCCAGGTCACAAAATGCTTCAAACACTCTTCACACATTTCACACAAGACATTAACTAGAAACACATAAAAATGGACTGGATATTACAAGTCATGACTGACCTCTCTAGAGATAATTCCAGCTCGACGCGCACGGCTGCCCAAGACGAAGGAGAATTCACTGACCTGAGCGAGGCCGGCCGAGACAACCCACCGTATGTGTCGAGAGCCTGGAGGTAAGATGGCCGACAGCACCAGCACGGCCATGACAAACTGGAAGGGAACGAGGAGTAAAATGGAGAGAGGATGCACTGAGAGCGTCAAAGGTGAAAGATGAGAAGGAAAAGAGCAAAAGTGCGCTACCTTCATGATGACGAGCGAAAGCGTTAGCACCAGCAGGATGGTGAGTTCGTACAGCACAAATGTCGGGAACACATGAAAACCTGCAGCATCACAAAAACACACATGATGAGCTGGTGAAGTCACGCTGTAAATGGTACAAATGTGTAACGTGATGACAAAGTTGAGATCTGTCATAAATGCTTGGATCATGTTGAATCTGACCAATAGAGGCAAAGAAGATGATGGCGAGGAAATCTCTGATTGGCTCGATGCATCCAATGACTTCTGATGTGACCATGTGACCCTGTGTGGACAGCAAAGCTCCAGCCAAGAAACAGCCCAGCTCCATAGAAACATCCAGAAACTCTGTTATCTAGAGAGAAGAATCAACACAAACAAGCTTCTTCAGCAGGGGGGCAAAAAAGATTGGATTGGTAGTGAAATATGAGATGTTTGTAAAAAAGAATTCAAGATCTCTAAAGGAAAAAACATACCGTCAGCATGAAAAACACAAAAGCTGCCATCCCCAGCACCAGGATCTCCTTGTTGCCTTTGCTCTCAGCATGCAGTTTCTTGTAGTACGGGCCAATCAGGAATGATTTAAGTAACAAACACAGCAGCAGCACAGCAGCCAGAGACGCCAGGACCTGGGCCAGGAGGTACAGTACGCGGAGACTCCCAAACAAGAAGCTGTGGTGCACAGAGGGGAGAACGGATTTACAAAGCTGTGTGTGAGAGTGTGTGTGTGTGTGTGTGTGTGTGTTTTGAGGGGAGAGGACACACGCAAGATCAAAAAGGCGAATTGACCTGTCCAAGTCTCCACTCTGTGCTTGGATCAGCGTTGGCATGACAGCGATGAAGAGGCCGAGCTGAACATCTTGCATCACCAACATCCCAAGAAGAACACTGCTGTAGTCCAGGTCACCTGTTTCACACACACACACACCATTGTGAGGACAGTCATTGACACAATGCATCTCCCTGCCACTTCCCTAATCAGCAGCTGAACACACTTGTGCCGTTCTTTCTACAATGCCAATGAGGCATTGTTTGGTTCCTACAATAGACTGGGTTTAGGTCTGGAGACTGTGTTGATTTTCCATCATTTGAAGCCACCATCTAGCTCTTCTCCACTTATGTTCTGGGTCCCTATCTTGCTGTAGAATGAACCCCTGACCAACCAGTCTGTCCTCCTTTGTTACTTGCCTTTTTCATGTACGTACAATACTACATCTGGCAGTACAGGTTTGTCTTAAAAACGCCTCAGAGGGTGTAGTAACATAGTTTGTCAGTTTGTTAGCCTTCTCTTTTATAAATAATTGACACAGTGTGGGGCACCTGTAGGAATTGTTTCCATTGGCTTTCAAGACTTAAATTACTCCCATTGCTGCAGAGAAGCTGTCAGTAAGTCAATTTCTCAGTAATGTGTGTTCATAATGTGTGCATACAGACACACTGGCATACCTTCCTTGTCCCCCCTGCTTCCTCCTGCTAGGAAGCGGGACACCAGTGGAGTGCTGGACAGGGAGAGGCAAGTGGAGATGAAGACAGTCTGGGTGGGTCGAATGCGCAAGACTTGTCCCCACAGCAAACCGGCCCCCACCATCAGCAGACTCAGATAGCACGACCCCTGAACTGATGTCTTCCACACCTACACACAGACACAATGCGACCATAATGCATGAGACAATAGGCCCCTGGGCCTAAACAGTGAACTCTAAATTCAAATCTCTTATTTACCTTTCGAAGCCGCTCAGGTGAAAACTCCAACCCCACCACAAAGAGTGTGAAGAACACACCCAGCTCCCCGAGAGTCTCCACCTGGACCATAGACTGGAAACCACAGATACTGATATCAACAACTAGCACAAAAGTAAATTAAAACTGTCTTTTACGTCTGATCTGACATGGCTGACACACAGACACTGCACTTACACACACATACATACACACCTTGATGCTGTTGAGGCCAGACGGACCAAGCAGGACCCCACAGATGATATATCCAAACATTGGAGGGAGACCGACTAGGGTGCAAATCCAGCCACAAGGTAGAGACAACATCACCACCGATACCAAGTCCTGCACATACACATATTAATGAAAACTTTGTAAGGTTTAATGGTATTGAACAACTGTTATCTACCCCACTCCAACCATTTCTAAGTATTAAATCAAATAAGTATGACTTTCCATAACGTCTCTAGCCTGTATAAAACAGGAATAACTGACCTTGATGAAGTGATGGTCTGCTCTTGGCATCGTGGAGTCTCGCGGTTTAGTCAGAACATACTGGTTGTTCTGTGAGTCAATGAGCATGCTCAGTCCCAGGTCATCCTCCACTTCCTTCTGCCTGGACTTGTTCTTCCTCTTCCCTCCATTCTCCTCATCTTCCTCCACTCTCAATACTGCCTCCACATTCACTCCTTTCATCTACACAACAAATTGACATTTGATGCTTTGCTGATCAAGTGTGTGCACCTACAATCTTGGAATTTCTTACAGCTGGACTTGGATATACATTGTTATTTATGTGTGATGCAAATATTCTCTTGCATGACTCAAACTTTTGTGCTGGATCTAGCATCCTGACTATTGGACATTTCCAAATAAATATGAATGCCGTTGTTTGCGGACCTGTTTGTTGTTGTCAAAGGCGTGCTCCTCGATCTCCTCCTCTAGCCGGTCTGCTGCCTTTCTGACATCTTCCAGGATTTCATCCAGCATGGACAGAGTCTTGTTCTGAGCTAAAGCACTCTTAACAGCTTCCTGCTGGTGCTTCTCAGCAGCCACCAACTCCACGTACTCCTGCTCCTCCTGTAGGTGGAGAACAATGACCAACAGACAAGTGTGTATTACCAAGTGGCTATACAGGCATAGACAATGAATGATTTTGATAATCAATCAGTTTTATTTATTTATTTTGTTTGGCATTTTATAGACTATTTTAAAAATTTACCTAAACAATTATTTAATAGATTAATGACTTATGACGGTAACAGTTAAATTCAGTCCTACTTATGTTGTCAAAAACACTGATCAAAAATAATAATGAATTATGATCTCATGGCATCACCATGTGTTCCTTGCATCTGTAGAGATGTGTTTCTGTGTACAATCTGAAAATATTGATGGGCATTTTACTCTTCTTCACATCAGACACTCTTACTTCACTCAGACTGACGTCTCAGTCTCTCTCTCTCCGGTGTTCTGATGTCGAATCCATGAAACACCGCTTAACCTACAATGCCCACACCTTTATGGCTGCCTCCCTGAGAGCCTCTAGCCTCTGTCTGCTGCTCTCCTTCATGTTGACCACGTCCCTGTAGTCTCCCTGCAGCGCCCTCTGCAGGCTGTGCACCGCCTGGAACACCAGGTGCTCGCTCTCATTTAGCTCCTTCTGGAAAACCTCCAGAGTGTGAACCTGAATTCCAACAGACAGACACACCAGTCATTGAACTGTGACATATCTGACATCCTCTTTTACTGACCCTGTATATGCCCCTGTCTTTATTCTTAAACACTTGATGGGAGCAGTTTACATGTCCAGACAAGATCCTGCTGACACAGGTTTTAAGAGTCATGACTCTGTGAGGATATGCTGCTTTTTCTGTTTTATATAATTGTAAAAAGAAAAGACATTTTACACTATTTTCTGACATTTTATCAACCTCAAGATTAATTTAAAACTAACTGATTGCTTAATGCACAATGATAATAATCACTAATGTAACTCTAATCCAGGTTTTTGTGAAAACTGAACTGTAAGTATGAAATATAAACTTGTATTGTAGTTGAGTTATTGTGCAAACACCACCCTGAAGAGCTGCAGACCTTATGAGTCACACACTATGTCCTGTACCTGATGGTCTATAAAAAAATATACAGTCACCAACACATGACACACTTCTGCTTCAAACTAAGGGCCTTTGCTTCATCCGGTATTTACTCTCAGCATGGTACCTGGAAATGCCTCTCAGGGTCTGACAGAGCCCGGTCTCTTCCAACAGCATCTGCAGCGGCGGCCAGCTTCTTGACAACCACATTCTTCTGACGCAGGAGACCCACCAGCCGCTTGCAGTTGCTGGCCACCCAGCTGTGGCCCTGCGTGGCCCCTTTGCTCCGGTAAAGCTTGATGGCATGCTGGGCCACCTGGTCCTTCTGCAGGACGCCAAGTGCCCCTGCCAGGCCAAGGCACAGCAGCCAACATACAAGCTGCATCCAAACCTCAACTGCTGTCTACACCAGAGTGTGGAGATTGATCAAGAGAAAAAGACCTGGGAATGGCAAAAAAAGATTACAGTGAAGGGCATGGTGTTTACAACAATCAACGGAAAAAACAAAGGGGGAGTTTAAAGTGTGGTAATATTTTATGTTTTTCTTGCGGCAAACAAATCCAATGAATATTCAAGAACAAGTACTATATTGCCGGTCAAACCCTTTAAGGTACAGACAGTGACAGTATTTGTCCTAAGGTGTTTCCTTCCACCAAAGGCTTCATATGATGTACTGCAGTCAATCTCTTTTTATGTGGGCCGCAATGTGCTTTGGCTTTCTTGTGC
This sequence comes from Lates calcarifer, assembly GCF_001640805.2. Classification (NCBI taxonomy): domain Eukaryota; kingdom Metazoa; phylum Chordata; class Actinopteri; family Centropomidae; genus Lates; species Lates calcarifer. The sequence goes on from NC_066834.1 coordinate 4,777,146, forward strand.
CATCACAATAGAGGGTTTTGTCTTTAGGCTGGGTGTGGTTACAGTTAAACAACAGCTGAGTGTACACACCTGTGGCCAGTCATAGTGGCTGCTGTGAGTGGCTAATAGCACCATTTAGAGCTGTGTTAAGTGCACTTGACTTGACTGAGCACGTCACGTGTATAAATTCCTGTAGTGCTTGCTATTCTGCCCACACCTACTGTGACGCTGCATTTCTGTCTAACTCAGAAGTCTAAGAACTGTGCTAATTAAAGAAACTGCTTTACTGTCAGCAGCATGGCCCATTCTCCCCTGACACCATGTGCTTGCTTCACATTAATCTTTTACTACAACAGCATAATGACTGAATGCATTAAACTTGCACCCAAGCCGGTCCGCACCTTTGTGAGCATGAGTCAAGCTGAGTGACGTTAACTTTCCAAACTCCTCCTGTGTCCTCCTTCTTACGACTGGACTGCAGCCACTCTGCTACTGTTGCTAGAAATCAATAGCACCACTGTTCGGTGCTTGGCTGCTGAAAAGAACAAGCATATATACACACCCAGAAATGACCTCAGTTCCTTAAATTTTGAGGGGTATTAGATTTGATAAAAACATATTTCAACCTTTTAAATTAGAGAATAGACACAATTAATCTAAATATAAAAATACTACATACAATTTAAACATTTCTCCTGACATTTTCTTTTACTTCTTTTCACCTCAACAGACTGCTCTGTGGCCACAGGACTGTGTTGTACAGGCACAAATATCTGCACCAGTGGCAGAGGAAATATTCAAATCATTTACTACCAAGTAAAAGTCCTGCATCCTAAATTTACTCAAGTAAAACGACAGAGGTATTAGTTTCAAAATGTAGTATCAAAAGGAAAAGTACTCTATATGCAAAATGGCCTCTGTCAGTGTATTATCATTGATGCATTAACACGTTATGTTTGTAAAAACATAATCTGAATGGTCACTATAGTTGTCACAGAAAGTAGAGCTGCAATGATTGATCGAATAGTCAATTAGTCGATTGAAAGGTGATTAATCAGTAACTATTTTGATAAGTGGCTGTTAAAGTCATTCATCTGAGAACTGGGGGATGTGGACTGACATTTGTTAGATTAATTGATTAGTCAATTAAAATAAAATCAAGTAGCAACTATTTTGATTATGTAATTTTTAAAGCAAAAATATCAAACACTTCTTGTTTCTGCCTTTTCAAATGTGATGTTTAATAATTTTCTTTAATACACATAACTGTAAACTAAATATCACTGGATTGTGGACTGTTGGTCAGACAAAACAAGACACCTGAAGATGTAAGTTTGGTCTGTGGGAAATTAATATCTTAATAATTTATATGTAATGTAATATATTTCTCTCTGAAATGTAGTAGAGTGCGAGTGTAAAGTGGCATTAAACGACAATACACAAGTACAAAAATACAAACTGTAGTTAAGTACAATATTTTAAGTAGAATAAATTTACTCTTCCTCCCATGTAAATGAAATGTAAACCGACAAAAACTGCAATGAAAACCAAAGAAATCCTGACAGCCAAGAGTAACATCACATAAAGCTGAACACACACACACACCATGACACACCCGGAAATAATCAACTTGATCAATATCCCAGGCACAGATAACTCAATTCTTTTCACTGATCGCATCAATGCAAATAGATAAATAAAAGGAAAAAAGGCTGCAGCTACCTGCGAAATGTGAGCACTGTCCTGGCTCTCCACTTCACTCCACGACTGAAGGAGAGGCAGAAGACGGGAACAATCATGTTGTTGTGCCGCAGCAGCACCACCACCGCCGATACCCCTCCTCCCCTGCCACATAGCTGAAGTCGATGCAGGCGTTCACCGGTTCACTTGGCGACTAAACTTCGTGTTTACTCCGACCTCCAGTAACATTATCCGTGCTAGCGGAGGGGAGGCTAGCTTTACTGCGCCCAGGTAAGCACGACCGTTGAAGGTTGAAATCTCCCGTTGGAGATCAGTTTCAATGTGCGTATGTGTGTATAAAGTTCAACCGGTTTTCCTCTCCCCGGAGCTGGAAGTAAAGCGAAGTTTTAGTCCTCAAATTCCTCCGAGCTGTCACACACACTCCCTGCCATGATAACACAGGCTAACACAACTTCGCTAACGTTAGCAAAGAAACAACTCAGCCGCCGTGTCCGTTAACAGTCTCTCACCGAGACGTGTCTTCATGAAACGTTAACTCAAAAAGGAGTTAAAGCTGAGCAACTGTCGCTTTGTTTTTTCTGAATATAATCGCGTCGATGTAATTTAGATCCATCTTCAGATTACTTCCTAAACATGTTTATCAGATTTGATATGGGAGTTGTAGTTTTCGGATGTAATGTTTTTCCACTCGGCTGTGTCAAGTGCATTTAAATACTGACCGCTGTTCATAAGTTAATTTTACTTTAACGCATATTAACAGTTGTCTAACATCATATGGTTTCTTTTAAAAGACAGCAGCGCAGTTTAAACTAGTTCAACACTGAGTTTTCTAGCTCTAAATCTGTACTTATCGTGTGTTGACCTGAAGTAAGTTAAACTGGACCCTTTTAACGTAAAGAGTTCCCGGTGAGAGGCATGTTCATTGATAATAAAATAAGTATTTTGCCGAAACAGCTGTCAACTAATGCTGAAAGGTATTTAGCTAAGTATATCCTCAGCACGGGGCCTGTGAGAGTGCAGCGTCATGGAACTTCAACTCCCATGAACACAGCGACCTTACTGTAGCGCATTCTTTTCGCGCATGCGCAACACGCGTAATTGGATATCAAGTTGGGCAAAACAGCGGGTGATAAAATGGTAGGTAAGATTAAAAATGGGAAACCGGGACAGTTCTTTAGCGCCGTTAAACAAGTCTGACAAGCGATAACGGCTCTCTTTAACGTTACTGGGACGCACCGATACCGGGGAGTCGGAGTGTCCTCAGCCAAGTGTCGCATTGTCAGGGTGATGTGTGTCGGGACTGTGAGGGAGATGGAAGGTCAGTTGTTGGTATTTTGAGAGACCCGGACACTTGCAGCACGTACCTTTCCCTTTTTGGTAGCTCGCCTACGCTGCTGCTGCTGCTGCTGCCCCGGGTCAGGAGAGAGAGCCTGCAGGATCATAACGCTCCCCCCCTCCTCCTCCTCCCCACCCACCTCCTTCCCAGGAAAACTGGGTCGCCCAAACACTGGCCTGTCACCGGTACTGCTGTTTGATCATCGGGTGGGTCAGGTTTGCAGCTCTGCAAAAGACGTGCAATCCTCCCGATGAGCGTCTAGATTAAATTTACAGGACGAGGTATTTTTGTCAACTAACGGAACCTTGTGGAAGTGACAGTGTTTTCGTTTCCCTTAACGCACTTCTACTAATAGATATGCTGTTGCACGCATGGTATGAATCTTACTTTTTTAAATTAACAGATCTTCTAGTTACGGCACGTGTAATTTAAGTATAATCCACCTCCAGCTATTTTCGTATTCAGATAAATTACAGGAACTATAGTTTACAGCCAGGAAATTAAATCCTCGCTCTCTCATTCAAATGTTCTGTTTGTGAAGAGGTTGATGTGCAGCCTCAGCTCCTCATGCATGTCTCTGCATCCTATTTCCCCATGGCTGGATTACCAATAGGGCAAAGTGGGCACTTGTTCTAGGGCCCATGAACCTGACAGGGTCTTGAAGGCCCCATGGTTGTCTGTGATGAGCAAATTCCTTTTATGGTGATTTGATTTTTTGCAAATTTGTTTGGTAAAATGCACCACTAATGCACAACAGCAGCACTTTGTCTTTTAAAAGTGTTTTGCATCAAAATCTTTTTATTTATTAGGGGCCCACAGATTGTTTTTTTTTTTCTCTGACAGGTTATTCATGTATTTACCTGCATGCTTTCTTTCTTTATCACAGCACAAGTTGAAGTCATCGCAGAAGGACAAGGTTCGGCAGTTCATGTCCTTCACACAGGCCGGGGAGAGGACAGCTGTGTACTGCCTGACGCAGAATGACTGGAAACTAGAAGTCGCCACAGACAACTACTTCCAAAACCCAGACCTCTACTACAAAGAATCCATGAAAACCTCAGTGGATCGCAAGAAGCTGGAGCAGCTCTATAACAGATACAAAGGCAGGTGTTTCAAAACTTGCATTAATATTGGTGCAGTCTGCTTTATTCTAAGTGTCTATGTATTTATTTTGCAGATCCCCAGGATGAGAATAAGATTGGTATAGATGGGATCCAGCAGTTCTGTGATGACTTGATGCTGGACCCAGCTAGCATGAGCATACTAGTGGTGGCATGGAAGTTCAGGGCGGCCACACAGTGTGAGTTCAGCAGGAAAGAGTTCCTGGATGGCATGGCTGAGCTGGGGTGAGCAACACTGTACAACAACAGCTGTAGTGTTTATTATGGTGTGTACATGAAACAGTAAGAAGCTGTAAAAGTTATGTGTTGTTTGTTTCTATAAGCAAAATATATTGAATCTCCAATTGCATTTTCTATTAAATGTGAGTCCTACAAAAGTTTAAAATGTGTTACATACACACTTTCATGGTCAGAAACCTCAGATTTTGTGGGGTGATTTTCTACCTGCAGTTCACTATAACTCACAATAACGGGATATTTGAAGTCTGATTTAATTTTTGTTCTCAATGTCTCCTCCAGCTGTGACAGTCCTGAAAAACTCAAGGCGATCCTCCCCAGACTAGAACAGGAGTTGAAAGACACAGGGAAATTCAAAGACTTCTACCAGTTTACCTTTAATTTTGCAAAGAACCCCGGCCAGAAAGGTTTAGGTAAGCCGAAGAACTGACCATGTAGGAGAAACTTTTGTTTTTTGTAGATTTTCATTAAAAACATCCTACTCTTTTCAAAGGTTTGTACTTGTTTTAATCAAAAATACAAAATATCTTAAAAATTCTTTACTTTCTACTGTAGACCTAGAGATGGCTGTGGCTTACTGGAATCTAGTTCTCACAGGTCGCTTCAAGTTCTTGGATCTCTGGAACCGGTTCCTGCTGGTGAGTGTGGAAAAATCCATACACAAACCTTATCCCCAGAAATTGTCCCAGAGTTCAAGCAACAATTAAAAGTTCTGATAACTTTCATGAAGATAGTGTATATTATAACGTTACACTTAACCTGTTACTGTGCTGCATTCAGGAGCATCACAAGCGGTCAATTCCCAAGGACACATGGAACCTCCTCCTGGACTTTGGCAATATGATCGCAGACGACATGTCAAACTATGACGAGGAAGGTGAGCTTATTAAAGACTTCAGGATAAAGTCAATCTGTGATGAAAGCGTGTGAAATCAGTGGTCACTTCAAAACTTATTTAAACATCTGACACTGATTAACTCAATCAAAGTAAGTTCTTATAATCTGCATAAATGTAATTCATATGTTAAATTTATACCAAATTCACTCATTCAGTCTGGATGTAATTGTATCACAAATGTCTGAGGTATTTGTCAAGTAAGTGACTGTAATCAAATGAAATGCTCTGCAGTGAAATGCTTTATTCAAGCTGTCGTAGTGAAACAATAACTTACTTCTGTATTCTCATAAACAAGTGTGTCATTTTCTCTGGGGATGTGGGGAGTTTTCAAAGTCTTGTTTTTGTCTCCTTAACTTGTACATTGTCAGTTTGATTCATTCACTAGAGCACCACTAAACCATGTCCTGTTCTCCAGCTAATCTGAGTTGACCAGAATATTGCTGCTCTCAGTATCTAAGCCTTACAAGCAGTAGTGACTGTGTTGTAGGCTTTTTTCTTTTCTTTTCTTTTTTGCCCTGGACTTTTTTTGTCTTTCTTAAAATGTATATTCTTACGGTATACTTGGAGGTAGAACCACAGTAGAATAACATCTACTGTGGCTCAACTCCAGGCTAGCAGGGAGCACCTGTGAATCATTTGGCATGTGGACATTGTTTTGATGAATAATGTAATTGATTTCACTAATATCCTGTTTTCTTTCCTCAGGCGCATGGCCTGTCCTCATAGATGACTTTGTGGAGTTTGCTCGGCCAATTGTGACAGGGAGTAAACGCAACATGACATAGTGTTAGTCCCAGCTTCATGCAGCGGATGGAATTTGCATTTCTTCCAGTTTTATTTTTTCTTTCTCTCTCTCTCTCTTTTTTTTTTTGAATGAGAATTTTTATACAAATGAGCCAAAAAGAGACTATTTCTCAATAAGCCTGTCTGCAGCTTGTCGTTAAGATTGTTCTTCCAACTGCATAAGATGCCTTTGGACGGGGGGAGTGACCTGGAAAACCAGTTCACTGAGGAAAGCAGGAGGGAAATCAGCAGGAGAGAGATGATGGGTTTTTTGTTGTTGCTGTTTGCTGGCAAGGACAGACTTTGTAATTGCAATATGGAAATAATGGGTACCCTAAAACTCAAAGTCACTCATGGGCAAATCACCAATGGGTGCGGCTTCGAACTGCTGCTGTGGACTTGGCTCACTAACCTGCACCCTTGGCACAATGAGGAGGGACAGTGAAGAGTGAGCTTTCAGCACACGCAGAGGATTAAGTTATAGATGCAGTAGGATGTGGCCTCTTAACCTTTGTCAATTGTGAATGGAACGGTGTGTTTAAAATCTGCATGTTTTTGTCAGCTAGTGTGAAACAGTGCCATGATGGATGCTGTGGAGGAAACAAAAGTAATTTACATTATTTTCACTGAGATTGCGAATGTGTAGCTCTAACAATCACACTGAGAGTGGAGAAAATGTGTGCTTGGCTTGTTATTGTATGTTTGAATGAGTGTGTGTATGTATTTGGTGAGGGTGAGAGTTAAACATATTGCCTCTTTTACAATACAATGCTAAATATTTTCATTTTGGTTTTATTAATATAAGAAGTTATATGGAGTGACAGTGGAAAAAGGTTCAGATCCACATTTTGTATTCAGACTGGGAATTGGACAGAGCAGCATGCTTTTTGAGCTCAGCACCAGCAGAATCGCTATTGTTACAGTTGTAAAATACTGTACTCCTAGAAATAAGAATAGATTCAGTTTTAGAAAGAACAAAAATGTATATCTGAGAAAACAGGTAATGACATTTATAACCATGAGTATAACATATGAAGCATTTACAGTAGGATCCTCTTTTTTTTAATGCTCTTGCATTGCATTTGTTGGTTTTAGTTTCTTTAGTTTTGCAGTGTGTAAACTGCTGTACACAAAGAGAAACTGACTGGCACGTTGACTGTTTTTTATTATCCAGATGACTTGCCAACTCTGCAAACTGCACTGATTTACACTTTTTTCTGTTGTTGTTTTTTTTTTAAATATTAGGCAGCACAGTATACAACTACAGAGCTACTGAGTTTACGTGACAGTAGGTTTCACTTACACACTAGACCTTTTAAAACGTCTACAGCCCAGCCAAGAGTAATTTAACGGTTTGTTTACACTGCTTGAAGTTTTTAGTTTGTTGCCTTTCATTTATTAGCAGCTGTAGGGCAATGGTGGCATGTTGTTTAATTAAGTACCATAAAACTACTACAGAGAAAAAAAACATGTCACTTTAAGAACACTGCTAGACACCGCCATCTATGGGTGACTGTGCAGTATGGTATTTTTCAGCGTAATATAGTCCAGCTAGATGTGGTCACAGGTACATGAGAACGCCTGACCAAATCCAGCTGTGGTGACAGATGTGATAAGCAGATTTGAGTCTCTAAACCCATAGTAACCCATAGGTCAGTGCAGCAGTGCTTTCCCTCCATACATAATTTAGTGTTGCTCTTAAAGTGTAACTGATCACACTAAGCAACTCTAAATGCGTCCCCTTCCTCGGCTGAAGAGTGTGACAGAAGGTAGAGCTCAGGTACCAGTTGGTTGCTTCCTGTACTTGCATCAGTATTAGCCATGCGATATGTTCTAAAAAGCAACAAGCTACACTGATGATGTTCTGCCAATTGTTGTTGTCGCCTTGAAAAATCTTTGCCGTGGGAATAATTCACTTTTATTAGGTATTATTAGGTCGACAAACTTTAAGTTCTCATATTTATGTAAACGTAAGTCAGTCATAAACTATGGTGTTGTCCATGAATGTGGACTCTTAAGGAGTTGAGGCAAATCAGGATGGAAGTTGATTTCTGTCCCAGATTGAATGCAGACAAGAGGCAAAGGAATAGGCTTTGTGACGACTGTAAAACAGTCAGCATAGGAGCTGGTAAATGTGTTATGTTGTTCATCTTTGTAACTAAACAAGCTAGATATGTGTTGGTTCAGTGAAATATATGAACTGTCAGTACTGTTAAAGTTGTGTGCAAACCTATCATGGTCAAGACAGACAGATGGAGTGAAAGCTTTTCCCAGTTGATTGTTGTTGACTTTACGATGTCGTCTGTGGGTCAGGAGCAAGAAAAATATGACGTTTCAGTATTTGGTATGCTAATATGGTACATTTGAGACATTTTTATTTGTCAAATGTGTGGTCAACTGTTTCTAGTCACAGATCATTCTTAGAAAAACAGTATTATTTTTGCCAGCAAGGAAACAGACTATTATGTTTTGTCACTGAAGCATACCATACATTGTTTTCTTTAAGAAAGTTGTCAATAAAGCATGTTGTTTTTAACAGTCTTGTAAAATATGCACTTCTGGTTACCAAGTACATCAGTTAGTTCTGACAACAAATGTTTTGTGTTTTGTCTTGTTTCAGCTTGACACATGTAGTTAGAAGACAATAAAATAGGTGTAATGTGTTATATTTAGAAAATACAAACATTTATATTAATATTTTTATGTAATCAGTATGAATCACAACATGGCAAATGTTTGTGAAATATAAGACCTGGTCCTTTTTTCTGACATTTTTTCAGCAACTTATTTTGTTAGTTTTTTCATTTACAGCTTACTTTTGAATAATTGATTTGTTTTGGATAACAGTATTTTCTAAAAGGTATACCACTGAAAGTTCAGAATGATACTACTGAGTTTGTGTTACTGTAATAATCTTTGTGCTTTAGTTGTTCATATTAACTGATTTCTGAAATATGCAAACTAAATTTTAAAAAAAACAAAAAAAAACAAAAGAGAGAGAGAACCACTGCCCTTCAGCATGTGTTTGAGAGTGAGAATGTAAAATGTCAGCTTGGTAACAGTTGTCTCTTATCAGGTTGCATTCCTGCTGCATATCATCATCATTATTAGCTCTTCTGGTAATGCCTTGTGTCTACTGTTACTTTGTTCAGGGCTACATTCACCAACAGAAAACGGACAGGTTGAAGGTGTATAAAGGGGTCGGGAATAACAGATTCATGTAATTTGCACGACCCAAAAGGGGTAAAATTGTGGCAGTGGGTGAAGATGAGGATTAAACAAAGCCAGCGGGAGGGGAACTCTTGGATACAGTGCGCATACGTAACTGGAGAGTAGATTAGCTGGTGGCAAGGCAGAAGATGATTCATAAAAAAGTTTAAAATAGTGAGGATTAGAGAGGCTCATGGAGTGGGTGGGAGGCATCAGTTGGGATGATGCTCCATTCGTACCCTCCTCCCATGGGGCGGGCAGGATGTCAACAAGGTCCAGCACCAGCTGACAAGCTTGCACTCCAGCCCAGCAGCGCATTAGCATCTCTTCCAGTGTGTCCAGCCCCCATTTACCCCTCCACACCCAGCCATCCAGCTTTTAGGCGTTGGGGCCATGGGGATTGCCTTTTTAGGAGACACCTGACCACAGCTGAACTCACCACCGCCTCAACACAAAGAAGCTGTGGCTGATAACATGATGCTTTTGTGTATGAGATGAGACACTAGAGGAGAGCTCAGAGGGTGGGAAGGTGGGAGAGGTCTGTGATAGCTCCACATCAAAGTCTTAACAACACTGTGAGAGCTGGAGAGTCTGTTTGAAGTTCTTCAGGATGCTTTGGGGCAAGAGAGTTTGTACTGTTTTCACTGTTCTGTGACGGTCTACAAATCTAAAAATCCCAAGAGAGGAGGCAGTTTAATTCAAGAGAAGATCCTTTGGGTGAGCCAGCGTGAGCAGAGCCCAGCAACATGGAGAAATTCAAGGCAGCCATGGTTCTGGGTGCTGTCGGGGATGCCTTGGGCTACAGGAAGGGTCGCTGGGAAGGCTGCACCTCAGGCAAGAAGATCCAGGAGGAACTGGCCTCTCTGGGGGGACTGGGGGCCCTGAAGCTGGACCCTGAAAACTGGCCCCTGAGTGATGCGACGCTGATGCACATGACCACAGCAGAAGCACTTATAACAGGTATGTTTAGGATGGATTTCATGAAGAATGTCAGTTTTTATGAGGCAGATTAGAGAGCAGAAATCATAGCGAAATTACAAACTAATCTGCTTCTTTCTTCAATTTTACATTGTTTAATATTAAATCAAAATTTTACACATCATACTTCTACTCTAATTCTACACGTAAACCCCAAAACTTTCTTTATCTGTCTAGCAATTTATAAACACAACCTAATATGTCCCTAAAATAGAGACACACATGCTTTTAATCTTTCTCCATTTAGAGTGACTGGAATAGCTTCTTCTATACAGTCAGTGGAAGCTGCTAATCACTTATTGGCAGACCAAACCTGAATGACAAAACCTGCTGACGTACCCATAATCCATCTGTGCCACAGGACATCAAAGAGAAAATCTTAGTAGACACCTTACTATGAATGCCCTCACCCAAATGCCATCTCATGCCATCAAGAGCTGCCAGAATAGAAAAGTCTAAAATAGACTACTTTGGAAAAGCTGATCCTCAGCTCCCCTTTACTGAACAATGGTGGGTCAGACTCCTTCATAATCTGCCGGTGTCATTTGTGGCTGTAGATGTGGCTCAAAGCCAATGACAGTGGTCGCGAAAAATGGTGATGACATCTTTTGAGATTAGGAGGCCCTATTTAGCCACAATACAGCATGCCTGCACGCAAACACTCACACACAGGCCAGACAAAAATGTATGGAGTGGAACGAATGCTGTTAATGTAAACACTGACATGGCTCTGCCAATCAAACCAACACGCAGGAATACGGTATATAAAAACAAATGTTACAGTAGAATAAAAACTAATTGGCATACTTAGTCCTTATGAGTCACTGAAGGGGTTTATCCAGTGTATTACATTATCATCATACATTACTGTTTTCTCAACTTTACACACATTCATTGACAACCTCAGGTCCATCCTGCCTTATCCTCCGTGTAACAGAACCTGAACCACCGTCCAGTGAAAGTCCCTGTCTTTCATCAAAGCCCTAGACCGCTAAATTAGGGGATGCTTCTTTGTCAACACAGGCTCTCTCTCTCTCACACATACAGTATACACGTAAACAAATTCTAGCAGGATGGCTGTGGGCTCCCAGTTGACCTCATGGTGTGCGGCTGTGACTCCACTTGCTCCGCAGGCATGCTGGTCCTAATCTGTGGTGTGGCGGGCTGAGGCTAAACATAGCCCACCACCAGTGCCACTCAACTCGCCTTGCATGCCAATTATGAATGACTCTCAGTCACCGTGTGTCTGTATGTGTGTGTGTCCAGATTACTGGTGTCTGGAGGACTTATACCGGGAGCTGGTGCGTCTCTACGTTGAAGCCATGGTGTCTCTCCAGGGCAGAGCCCCTGATCCTGCCACAGTGGAGGGCTGTGTTCATCTCAAACCTCACAACTTCCTGCTTGCCTGGCATACACCCTTCAATGAAAAAGGTCATTGTAGATTTTAGATATATATTTTTTAAAGTTTATGAGTCCAACATAACTGCAGTATATCAAAATGTGTGTCTGGATGTGTGCTACAATCCTTACAGGATCTGGATTTGGGGCAGCTGCCAAGGCCATGTGTGTGGGTATGAGATACTGGCAGCCTGAGAGACTGGACAACCTGGTGGAGGTCAGCATTGAGATTGGCAGAATGACACACAACCACCCCACAGGTGACAATGTTGGTGGTTTCTAACAAATCCTGAGAAAGCTTGCAGCTACAGGCAGATTACTGTGCTGCTCTTTAAACTCTTTACTGATAAAGTGTCTCCAATTGCATTTTACCTACAAGAACATTGATTTAATTGGTGCATTAGAGATGTCAGTAGACAGAATTGGCATAGTGACTTGTGGGGTCACTTTTCACTTCAGGTTTCCTCGGCTCCCTGACAACGGCACTGTTTGCATCCTATGCGATCCAGGGGAAACCCCTTGTGACTTGGGGCCACGAGCTCATGAAGGTCATCCCTCGGGCTGAGGAGTACTGCAGGAAGACCATACGACACATGGCAGGTTAGATTGTATTTCTGTCACTGTTAGTGTTTATTGTTTGTTAGGATCCCCATTAGCTATAACAAATTAACAGCTAGTCTTCCTGGGGTCCATGGTTGCAAGAGGCACATCACGTTAGAGCTTGGTTGATAATAACACAAAGAATACTATATATGATTTATTTATATATATATTATAGTAATTTTCTGTTTGGTGTGAATGCATGTATCTGTGAGAGCATGACTGTCAGTTGATGCCAGTAAAGTGTGTGATTGTACGTTCCTATGCAGAGTATCAGGAAAACTGGTTCTATTTCGAGGCCAAGTGGCAGTTTTACCTTGAAGAGAGAGAGATAGACAAGGAAGGACAGAACAAACCTTTGTTCGCTGATCGCTATGATGCTGAGGAGACAGACAAGGTAAGTCTTGTGTCAAAAAATATACCACGGCACCATGGTATGCTCACCTACAGATTTATATTCCAACAGTGCACCCCTGTTTCTCTGTTTCCCTGTCCATACAGATGTATAAACGTTGGAGCTCAGAGGGCCGTGCAGGCCGCAGAGGTCACGATTCCCCCATGATAGCCTACGACGCCCTTCTGGCTGCAGGGAGTGACTGGAATGAGCTGTGCAAACGAGCCATGTTCCACGGAGGTGAGAACTACTGCATTTTTCATCTGTGAGTCGTTTTTAAAACATACTTTTAACACATGCTGTACTCACTGTGGACTTCTGTGGAAACACTCTGTTGTTTAAGGTGAGAGTGAAGCCACAGGCCTGATCGCAGGCTGTCTCTATGGCCTCATGCACGGCATGAACCAGGTTCCCCCGGGTCTATTCCAGGATCTGGACAAAAGAGAGCGCCTGGAGGAGCTGGGAGAGGCGCTCTACAAGGCAGCATCTGCAGAGAGATGCATTGACAAGTAATCCCGATCTTCACTGGCCTGCATCCTACTGGCTGTCAGCGGAACTGCACATGACTCTAAAACTGCCTCCCTATGTCCCACACTACCCTCTAGTCCTCCTTGGTAGCATCTTAATAGTCTTAAGTGGCTTCCTGTCCTCTCACCTATTGCTTTCTGCTAGATCATCTCTCTGATCCTGCATCTGGAATCAGTTTCAGTATGACTTTAAGGCCCAGTGAATGCTCCAGTGACTTCTCTCTCTTGAATTTAAATGGCAGAACTGTGGGGAAATGAAAACTCTTTAAACATTTAGTTAATTTTAAGAATTGTACAGTAGTTAACAACCAGAAGGTGATTTCCACCTCTGATCTTCTCCTTCTCTAAAGCTAACCTGCATTAACATTAAACACAATGTTATGCTGTACCATGGAGTAATTCGTCAAAATCTGCATAAAGTTTTGTGCAAATATTGTCTACTGTGGGTTTTGACAAAGGTCTCAACAGTAAGCTCAGCATACCTGATTTCCCGCTATCTAAAAACATTAACTGAATCTAAAGCACCTGATAAATGAACAGCTTTCACTCTCAACTTATCTACCTTTATCTTAGCAGTGCATGAGAGATTAAATTATGAAATGCTTTTAACTTAAAATGCATAACAGTATTGAGTTGTAGAATAGTATTTATGTTTTCTTATACTATATATTACTATTTGCACTGTGATGCTATTATTAGGTACAGTGTACTATACTGTGAAAGCACCATTACATGGTGAATATTAATATGACAATTAAAATTGACTGATATATATCATGCATGAAGTGCCTGTCTCTTTATCTTAACTGCATCATTTATTTTGATGGATAGCTTCAGATCAGACTTCCTCTTCTTGTTGCACAACCGTCCTCTACAATCCCCTGAACTAATCACCTGTAACAAATCCGCACTGCCAGAACAACACACTTCAAGTCTGAACATTTTATCTTCTCTAGTATACTTTGCTGCAGGGGTGGGATAGCGACTGGTACATCCAGTTCAAGTAAAAGTAGTGTTTGTTGACTCAAATATCACAAATAAGTGAGAGTAAAACTTTGAGTAACAGTGACTATTCACTGTGAAAGGCCAAATTCACTATGCTCCAAAAACTAACCCCTGTCTAGTTCAGTGTTGCTCATTTGTCAGGCTGACTTACATGGGTTAAAAGACATTTAAAGTCAACCTTAATCGAACACCCTCCCATTTACGTTGAAACAGGTGTGCTTCAGCAAGAGTTATCCCAGAGTTATCTTGTTCGAGATTGTGTTATCAGTTTCAGAGAAAGAAACTTGGCTGCAGATGGCTACAGGGTTTAAGTTTTATATGTCCTCTATTCTCCATAGACCAGATTCTTGGAACACCAGCATCAGCCCTGATGCCAGTATGTTGAGGAAGTTGGTTAGAGATCGCAACTGCCGTCCAGTGCTCCGAGGGATTCTTGAGAGTCTCCTGCATTACATAACACATGATCTGCCAAAGTGGTCCATCGGAAACAGAAACCTGGAGAAACTAGGGACTGATAATGTAGCAGAAAGACATAAAGATTGTCCTGATCAGAGAACTGAGACGTCAATGAAACAAGCAAGTTGCACTATGGTTCAGCTTCCTGAGGAGCACCAAATGATGCAGGAGAAAACTGTTGAGACCACTACCAAGATTCTCAAAAACAGTTTTTCAGATCCACGAAAAGACAGATTGCTAAACAGAGGCAGAGAAGACCAAAGAGCAGGAGACTTAATACCCCGCCGCCTTACCACATTCCAGCTTCTTCAATCCAAATTCATAAGGTCTACACCCAAACCTCCCATCACTCACCAAAGGGAAGTAGGAACTCTGTCCCCTAGCAGAGGAGTGACGGGTAAGGTTAACCACAGCCAAAATAGTGAGCATGACATGCACAAGGACAGAGCTAAGATAGAACAAGGACTGAAGAGAGGAGGCAGTGTGAAGGATATAGTGGCCAAGTTTTCCATGGCTGAGCAGAAAGAAAGGGGACTGAATATGTCAAAGAAACAGCCAGTCAAACCAAGACTCATTGGAAAAGGGATCCTCTTATCTTCCTTGATGGAGAAGTTTGAGACCATGGCCACTGTATGCAAGGGAAGCGACTTGAAATGTTCACATGAAAAATCTTCGGGAGGAGTGAAGATGGCAAGTAGTACAAAAGAGAAGGTTATGTGTCATGAAAGAGGACAACAACACACGGTAGACCAACCTGTTTGCAAACACAGGCTAATAAAAAGTAAATCTGTTGGACAGCAGTTGAAAAGCAATCAAATTACAGATGTGCAAGATCAAAGACGGGAGCAGGCAGGAGATGTTTTAACAAAAGTAAACTCAAACCTGGAAGAAAAACATAATTTAAAAGCAGAGCCAATTGGGCAAATAGGGGAGCAGCCTTCAGATCAAAAGGATGACGATCATTGTTCATTTAAACATATGAATGATCAAGCTAATGATGACAATGATTATATTAACTGGACGTCAGGAAAATACGGTGAAATTCAGACCACAGTTGATCAAACTCAGCATATCACCAACAGGTTAAAATATGGCTGTCTAGAGCTGCTCTGTTTAACTTCTGTCACAGAGTGGTCGCTACCAGAACCTTACAGGCTTTTTCCACAAGTCGAGGCTCTGTTGAACTGGCAATTAGCAACAATCATGACCTGCTCTACTGTGTGGTCCACATGTGTAGATTCCTCTCCTAAACAATATCTGCAAGAGACCAAAGATGAGACTTCAGAAAAGATACCAAATGTGAAGAGAAACAGTCCTCATGGAGCTCCACAGTACTATCACAGCACCTCAACCAAAGGTGAACCCTCCACTACAGTAACTGAAGACAGTGTAAAACCCAAAATGGAGGGTCTTTCTACAGAAAAAGGCCATGACCCTATGGAGAGCAGAGCAGTGGAGGAGCCAAATCCCCCCAGAGCCATTCAAAGAATGTTGCCCAAGTACATCATCCCACGTGTTTACAGACTTGATTATCAACAAGGTCCCAATCAAGCTAATTCCTCCTCTAAATCAGTCCCAGACCAAGAAACTACAACTCCTTTGGTTGCAGTTCCACCATCACAGTCTGCTCTGGACACTGCGTTAATGATGACAGAAAATTTTCAAGACAGTGATACATGCCTTGCTAATGACGTTACCCTTCATGCACTAACAAAGAAGAAACCAGCAGTGGCCAAACCACAAGAAGACAAGGAGGCCAAGGAGATAAAGGAAGAAGTAATACTAGTAGACATAAAAGATACTAAAATGCAGCAAAGATTTAGACTTTCTGAAGACACTGAGAATAAGGCTGTGTTCACTGTAACATTACCTGATATTCAACCTGAGAGAGAAAAGCAAACACAGAGGCCAAAGTATACAACAATCAACTACGGGGATCCCTCAGTCAAACAAACATATAAGCCCAAAATCATACGTTTTACTGACACCTTTACTTTTTAGGTTGGTGCTGATGGATGCACAATCTCACAACTAGAATGAGTGTTTGCTGGTCAAGCACTATTTCCTTTCACACACACACTGTGGAACGTGAATCAAGACCTCAGTTACTCTCAATGTACCTTTGTACATAGGCAACTACCATGGGTGCAGCAACAAAAACATGGTGGAGGCAACAAGTTACTTTGGTGCACATGTGATCATCCACAAACTGGTACACAGTAAGATAAATACAGGAAAAACCCACTGACTCTTATCTTGAGTGTATTTGTCAAATCACTGTTGATTTCAAAGATAAGTTTTCATGTTTCATTTTTGTATTAAATGCCATTCACTGTATTTGCATGGAAAATCATACAATGGCTCTGATGTGTAAGAATTAGAAAAAAGATAACTGATAGTCCACTTCAGCATTTTGTAGTAACACTGATGACCTCCAAATGACCCACAGCAGTAGACTAGCTGGCCAAGAGTTTGTCAAGGTTGAACTGTTGCCAACAGAACTGCCAACATGATTTTTTCCCCACTACAAAAACCAGTATGCACGAATGAATCATCATTTTTTCTGCTTGCAAGGTCTGAAAGGGTTCAAGCCTGTAATCAGTAGGCTGCCAAAAATGGGCGATAAACAAACACTGCACCAACATTTACACTGCATAATATGATATGACAACTGGGCAATAGAAGAGCATTTCATTTTGAAGCTGAAGTATGATTTAATTCAGTAAATCTGTCATAATTCAATTGTCACATGCACACTGCTCAAGTTTAACTCTATGCTATATATATATATTCTTTCCCTGTGAGTATTACAATAGAACACAGTATTATATTTTATTGATTGTAGCTTGTTCATTTTTTTTTCAAATAAACTTATCAAAACTAAAATAACACCCTCTTACTGCCACCTGATTTATTCATTATTGGCACAGTGGAATATGGTCATTTTAGTAGAAATGCTAAGCATGTATTGAGCTCAGTTATAGTATATAGATACATACTACTAATAATACTACTACTGACTGCTGTGTATGTAAATTACCTGGTCAGATACAGTACATGGTCATAATGGTCACAAGGTTCCACCACATGAATGAAGACATGCTTACACACAGATGACCTTGTCTACCTGTGGAACGGAGCTGTGGAACCTGTGGAACACACACTTAACACAGAATTGCAGTGAGTCTAAAAAGCATGCAGTGACGATTGCTGAGAACAGATAAATGGTCACTCAGCAGTGCCAGACATGTCAGTGGTTGGATGTTGGACGTTCGTCCAACTCGCAGTTACATCCCCGCCCGCTCACCAGCAGGATTACACAACTGCAGAAATAAAAATCTGCATTTGGACTTAACTCTGGCATTTTCACAAGAGGATAAGAGATCAGGGCCAACGTGATCCATCATCTGTCCATCCCGAGGCTTATCCTGATGAGGAGTATGATGTTGTTAAGGAGTTGTCCATGTGTGTATGTGGGGCAGAAATGCTTAAATCAAATTTAAAGTAATTTTATTTAGGTTTAGGGCTTAGCACGACTTTCTTCAAATGTAGTGAATTTCTAGATAGTCACGTTCCTTTCTACACACACACACACACACACACACACACATTGAATTAGGGTATTTGTGGTGTTTATGGCTGGCTCTTAAATCTGGGCCATATCAAACAATAACAGTTTTTCAGCTTGAGTAATTTTACAGGTCAAGTGTCCTTTACGTACGCAACTTACACAAACCACATTTCTATCCCTTCTCTAGCTGTTTTTTTTTTTTTTTTTTTAAAAAAAGAAACTACTACAACAAAAAGGCACTAGAAGAGTGTTATTTTTGTAACAGTCTGACTCCTGTCTGGAGCTGAATGACAGCGATGGGACACAGTGTCTGCAGCTCTGCTCCAGATTCTCTCATTAGCTCATAATCAAATTGAAATCTGGTGACTTGATGTAAGGCTGGCTTCATTTGCTTTGATACTCATCACCTTTTCCCGTAAGAGCAAAGTTTTCCACTTAACTTGTTCAAGACTTTTAAGTAATTTCAGTCTATGCTGTATACATGTTTTATTAGCTCATTAAAAAAACATCATATGTTCCCTCATGGATGTGAGTGTCATTCATTTATTTTCAAAAGCCATACACATTTATTATTATTTAGTTAGCTTTTTTATGTGTTATATGTGATTTCAATGATTACAATGACTGTGGGGCCTTAAATCACCCATGCAGCAGATGCTTTTGAACCCAGGTACATTTGAATGGACCAATGCTCAACGCTCTGCCCAGCAGAGAGAGGTGAACAGATGTCTGCACTCACCTGTGCAACGTGGCTGTGCGGAAGAGGGTGTGGTTATTTACCATTTTTGCTGCCTTCAGGTGTTATTGGACATACTAACACCGTAAAGTGCAAAAGGAATTAGAGACTTCTATGATCAGGAAGTTGCTATATCTGTGTCAACAGATGATATTAATGTGATATTCTATATACCAAATGAATATTGGGTGCTTTTGCCTATTTTTCCCTCAGTGCTGCAGATGTTTATTGCAAAACAGGGGTTGCTATGCTTTTTCATATAGTCAATATATGAATAAGTGATAAATAAGTGTATCTCTGAACACTAAAACTAGATGTTACAAAACTAATTATTATGCAGGGTCTTTTATCCCCTCTGTGCCCCTGCTCTGTTCCTTTTTAAATGCAGATATACACAGTCTCATTGCTTTGTGCATTGTTTATTGTTGTAAGTGAAATTTATGTTATAGTATGTTTATGTATATTATAGTTATTTATTTATATTTTTAAGCTCATAGTCATTGAACCGTTCTATCTTTGTGATCAACAGGATCTTTATTTCTCTCCTATTTACTGTGGGTGTGTATCTGTTGAGCTGGTTGGCAGCCTGCATACAATTGCCTTACAGGGATAAATAAAGTAATACTGAATTGGACTGAATTATAAACAGGTCATAATAGAATAGTAGATATCCCATGGCAAAGATAACTGGTTAAGTTTATGGTAATGGCTTATGGTTCAGGTTAATGTGAGAGGAGAGGTTTTACCAGCTTTAACACTTCATAAAAACACCATGAGCAAAGACTAAACTGAAGCTCAACTTTTCCCCACATATGCATGTCAGCATACAGAGAAGAAAAAAAACCCCATAGACCTCATAGACCACAGTGGAACATAGACCAGGCAATAAGCATGCATGCAAACAGTAAAAAACAGAACAACTCTAGTCTATTAACACTCAGTCTTCAGGGTAATAGTGCAGCAACAATTTGGCACAGCAACTGCTACATACCTTACCGTTAATTACTGTAAATAAATGACTAGTATCTTATTCTATACCATCTATACGATAAGCCATCACTGTTCACATAGTGAATGTAGGCCTATGGTATTGATATAGAGGCGGTTTAAGCTGACCTGGGTGTTTAAGTTCATGGGGGGGGCTTTTGGTGTTATCCTAAAATTACTTAAAACCACAGCAGCTCTGCTTTTTTTTTCTATCCAAAGCTTCGTGAATGCAACAGAAGTCCCATGCGAGCTGTGAAGTGGGACGTTACGGGAGTTACTTGAAAGCAGCATTAGGTCTGATTGACGTGTGTGTCCCGGGGCAAACGTCACGAGTCTGAAATCCTCCATGGAGCAGTCCGGACAGGAGGAGTGGAAGAGATTTAAATCATTGGGGTTACACAAAGAAAAAAAAGTCTGGCTGGTCGTAATGTTTGAACATTATAGCTACAGTTAGTTGCACTCCGAGGAGACGAAGGGGACCAGCAGCAGCAGGTGCATGTGGATGGCGATTAAAAAAAACCTCAAGGCAAATTCCACTCTCTCCATACGGCTTGAACATCAGCGGATCGATAAAATATTTGGAGAATTGGACTAAAACTTGTTTCCGTTTCGGGGGAAAAAAGCTTAAGGATTCTTTTCACGGCTTTCCCTCTTCGAGAATAGCACGTTAATCCCAGGAGGAGAAAAAGGCAGCAGCGTCTCGTCTCCTCACGCAAACATGGAGAAAGTGAACGCTAACTTACCTCAACTTTAAACTGTGACTCCGACCTGTTTGTTGGTAAACTTGTGCTTTGTTTTGGGAGAACAACAACACGGGGGGTACATGGTGAGACTGTAGCACGGATTTCCAGGATATCACCGGGGCAGAAGAGGCGATGGAGAAGAACAACAAGGCGACAAACCACCGGACCCGCTCCGCCGTCGACGGTAGAGCTAAAGACAGGGTGGACAGGTAACGTTAGCTAACATAACGTTTAACTCTCATTAACGGTTAACTCCACCTGCTAAACACTTAAAACCATATTTTATCTATGTTGAAAGTTCAACTGTAATTGAGTAACTTACCTCATAAGTAAACTCTGAGCAGGCAGTTACTTTTATTCCTCATTTCGTGGAAAATGTGAACAGTAACGTTAGCTAACTAACTACATTTAAACCGTTACGACCAACTAACGGCTACGCATTGTCGTTATTTCTACAACTTGCGATAACTGCTGGAGGTTATTAGTAGTTTTTTTTATCACATATATTATCATTTGCATTCTATTGTGAATTTTGCATGGCTGTATTAATACCACAGGGGGCCATTGGGTAAAAAAATGTTGCATGCCCCCCTTTGACTCCCAGTTATACATGGCAGTTTTATTATTGCCTCAGGCACCTAAACCAACCAGTCCAGCAGTGCTCTAGAGCTGAGATGACTGGTTCATTCATGTATTTATAGCTGACAGAAAATTAATGACAACAATTTTCATACTTAAGGAATGGTTTCATACTTAAAGTCTTTTTAAAGCAAAAATGTTTTTAAAAATTCCCTTGTCCCAGCTTCTCAGTTTGAATATTTTCCAGTTTTCTATGATGGCTAACTAAACGTCTTTGGGTTTTTTGACTGATGGTCAAACAAAACGAAGCAATTTGAATATGTCAAACCTGCAGTGCCCATCCTGGCAATGAGAGTGATTACACACACCTATAACGTGAGCTTGTGACAAATGTCTCAGGAATGTTTTTTTTTTTTTTTAACTGAATGATATAATCTTCATGAGGGTTGGATTTATTGCAGGACAGTTGTACTAGAATGTAGTAGTTTTTATGTAGGTGTATTGCTTAAACTGGCAACTGAGTGTATTTTGAATTTCAGTGGAATTGCAGATGTGTGAAATCAGTACTTAACGTTTCAGTATGTGGTAAAGGGTTATTTTCGGTGAAAAGGAGAGCTGTTTCACTGTTCAAACAGACAGTGATAACCCTAACCAACACCTGAAATCAGCTGCCACATTCGCAGACTCCACACTGAAATATCCAATGTGTGCCCTTGCTTTTATTTTGTCAACAGTGCAAAACCCCAATGAGGAACATAATCTTTGCTTAATGATACTTTCATGTTCACTGTGTGTTTGCACAGCCACACCAGGCACACCAAGTCTGGACTGTTTCTGGTACATAGTGAGGGAGGGTTTTTCAAAACAGACCTAGGATACTGTCACATTTCTGGTCTGTGGATGTATTTCTTCTTTAGGGTTGACATTGCTCTCATGAAAGGGTTAAGCCACCGGAAGATTATCTTGTTACCTAAGGCATTAGGTTGAGCCACCCACACCCACAATTTCTTCATCTACAACCAGATTGTAGATACAGTTTATGTGGCCAGACATGCTACAAAGCGATTTATCCTTAGATGTGTTTCATTAGTTGTTAACAGTTTCTTCTCTCATGCTTTTTGGCCCAGGGTGGATCCATATGGCTTTGAGCGCTCAGAGGACTTTGATTATGAGTCCTATGAGGAGCTCATGTCTGAGTATCTAGTTGTGCTCACTCGACGGACCATCAAGTGGTCCAAACTACTAAAGGGCAAAGGCAAGGTGCAGAAGAATGTTAAATGTAAGTGAGAAGACTGAACATGCACATATCCTCAAAGAGTGAGACTTGCATAAAATAACAATGTTACCCTCCCTCTCTCTCAGTAAAACGTTACGTGCGTAAGGGGATTCCCAATGAGCACAGGGCTCTGATCTGGATGGCAGCCAGCGGGGCTCAAGACCAGTTAGAGAAGAACCCAGGATACTACCAGTCCCTTCTCGGAGCCCAGCACGACCCCAAACTGGCAGAGACCATCTGCACAGGTCAGGCTGTGAACTGGCATCGCCTCATGTCCTCTGTTATAAATTGCATTTAAACCTCTAACTAACTAACTAACTATCAGGGGAAAAAATAACTGTCTCTAATCTAAAGATGGTCATGAACCTACAAAATAAATTAGACAACTAAAGTGAATCTTTTTAAAAGTTTGATATGGTATATTTGGAAAAAAAATTGGAATTGGCACTATGAAGTTTTGTTTTGCACTGATACAGCCATTATGTTGCTTTCTGCTTGTGAAACAATAAAAGCCAGAGATAAAAACAGCAGAGAAACTGCACTCAGAGTAAAATAACTGATTGCGTTTGAGCACCAGGTCAGGGAATTTTTTCTCGATGAGTGCCCCTGAGGCTTCAGTTTGCTGATTCGGCTCAACGGTTGCTGATAAATGCTGACTATAGCCAGCGGTGCCAGACATGCTGCAAAAACTACAGGCAACAGTCAGCTACAGTGATGCCCAACAGTTTGGTGTTTCAGAGCCTGTGCACTTTACAGAATAGTTTGGTGCTAAGTATGACTTACAGTACATTATGTATGGATTTGTGAGTCAGGGAGACTGCTCCTCAACCAGAAGTTTCCATGTGTGAGATACTGACAGGGCATCTAGGACAAAAATGGCAGAGCATTGAAAGAACTCAAGGGTTGGAGATGCATTATTTCTTTCAGGAAAGCCAATGAGAGATAGGTACAAAAAGAAAAGTGAACAGTGGAAATAGTTTTTATTTTAACATCTTTGTAAAATTATCACAACAAACAGTTAATCCTTACTGAAAAAAGAACCGTTCTCCATGAAACTTGCACAGCAGCTCCTTTTAGTGCTACAGTACTTTCTATTGTTGACCTGAACAGGGTGGAGTCCCCACAGCTTCTCCTGTGATGTTAGATTTGTTGCCAAAAACAACTATAAAAGTTCTGATATTCAGGTTAGCGTTTAGACATGTAATCTTAACATAAGACTGCAAAGTTTCTCTGTTCTGCTGCTTCTCTTTCACCCGCTCTCATGTTTGTGTACATACACAAACACACTCTCACACACTTTTTATTTGTTTATTTATTTATTTTTAGACTTGAACAGAACATTTCCAGACAACATCCTGTTCCGTAAGACATCCAGCCCATGTCTGCAGAAAGCTTTGAACAATGTGCTGCTGGCGTATGGTCACCACAACCAAGCGGTGGGCTACTGCCAGGTAACGCTGAACTGCAGAGCATAAAGGGATTTTTGCAGGATTCTGTTCTTACTGTGACTATACTCAGTATTATCAGGGACCTTGTGCGATGATTCTTTGCTGATAATATGGGTCAGAACAACACAGTGCTTCACAGTATTGCTGTAGATTATGGGACAAAAATTATTCGAAAAAGCCCTCAAATCCTTATAGGCAAAATGAAGTAGATAATGCAAACTTAATTTGAGTGTATGTGTAAAAACTTACTAAAGCGTTCATATAAGTGAATTTCTACAGCATTATCAATACTTACCATTAACCTCAGTGAGCTCCCCCACACTTATGTTTATGCATCCAAAGAAAGTATGTGTGTGACAGTGTCAGTTCAGTGTAACCTTATGTTAATTATCTCATTCACCAGACCGTATGCAGCTTGTTTTGCAATTCAAACAGGCAGCAGAGCTGTGTTGATGGTCTCTAATGTAGTATATCTAGACCCCATTCATCTCTAATCATACTCAGGTAGCCTTTTTTCTCTCTCCTTATTTCACATCCAGTGTAAACTTAGCGGTCTCTCCCCTGGATGCTTTGTTGTAGAGCTCTATGTGCTCTCTTCATGTGCAACCTGTGTGTGTGTCCCTTTGTCCTCAGGGGATGAACTTCATAGCTGGGTATCTACTTATCATCACAAAGGATGAAGAGAAATCCTTCTGGCTGATGGATGCACTACTCAGCAGAATTTTACCAGGTGTGTGTTTTCCATTGCTCTAGCCTCTTGACAGGTGCATGTGTGTAGGTGCTCTGGGCTAAGATTAATCTCGTAAGAGGTCACATGGTCTTTATCTGACCGTGGCTTAAGACCTACACTCACTCAAACAAGGGAGTGTTAATTTAAATTAGGAAAAATTTGGTAGCAGCAGGAGTAATTTCATTTAATTGGGTTTTTCATTTAAGCAGTTCTTCCAGCTTTTGTGTATGGGGGCGTTTTTGTATATATGTGCTTGCAGTGTGTATAACTCACAACAGTGCGTGCGTGCGTGTGTGTGTGTGTGTTGATACAGACTACTACAGTCCAGCCATGCTGGGGCTGAAGACGGACCAGGAGGTGTTAGGGGAGCTTGTGAAAATGAAAATCCCCAGAGTCTGGCAGACCATGGTGGATCATAATGTCATGTGGACCCTGGTGGTCTCCCGATGGTTCATCTGTCTCTACATAGACATCTTGCCAGTAGAGGTGACGTCACTAACATTGATCAAAATGTCTTTATTCACGATACCAATATTATTCTAAATGTAAATGTTACATAGCCTCTAATCTCTCACAATAAAAGTACTGTCAAAAACACCATTCACTGTAGTAAACAATTCATTAAATCAGTGCTGCTGCTGCTTAGTGGATTCCTCCTTTTCTTCTCTTTTAAAACAGTCAGTCTACCACATACAACAGTCTTAGTTGCTGCCTCTGTTGGCCTGGGGAGGGTGTGGACTGCTAGTTCTCCAAACACACTTGGAGCTTCACTGGGAGGATGTAACACAAGATGTTCATGCTATTTCACCCCTTACACTCAGGCTCCATGACCAATCAGTAGCAGTTGCTCGGACATGACTTCTCACTAATTTCAGATTCAGATTTTCAGATTGATTCAGCCCAAAAACTTGGACACTAACAGCAACAGCTCCTCTTAAAACAAGCACCTGAGTTACACATTTTAAAGTAGCTGGTGATTTAAATTTCAGTTTTCAGTCATTCAGATATCACCATAACTCCAACAATGACCAAGAGGATTTCAGTAGTTCACTTACACTAGCTAATGGTAATGTCACTCTTTGTACAATATCTACAGCTGGTTGTTAAACATAATCTTGCACTTGATGTTTAAACCACAGGTCAAACTTCATCACGACTTGTTGGGATTCACTTCCTCATTGCTGTTTTTCTGCAGACAGTTTTGCGGATTTGGGATTGCCTGTTCTACGAGGGCTCGAAAATCTTGTTCCGCGTGGCTCTGACACTGATCCACCACAACCAGGCTCTGATTCAACAGGCCCAGTCACTGCCAGACGTCTGCCAAAACTTCAAGCAGATCACTCATGGACCATTTGTTGACGAATGCCACACTTTCATGCAGGTAAAAGAAGAACCGATACATGAAATGATGAACATCCCTTGTAATGTGCTTTTGTTAATCCCATAATCCTGCTGTTTCTTGGCTTTCCTAGAAAATCTTCACTGAACCAGGAAGTCTCCCCATGGCAACGTTGACTAAGCTGCGGGCAACATGTCGATCTCGCATAATCGCAGAAGAGTCATGACCCAAACTGACCCACCTGTTGTTCAAACTGAATACACATTCCACTGGGAGGAACTGCTCGTTTGCACTTTTTTTTAAAAAACTGACTTCAAGTCACAATACCTACTCCATGTAATTTTTGTCTTAATCACACATTGAGACAGCCATATAACCTAAATGTAAATGAATGATCATGTGAGAATATTTTTAGTTATGTGCTGTATGGGCTGACGATTCCATTTGAAATCAACATATGTTATTTTAAGTGACTTTTTTTTTGTTAAAATGTGGATTTATGCACTTTACTCCAATGAAGAAACAATGAAGTCAAGAATTTGGCAGCAAACGCCAAGATCAGATAAATTATGTGTTGCACATTGTAAACACAGCCAAGAGGAACCTGCCTACTGTATTTCACACTGTCGTCTCAGTAATGAATGTTATAAAGACTAATAACTAATTTTGTTGACCATATACGATAAACTATGCTGGCGGAACATGCCTTGTTAATCCAATGTCAATTATATTGATTTCATGACAGAAACAACTTTAAACAATTCAGTATATGATGCAGTTGATTTAAATGCACTATGGTGAAGCAATATAAGCACAACTGAAAGGGCTCTGCTCTCTTTTTCTAACAGTGGTGTGTACAGTTCATGCTGTGTTTGGGTTTTGGGGCCCTTTAAAACTGCCGTAGTACTCATATCAGATTTTGTTGCACTGGACAGAAATAACCTTGGTGTTGATCCCAGTTCTGAGTACTCTATGTAATGTACACCTGGATGAACAGCTCTGAGTAAACAGCCATATTTATTTCACACAAAACTAGATTTAAAGAAAACATAAAAATGTCCTGCTGCGTGAAAAAAACTGTCCAGGATTTTTAAGATTTTTATTAACTTTCAGTAAGATGCATAATAGAAAACGAGATCACATCATTTTCTATAAAAATAAAAGATAAAATCACTACAATTCATATTAACATCTCTTTTAACATGGGAGAGGGTGGCGGGAAAAGCGAGAATAGAAACCCATGCACCTGTTCACTTGTCCTGTTAAATGAATTTTAGTAATAGAGTCGCACTCGCATGGCTGGACTGCACGCTGTTTACACAAAGCAGCAATCCACATTTTTACCATCATTGTTACCAGTTAGTTACCTTACTGTGCCTCAGTGCACTGACAGGCACAGTTCAGGCTTTTATCGATCTCCACTGTGGAGGAATATGATTGAAAAAGACACATTCAGAGTTTTCCCTTCTCTTAGAGTCACTGGGATTATCTTGTGCTCATGATGTTATAAAAAAATACTTGTTTACTTTGACTGTTGACCAAGAGTGGACAAGCCACAGGAACTTAAACTTTATCCAGTTAGTTTGTCTCTCCCTCTTTAACTGCATGGGATATTGTTTTTTTTTTATATATAAATAATTACATAGCTAAAAACAACAAACAGCAGTTCAAGCAAATTCAACAAGAGTAGATCCAAACAGCTGATGGTGAACTTATTAAAGCAAAACGCAAACTGCCTCCATCCTTGATGATGTGGAGACTCAGTCCTCTGAAGCTTCATTAAGATGCACACCATCAAAACTTAGCAGGTATTTGGCTTCTCATCATCATTCCACAGATAAAAGTGAAGGGAAAATAAAAATATCCAGAGGTCACATAGGAAACATGCACTCACCACAGAGAAACAACTGCTTCCATTCACTCATACTCACGTCCACTCGCTCATTTACTCACTAAAGGTTCATCTCTCTGCTGATCAGTCTGTCAGGTTTAAGTTAATGAGGGGTCTATTCAGATGGTCTGGTATCCAGCGTGGCTCCTCTTCCTGCCTATTAGGTACGCAATGAGCACAATCAGCACCAGGCCGGCAAGAGCTGCCCCAACAATGATGGGGATGAGCATCTGGTCTTGGTCCATCTGACACTCCTCCGCTGGAGACAGAAAGGGTGAGAATTGAATGTTATATTACAAAGTCAGTAAATGCCCCATCCAACTGCAGCTTCAACAGATGGATTACTGAGGGGTGGTTCTGAACTGGTGATTTTACTGATGAAAGCCTGCTTGGGCCTCGTTCCAGACCACTCAATCTCTCTCTACTCTCGTCTCTGCTATTCACATAGTTCTGGTTTTGTGCTCATTAATGGTTGTTTCCTCGTTAGTTGGAAACGCCCGAGCCAATCAGATGTTTGTCATTGGGAGCTCTTCCTGTGCCAGAGCCATGAAAACAGTGACAGAAAATTGCCACAAAATTGGCAACAAGTGCAGATGAGCTTGATGCTGCTAAACAAGTTGTTGTAAGTTGGCCAGTGGCAACTCCCAATGAAAAATCTGACACTGCCAGCTAAATATGAAGCTATAGCCAGCAGCAGCCGAGCTTAGCTCAAAGTAAAGACTGGAAACAGGAGGAAACAACAAGCCTTACTCTTTCCAGAGTGATAAAATAAACCTTACAGGGCCTCTAAAGCTCACTGACTAACATGTTGTATAGCTTCTGTGTTTTGTATCTTTGATGTTTTCATCCCAAAATGGTTCCTACATCATCTTCAATTACTTTCCAGACCCAGTACTCTAACATTGAAGAGCCATTCAATTCTCCAGTTTGAGACATAAATCAAGACATTGATCTTTTTTCTCAAATTCACAAACTTTCAAGGCTTCCATGGGCATCTATCCTTGGCAAAAAATCTATTAAGCACATTTCCCAAAATGCCAAACTATCCCTTTAAATGTGCATATTTCTACAGTTAACTGCTCCTAACCAACCACTAACTTCAGTGAAATGCTAATTCAGTCTGATTATCTCAGGCTGCTTTCTCAGGCTTTCATAGGCTACCTACTCCAAACAAACTGCACCATCATTAACAAAATGGAGGCCAGAGGACAGCGATAACATTGGAATAAAATAGCTAAGAAAAAACATCAGCTATACCTGTAGCAAACTGGCTGGTGGTGACTCCAAAAGGTTGGACCTGCAGTCTGAATGTGTTGAGAGAGAAGGTTGGTTCCACAACTAAAGTTTGCTCTGCGTTGCACATGTAAGAGCGGCCCAGCGTGCTGCGCAGGTAGTTCAGACTGGTGTTACTGGCTGAGAAGGGAGCTGTGGAGAGAAGCAGATCAGTATTTGTCTTTAAATTAAACAGGTAAAGGAAAAAAAGTGTTTATCTTATCACAGTATATCATATCACATACCAGTCATATCGGACCAATTAGCGAACAGAGCTATCCCACTCAGGTGGTACTTGCTGGATGTGGAGTTCTATGGATGGGAGTGAGAGCTGAATGAACACTTATATCCACACAAACTGACCATGATGCTAAAGTCACAAAAAAGAGCTGAAAAAAGATTAATTTACCAGAGTGAAGGTGAAGCTGAGTCTGGTGGTTTGCTCCTGTGTCAAAACCAAGGTAGCTCTGCTGGCTTCACATGATCCTGATGATATTGTCAGGTTGGGGGTCAGGTTTACTAAATCTTGGACAGTCTGGCAAAGTAGAGAAAAACTTTGTTTAAACTATTTGTATTTATGACAAATTCAACACTTATTTTACTGGCCATGAAGCCCCACATTACCTTATTCTGAGATTTAGAGACATAGGAGACGTTAAACTGGAGTCCCATCTGGGCCAAGAGACAAACTGTGCCATTGCTGTTTTTTACAGAGTAGTCACCCCGCTCAGGTGTTCCAGGAGGGGTTGGTGCTGGTGGAGCTGTTGTTGTAGTAGAAGCAGCAGTGGTAGGAGGAGCTGTAGTACCAGCCCTGTCCGCCATACATACACTTTCTGTGACAAGAAAAATAATAAATAACAATAATATAATCAATCATTAAAAAGCAGGTGAAACTTAGTAGAAACCCACCCATTCAGGAACACAAACACAACCAAGAGTCGTACCTGTGGGACTCAGGTCATTTCCGGGCATGTACGCCTCTAGCCTCATGTCAGAGAAAGTGACAGTTGCTCCACCAACTCTGTAAGTGGTGGGGCTCACACAGCGGTAGGTGGTGTTGATTGACGCCCAGATCCCAACTGAAGCCGACACCACAGTGACCACATCTAGGACACAATTAAACATACGCCAAATTAGTTATGTCTATAACCTTTGTATGCAAGCCCATTCGCTGTTTATTTGTTGATAACTGGTTTAAACACTATAATGAAATATTAAACATTTTCTTTACTTTCTTTACATATCTGAATTGGATGTGAATGTTATTATCTATACAAGCACAAGTTGTGGTGTTCTCACCAGAGCTGTTGGCCTCAGGGAAGATTGATGCGTCGCTGAGGTTGTACTGCAGCGTCAGGTTAGCGATGCTGTACAGACTCCCATTGGTTGAAAAGCTCAGCCCCAGTGTGTGGCCGGGTCCAAACACCGCCACCAGCCACGGTGAGCCGCCGTCTGTGCCACAGGAGCTCCTGCCTGTGTCGACTGTGGCGGAGTCAGGCAGAGCGACCTGCACTGTACTCTGAGGAAAGATGAACGATACGACTGGTGTTCACAAGGAGATACAGCGCTGGTGAAAAGCTGAGGGGAATATGGCACTGTTGGAAACCAGAATACTGCTGTACATACTGTGCTGTTGGAGGTGTTGTATGTGATGGAGAATGATGCAGAGAGCTCAGCCTTAATGCAAGTGGAGTTCCCCTCTTTCACCTCAAAAGTAACAGCCTCAATACAGCCTATAAGAGAGAACATCATGATTATGGAGGCACAGCACTGAAATAATACAGAAAAACATGTCGATAAAAGTAAATATCTTACAAACAAACTCAATCAAACTGAAAATATACTGGAAAAATACTTATTTTGAGCTGTCTTCCTGTCATATTCTGGACAAACACGTAGCAGTTACACTTGAGTGTTAATTTGTGTGCCTTAATTCACAATACTTAAATCATCCCACAATCTTGACCAGAAGATGAGAGGTCAGTTTGCTTTACTGTACTGATAATAGAGGACACACTTAAACATATTGAATATGTGTTTATTATCTGTTTTTTTATTTGACTTTCTTGGTTGGATAAGGGTTACAAAATGAGTACAAATGGTAACAGTAACATGACCAGTGTTACATGATGCCATGTCATGCATACACACTAAAGCAGTTCACACAAGCCACCACCAGAGGTCGACAGAGAGCAAACAGTGAGGGATAAAAAAACACAAACCTCCCTCAGACATTTTGACGTGAAAGCAGGAAAACCACATTGGTAATTAATAACATTGATGACAGCTGTGTTGCATTCAAGTAAGCCAGTTGCAGGGCATTATACTGTACAGGCTTGCTCACTTGAGAGGCTTCCTGGGACACTTAATGGCACTTAAAGCCCACAGAGTCAGTTCCCACACTTGTTAGATATACCGACTGTGGCTCCTGTGAGCAGATTCACCAAGTAGCATTGACCAACTCAGCCAACCTGGCAACTTTCACACTTGCATTGTAGGCTATTAATACCTTTATGGCCTGGAAACTGCCAACTCACTGTTGTGCGTGTGTGTGATAGTGGCTGTGCTGTGCTCCAACATACTGTGTGGAAACTACAGTGGCTATTAAGGACTCATGTACTTATCAACCCCACAGCTCATATCCTTAAAATCCTTAAAAACTCTCACCCATTCTATAACACAGTGATGTAATGCAGGAGTTTCACCACTTGTGAAACATTTCCCCAGAATGTCTATAAAGAAGGTGAGGCAATTTGGTTCAGATGTGTGACGATTATTCCTCTTTGGTTGACTTTCCATCAGCACAGACACACATTTTCAACATACTTCTGTTTCCTGCTCAGACCTACATAATGAAGTACTTAATAACTGTTTGAGAACATTAAAATAAAAACTACTTGCGATTAAAAAATAATAATTCAGTGCTGACAGGTTTCCAAAATCACATGCCACTAACAATAGTTTACTGTTAGGAGGGATTTTTGGAATTGAAAAGATGTTTATACTGCTGAGAGACAGCTTCATCTCACATCTGGCTTGTAGGCGGTGTTATCTGTTGGGTCTGTTGTTGGGTCTCTCTCTATTAGTAACTATTTTAAAGAGTACAGTCTAGACCTGCTCTTTATGAAAAGTGCCTTGAGATGACTTTTGTTGTGATTTGGTGCTATATAAATAAATAAATAAATAAATCTGCTCGCCACATTACTGGTATTAATTTCATAACTCAGTTATTACATAGCCTACTGACTGAGCTCTTCCCACTTTCACAGTACTCTCACTTCCCTGCCCTCTCTTCCCTTCATCTTCAGCTTTCTGCATTAATGTAGTCCAGTGATACTAATGGAGAGAGCGCTGCTGCTCTGTCAATCACACACCATCTCCTCCCTTGCTACCTTGCTGAAATTTGACCCCAATGTCACCTCTCCCTGTAAACACACAGCAGACAGTTTACACAACACTGCAATGTGATCATGAGGTAAAAGCGGCTGTGTGTACAAAGCATGAAGCTGCAGATAGCAGTGTTAGACAGTTGGTGTGGAGAGAGCTAAGAAAAAAACACAAAGAAAAAAGAATAGTATCTCCTTATGTTGAGAGGAAATGCTGGTGCTGGCAGGCTTAAACTCTAAGGTCACCAGGGTCTTGAGCAGAGGTTCTCACATGTTCATTAGTGGAAGACAAAAGACCTACAGTAATTCACTTATATACAGGTTGGGAAAAAAGTATACTGAAACTACTGAAACTACAACTATATTGGCCTGTTTTCCTGTGTCAGCAGCCAGGCGCCTGTGTGTGTTCAGGATAAACCAGCCATAAACTAGCACTGTCAGTACAGAAAGCCACTGCTGGGCTGTGTGCAACACAAAGCCATCGTTGCAGTCATGTGAAGCTCTCAAATGACACAACAATGAGGCCAATCTGCTGGTCCAAAACATTAACAAAACCTGGGCCTTACATTAGAATAGAATAGAATCAAATCGAATAAAGTCCAGGGACCTCTCAGCTTTGTTTTGACCTAACTCTCTGAGGACTGCTGACCTTTGGATTTTGGAGGGACATATCTACGTTTCCACCAGTAGTAAACCTACACCAGGAAGTCCCTTC
Organism: Lates calcarifer; assembly: GCF_001640805.2. Lineage (NCBI taxonomy): Eukaryota > Metazoa > Chordata > Actinopteri > Centropomidae > Lates > Lates calcarifer. Next base: position 4,810,442 of record NC_066834.1, read on the forward strand.
TTATGTTCATAAATCAAGTAAAGCCATGAGTGACTATAACCAATTAATCTGCCAATTACTGCTCGATTAATCAATCAATCAGGGCCACAAGTAACAATTACTTCAATTATTATCTGTCAATTATTCTTCACAAATTATTGAATAGTTATTTGGATGGTAAAATAATTGTGAAAAACGTCCATCCCAATTTCAAGGTTACGTCTTCAAATGTCCAAAGCCTTAATCTTAATCAAGTAACTAATTAATAAAACTGTCAAATAAATTTGGTGGAGCTAAAAGTACAACATTTCCCTCAAAATTTTAGTGGAGTAGGAGTATCACATTTATACTTGAATATAGCACTGTGAGCTTTACTAGAGCTAAGACAATTAGTTGATTAATCGATTACTTGATCGTAACTCTTTTGATAATCATAGTAGTTCCACACATTTATCAACCAAAAATGGTAACAAACTTGTTTCAGCTGGTCAAATGACAATTGTAGCTTTCCACTGTCACAATTCGCCATAAACTAAATAGATATTTCCGTTTTCGATTAATCGACTACTTGTTTAGGTCGTCAACAACCGTTTGTCTATGTTAGCATGGATAACATTCGACTAACCAACGACAGATTTACTGACGTCGATTGGTCCAACGGTTGGTGCAGGACGGCGATGAGCACCTTTAAACCGCAGAACACTCACCTAAAACCGTTAACCAGGCGATGATGAGCGAGGCCAAAGCGTGACAGAGTTTCATCCTTCAGGTTAAACGACACCACGAAGCAGAATTCACTTTTTTGTCCTTCTGTTAAGACCGATGGTGGCGGGGGAAAAAACCCGGAGCAGTGTTGTTGTCGTCGCTGCTTCGGGCGCAGGTGGGTCTACGGTGCGGCGCAGCACAAACTGCACTTGACTTGACGGACCGTTAGCAAAAAATGAAGCGTCGCTGTTGTAGCTTACGTTTCTCTGCTGTCTGGAGATAGAGAATAACAGTTATTTAGTATTCAGGAAGCATGTCCCACTGGGAAAAAACGCTCTCTAAACGCGGTTAAGAGTCGGTCATAACCACACTGACTGAGTAAGCCATGTCTTGTCATGTGAACTGGTAGCATTTAGAGCTACCCAGTCACGTGAGACCGCCCCCCCTCCCCCTCTGTCTTTATCTGTGAGCTCTATTCAAGGCCGTCAACCCTGCTCCATAATAAAAAACAAAATGTCACGAATAAACAGCAGCGTATTACACATCACTATTTTATCCCGTGTAACTACTTTAAAAATATTTGCTGTTAAATATGACTTTTTACAGACTTGCATCATTGTAGGTGAGGTGTCATGAACAGGGTGTAAGCAGACACCTTATGAGAAAAATAGTGCACTTCCAGGAATAACGTTATAATGAAAACGACCTCTCGTGTTTCCGGGGAACTCACACAAGTGTCATGTCAGGGTTGATGAATTAAAAGCAATTACAATGTAATGAGCTGGGAGGGGAATACATCAAAACCAAATGCTGAATCACATTCATTGGCGTCGGTGGGCTGGTTGGCCTTATCTTCACACTGAATACCAAGTATATAGTATTAAATACAGTAGTTGTCGGGTAAAATAGTGAAGCCATGAAGGGGTGAGTGCACACATGGACACAACATTCCTTTATTATTATAAAATGTACGATCTGGAGCACAACATATAGTTTGCCATAAGGGCATGAAGCATGTGAGAGTACACACACACACACACACACACACACACACTCATACACCCCCTGTGCTGTGCAGGCTTGCAAGTGCATGTGTTGCGGGTAGTCAGCTGACACCTTCATCAATTCACGAGGGTGTGCAAAACCCTAGAAGGAACGCAGAGGCTGCTTTAATGCTGCTGTCCGAGACTTATCAGCACCCTGCTACATTCTCCCTGCATACTTCAACCACTCTTTTAACAAAAGACATGCAGGTTCCTTGTCTTATGATGCCAGACAACTAGAGTATCTCTTGATGAGATGTTTGCTGAAGACCTATTTTTTAAACATACACTAGATGTACATCCCCTGCTGTGATAACGAAACTATCACCCTTTCATTTTCAGTTCCATCTTTTGGTAACTGGAGGTATTTAAATCCTTTCTATCAAAGTGATGGTTGTAATTTATTGAAAATAGCATAATGTGCATGGGACGAGAACAGACTTCCTTCCTCCACTTCCTTGTTGCATCATTTGAGGCTGAGTGATACAGTGTGGGAAAGACCAAACTTTCCCAAACTGCCTTTATTTCACTATTAATAACTTGTTATGCTTTTTTTTTCTTGCTAAGGCTGAATTAGAGTTGTGAGCGTGAAGACCTACATGGTTAGCTCAAGCTGAGAGAGGCAAATCCTTCACAATGTGTACAACTAAAAAAAATATGACAAATTAAAAAACAAAACTACCTCTAGCTGGTTATCTACAAATAATTAATTGAATCATTAAATATCCATTTATTCAGGTTCACTTTTCTCACTCGTACATAGAATACAATCTGATCTACAAAAACGTCAGCACATGACATTGGACATTTGGACATTTTGGTCAAAACATACAAGATAACCCAAAGACATACCCAAGTGGCTTGCCTGCGTTTCGATTAGCGTCCATGTTACACGCAACAACCCCACCCCACCTCCCCGGCCCTAAACACATCTGAATCAGCCCCCTCTGGACCACTTCATCCATCCCAGAGTCTCTTCTCTTTGTCCTCAGCAGCTGTTTCTCTGCCAAACCAAGCGACCAACCAATCAGGTTCACACACTCAGCAGTTTATGCAGCCATTATAAAGAGAACACCTTGAACAAAAAAAAAAAAAAAATAAAAACAAAACAAAAAAATCTTAAAACTCAAGACAAACCAACTATAGTAGAAAATAAGTGATTTTTAGAACGACGTGATGGAGGAAAAAAAAAAATCCCAATCCCAAACAAAAACAAAAACAGGAAAGTGCTAGTTATTTTTCAGTTGAGTTTTGCATTAGCAGATCTGTAAGTCACATAAACCAACCATCAACAACCCGGGCCACTCCTCCAGCCCTATTTCAGAGTCCCACTAAAGATATTGCAGAGTGGGGTAACGGTACAGCCAAGTCTCTCTCGTCTCTCTGGAGCTCTGTGTGATCTGGATGCTGTGTCCAGGACTGTGGATGAGGGGAAAGGTGGGCACCAGAGGAGAGTCGGGTGGCTGAAGGGCTGCAATGCTGTTTTTTGTTTTTTTTTTTTGGAGGGGGGGAGGGGGGTGGGGTGCAGCCATTTGCTTGCTGTGAGAAAAGCATAGCGGTGACAGTGGTAACCCCCTCAGGCAACATAGTGGTACTGATTTGGAGTCTCCTTGTCACGTTCCATGTAGTCTCTGTCTATGAGCGACTCGATGCGCTTCTTCAGATCGCCCGGCTGCAGAGAGGAAAGCAAAGTGATGAGCTTTCTATGTGTGTGCTAAAAAGAAAAATCTAAATCATGAGAATAAAAAGCTTAAGATACGTCACCTTGACTGGGAACTTTAGCTGGTTGTAGAGCTCTGATACCAGTAGGTTGTGACTGAGGGTCTTCCTCATTTTCATGATGCGCACCACAGCTGCATCAATCTGATACTGCCTGTCTTGAAACACGCGCTCTGTGGTGCTCACCTGCTCCTCTACCTGTCAAGAAAGTGTTTTTAAAAATGGTTAAAAGCAAGCCCTGGTTGAGGAAGAGTGTGCGCACAAAGGAAGAAATGCGCTCGTATTTTTACCGTTTCCTTCATTTGAATCTGGTTGATCTTGATGCGGAACAGTTTGTGTTTGAAATCGTTGTTGAAATTGAAACGGTCTCCATCCTCCACATCTTTCCCTCGAGGGTTCTTGTTGAGGACCCGTGCTTTTCCGCAGGCCAGAGACTGCAGCGTACGCCTGAGCTCTCCCTCCTCTGCGGAGGATAAGAGAGATTGATAGTGTCACACTGCAGGTACCACAGCAGGTTTGTGGGTCTCCCACAAAAGAATAGTTGTACTACATGTTTTTAAGATGTGTGGTGTAACCTATGCCGGTGGCAGCGCGAATCTCTTCCACGCTGAATTCCTCTCCCTCATTAAACATCAGCAGCACCAGGGTCTGGAACAGGGAGACCTGCAGCTCCTTCTTACCCTGCAGGATAAAATGGTCATTGTCAGTGCAGTTCAGATCTTTTCTCAAGCTGTCTCTCTTCTCTCCAGATGTACCGAGTCTTCACCTCTTTAAACTCTGCCTTTAGTACAGCGTGGCCCAGTGTTGGCTGCCACTGCAGCTTCCTCCCACTGTGCTTCCCCAGGTAGAACAGCTTGAACACCTCCTGGAGTTTTACCATCTACCAAAACATAAAAAAAAAGATTCAACTTGTACCAAGATTGTTGGTTGTAGCAATCTGCGCATAAAGAACAGCACCCAAACACAGATAAACCTCACCTCTGGGGGCAGGTGGACCTCCATGGGTGTGTATGAAGGCCAGTAGCCCATAGTGAGGATGTTAACAGTAAGTTCTATGTTGCTGGGCTCACTCTGGTTCTGCATATACTGAGTAGAAAATATCACATCAATTATGCATGAAAAATGCATAATTTAATGACACAGTGCAGCAAAATACATATATGTTTGTAACTTTATGTTACCTGTTTGAACTGGATCATGATGTCTTTAGACAGCTCCATGTCTTTGAACATCCCCTCAAGCTTACTGGTAAATGCTGCTCCGCATTCTGCAGGAAGTCAAAACCACTGATTTCACAGCGGACGTATTCTCACACCAACACATATGCATCCATTACAGACTATATTATACCATATGTACATAGATTTCACTTCAGTGCTTCAGCTGCTTGTACTGTAGCAATTATATCCAATAAACTGCATGTAAACCTATTTTCTAACTCACAGAAACTTAAATGACTCGGAGAAGGATTTTGATGACAACTTGCTAATTCAAGATATATTGGACTAGAGATTCACCGTGTTTGAGCTTGGAGAGCATGGACTTCTCAGCATCAACTGAAGCACTCTTTCCAACCAGCAGACGCTTGGCCAAGTCCTTCTTGTAGAAAGCTTCAAACACATCTTTTCCTGGAGGGATGAGACAGAGATCAAGAGGTCTCATCAGACTGTAATACGCTTCATAACGATTAGTAACGCTAATTGACTGAGAAAGCAAACACTCAGACATATGCATCCACCACACACAGAGCTGTAAACAGTAACTGACCGTGTATAAAACGGAAGATTATCATTATCTTGTCCAGGATTCTCTCCAGCTCCTCCTCTGTAGCCTCCTTGTTCCCTGCTCTTAACTTAGAATCCACATATTTAGCTGTATGGGAAACAATAAAGCTGTTACCACAAGCTGGAATTAATAACAAAAACACAATAAAATGTGCTATGTAAAATTATTTACGGTTGTGTACCAATGAGTTCAGCGGGTTTGTTGGGCCTCTTGTTGATAAAGGTCTCAAAGGCCTCCTTCATGGCGTTGATGAATCCCTCGTTCCGGGTAAAGCAGCTCTGTGCCACATTGTCCATCTTGTCCTTAAAGTCCAGTAGCTCCTGCACCATGTCCTTGTCTTTCTCCGGAGTACATACAATCTCTCCACCAAAGGACTAAGACCAGAGATGGATTACAATATTATACAATATTACAAATGTTTATATGCATTTCTCAGACATAAAAGGACTTAGCACATGCTGTCTTAATGTGTATACCTTGATGTAATCCCTCCAGAACTGCAGCAGTGTGAGAAGTCCTCCCTTCACCTTGCTGAAGAGCTGGTAGAGGAGGGCTAGCTCAGTCACACGGTTCTCATCCAGGAGAGTGCTAAGACCTGCAACAGAAACATTACACATTATTGCACATGTACATATATATTTCATATACTGAAAAACTTAAATTAACTACGACTATGTTTTTTTAATAACCAAATCAAATCCACAAATTGAAAAATAAAACAGTGTACAGTACAGCTTTACAAGGAGGGTAGATAACCTCTTTTGCTTTGGTCACATACTGTACTTTACTTAAACTTTTAATCACAACTATTTCACAGTGAGCCACAAAATACATAAAGTCTCCCACACAGACGTACCCTTTTGTAGTATTGCAGTCATATGTTCTCCTAAAAGTTGTTTCTCAACGCAGCTAATAAGTGGTTTCCTGTGAAATAATGAGGAGAAAAAAAGAGGGAAAAAATGAGAATGCGCATCTAAAAGCTAGAACAGATGCAGAGATATTCAAAGTCCATACTTTGATCTTGTAACCCTGTTTCTGCACAGCATATTTTCCACTTAAAATCTTGCTATTAATCAGTAATTTGTTGAAAGGAAATGAAAACTGGAGTAACAACTGAAGCTCTGGGGTCATGTGTTTACAGAAACTAGAAAAAAAACTAAAAATCCTGAAAATTAAGTCTGGAGTTGTGGCCTTGCATGCTAATTGTTGCACAATGTTCAGTTTTACACAATTAATGCTCCCAAGTTTTCAATTATATGGAGGATTTAAAAAACAAACTCAAATGTTGATGGAAAAATTTGAAACTCAGTAAACTGGATAACCCCTTTTTCTGCAGTCAGTTGACACCATGGTGTACAATTTTGCCTACTGCTTTGAAAGTTAGGACCATTTGAATATCACTGCATAAAAAAAATACATGCAAATATACCATTCTGTCCATGTGCACCGCATTTACTTTGAGTGTCTCCTCAAAATTCAATTTATATAATTGCTGAATAAGTTCATTTTATCTCTAAAGTTGGAAAGAAATGGAAATAAACGGTTCTGTTTAGTTTATAAAGGTTGGTATGCACAAGAGATATAATGTCTATGTATGACATGATTTTTTTTTTCTTACAAAAACACAATAAAAAAATTTAAAAAAATTACTGAGTGCTCTGGTCGAGGTAGCTCACGATACGATCATTCTCCTCCTCTAACCGACGAGCCACATGGTGCAGATACTCAGGCACCTGAACACACACAAACACACATATTCAACATACTTTCTGTAGCCTTAGCATTCTGTATAATATCAGTTTATTGATTAATGATTAAGAGTCTTGCTCACATCTCTCTCCTGCATGAGTCGCTGTCCCTCCGCTGCATACAGACGATTGGTCTCAGTCAAAAATCTCTCCTCGAAGGAATCTTTGTAAACCTGAACAGACATTAAGAGGTCAAAACAATGACACACATGCAGTCCATCTACTGATTAGTTATGGTGAACAGGTGATCAGGTACCTGCAGGTCTGAGAGCATGCCCAGTAAGCTCCTGAGCAGACTACGATCAACTGTCTCCCCGTTCCTCTCCAGCTCTATCTGCTCCAAAATGCCGTCGACTGTGCGCTTCTGAACCGCACTGTCACTCACAATGTGGGTACGAAACAGCTCCAACCCAGTGTCCCTGCAACATATACATAACATTAGCCCCTTAAGTTCGCAATAACAAACAGAGTCATTTGAAAAAGCTGTGATTTTACCAGATGGAGGGGAGCAGTGAGTTCTGAAGCACGTAGGTACGATCGAGGAAGAGAAAGATACTTCGGATCATTATCTATAAAGAAAAAAACAACAACAGTCTAAACATGTGATTTAAATTAGCAGAATAAAACTGAACTAAATGAAGTGACAAGCATCAAACCTTACAGTTTGCCTGCAGTGGTCCTGCCAACAGCGATTCATTCGCTTCAGGAAAGAAAGATTGTCCAAAGACTCTGTGAGCTCAACGTTAAGGAAAAAATCTTTTACTCATTATAACCAAATGCTGAATGACCATACTTCACAGGAAACCTGCATGCACACCTTGGACTCACTTACTGGATCAAAAAGAGATGGTGTTCAAGCTTATCTGTACTGAGCATGACAAGGTTCTTATAAGAAATAAAAATGCATATTTCAAGGCCACAAAGCATTGAGTCAACTAGAAGACATTAGACATGATTAAATAAATTAAAGCTCTTATTACTGTATTGCCCATAAATTGAGATCATTTTGTTAATCAGTGACTTCCCGTTTTGTTATAAAGCAGCTGTTCTACAACACGTCAAACGTCTTTGAATTATCCACTGGTCACAGCCACTTCTCATTTAAACCCCATTGTGTGTAATGTGTAAATATGGACCACAACTTGCAAACTTGTTATATATTGACCCCTTGTGAGAAAAGACTGCAACAACACCTGAGCTGTGCGAGTAGAGCCCTGACTTCCCTAGGCTAAGATTAAAATTTACTGGAACTCCAAACACAATCAATTTTGGAATTAGTGTCAAAATTGCAGGTTTGTGATTTTTTTTAAAAACGAGCACTGCATTTGGTTTGAGCAGGTTTCAGGTTCTACGCATATCTTACCCAATGTAATTGTTTACAAAAAAGGATATTCTCTAAACTGGTGGATCTGGGCCTGCACGTGATCTTCACAGACCTGTCGTAGTTGCTTGTACAACGTTGGGGAGACTTTATACGAACACAGGTTCTCCACCGCCTTCATGTGATTCAGAAGAAGCATGGAGACAAGAGCACAAGAGAAACAGACTGTTCACAATTCTATAGCTACAGCAACAGCAGAACGAAGACCTATAAAATGATTTCTTGATTTCAAAAGGACCAGACAGGACCACTACAAGTTTATCTTAACCCTGTGCTGAGATTAACCTCTAGCAAACTCAAGTCTGAATTGTACGATCTGCAGAAAGATCATGTGTTACAACATGTTCGGTTGTTTTGCACACATTTCTATAATCCAACACAGTTACACACTTATGTGGGCCTGGAGAAAAGGCTGACAGCAAACCTGATAGAGCTCCTCCAGGTTGTACTTGATAGAGGTGCTGTTCTGAATGGCGCCCACTGCATCTCGTAGTTTCAGCCATGTGTCCTCAGTGTAGTTCTCTGCTAGTTTTGGCCTGTCTGTTACAAAAAGCCAGCAGTAATGTTAATTTATAGGTCCTGCACAGACTACAAACAAGCTAACAGGAGCCCATTAATGCAAATTTAACAATACTAGTATTTGGATAAAACATATTTTAACATGTTTAACACAAATACGATAAGTTGCACATTTGGTAACAATCAGAGCCATTGACCGGGCCTCTGTCAAATGTTAGAAGTAAAAAAAGATATGTTTTCACTTGTAGTTAAAAAAAAAAAAACCTTCTCAGTAACTCCACACCAATTGCTGCACAAGGCAGAATCATTATTGGAGGAACCTACAAAGAACTAAGCAGGAGCACCTCCTACACCACACACTTTGGACCCTTTTTCTCTATTGTTTCTAATTGATATGAGTCAGTACAGGTCATGGTAATCAGTACAACCTGCACTGATCTAACTGGTTAGATAGAAATATCTGAGGTGTGACAAGGTTTGACCACACCACAAAAGGTGTTTATGCCAAAACATGAGTAATAAATGAAAACAAAACCTGTCAGAATGTGTAAGCTCCTCCTTTTTTAAACTTTTATTTCTCTCACCCAACCTGTAGGTGGAGGGCACTTGCATCGGACATATGTGCAAAATCCAGATGTTGTGAGAGGCTTTTAAAATCATCACTGCTCATAAAAATCAGTGCATAAAGCAAACTAACAAAAGCACTTGGGAATGCAAATCATGCACTATTTCAACAATAAGCCCTATATAAAGCAGCACACTAACCAGAGCAGTCAGGTCATCAAATTGTACTTTATACCTGCTGTCAAAAACTTACACAACCAATATCTTTTTCCTGTATGATCTAAAAGTTAAGTTACACACTCTTATGTTACGATATCGTAGAAGTGATCGATCAGTAACAATACCTTTGAAATTTTTGATCACTAACTTCTTTGAAGCGCCACTTTTGCCTGAGGCCACGGCAGAGGTCCTGGCCATCCCGTTGGTGTTGTGCTCCGTTATAGCAGAGAAGCTGGCTCTCTTGTCCTGTCGGGTGTCCTCTGCCATTATCAGATTAGCGCTTTGGCTTAACGCTGTATGGTCCAAGTGTTTTTGCTAAGTTACTGCTGGATTGTTCAGTCGCCGGTTTATTTATTGTCACCGACACAGCCTCTTCGTTGATTCAGTTGTCTTTGGTTGACAGCTCAGACAGTCGCAGTCTATTTCAAACACATTCACAAACAAACACTGACTAACGTAAGGTTAATTAATCAGAAAACATAACTACGGCCAGCTAAATAAACAAGCTAACAGTGTGTTATTTGAAACTGCAGCACACTTTAGCTACCAGTTTTCGTCCTCTCCACAACACTTTAGCTTCACAGGCTAGTCCATGCCAGTCTCGACTACTTACAGATTTTAAAGGGTTCAATTATTGTGTTTTGCGACAGCAAACAAAAACATAACAGCGACATATTTAGCGTTGATACAGCAGACCCATGTTTTGGTGGCTTTCTTTAGCACATAGCTAGCTAGCACAACAAAATGGCTTTTCTCAGACAGTTCAGTTGGACAGGTGCATCTTGGGTGAAAAGCGGCCGAGTCGCGTTCAGGGACAGTTTGGATATACAACGTCTGTAACAGTTTTTCTCTCTAGCATGACGGAATTAACCTCCTAGGACCCCAACTGACCCCCAGAATACATGTTGTTTCCTTGTTTACCTGGACATCGAGAAACCAAGCAGTGCTCTACAGATGAAATGATTAATCAATTAGTCAAATGACAGAAAATTAACCTATACCAAGTTTGATCATTCAAAGTTCCAGTTTTCTATGTAAGTAAACTCAACAGGGAATACTGGGAATAATGGGCATTTTCACTATTCTCTGACATTTTGAAGATGAAATAACCAACTAGTTAATAAAATAATCATCAGATGTTTTGATCATGAAAATCCTGCTATGGTGGCATAACATTAATAGGACTTAATAGCCAATTTTTTGGCAGATATCACAGCTAGCAGTTTTTTGGATCTGTTTTCAACAGATCACCTCAAGTTCTGAAATATTTTAAGGATGTCTTGCAAAGCTTTCCACAGATTTTCAATGATGTTCAGTTTCACTTTCTTGACTACCCATGCAATGAATGTCTGTTTGCTGCAGGAAGTATTTACCTATTTTCACCTCCACAGAAATAAACAAAATATGTAATCAGCCCAGGGGTGTCCAAACTGTAGCTACTTTTGTATCACATATTCTCTTTTAAATCTAGAAAAGACCAAGTGCATGATATTCTCCACCTCCACCAGTGACTCTGATTATCCTCCCATTTAAATTTTAAATGGTAATCACATAGATCTTGCTGCTGTACTTGATTATGAGGATATTCTGTTCTGCCACGCTGCCCCATCACTTTTTGGTAGCTAAATCCTGTTTCTAATAATGGATTATGCTTTATCAGTAATGTGAAATTGCATATTCATCATTGTTCTCTGTATCACAAGGTTGGATTGATATCCCAGCAGATGAAAGGAAACAACCTTCTCATGATATTAATTTATAAATCTCTATTGTTAAAGCTTTCAAACTACATCATATCTCTTTTTACATTTAACTCCTATAACTATAGCACACAATACAACAGCTACATAACCTTAGACATTCCTCATTTGCCAACTAATTTTGGTAGAATTTTTTTAAATATAGTTTTTATAAAGTATGCCCTCAAACTAGAGTCCTTCATAGTCCTTGGAGATTTTAAAACTTTGTATTTTGATGTTTTTCCTTACTTGTTTTTATTACATGTGTCTTAGTTGTGTTATTTATGTTTGCTGATTATCTTCACTCTCAATCTTAACGTGACTACCTGATCAAATAAGGATTAAACAAAACATAATATAGATTAAAATGTCTTACTAAGACATTTTGAAATGTGTTGATAAATCGTCAACAACTTCCCCCCTGACAGACAGTCTTGAACGCAGCCCTGAATCACCTGCAGCCAGCAGGAGTTCAGTGCAAATGGGCGGTGTTTCATACAGACGAGGAAGGACCCAACCAACGCTGCCATTCAAGCCATATTTTCTGCCTGTCGGTGCAGTGCCGACCCCAGCAGCATGGATATATCAGTGTTAAGGTGTAAATATATGTCGTGGCTGCTGTTTTTGGAGTAGTGAGGCTCGCCTGTTTGTGGTGATCCGGCCTGCCGTCCCGAGCGCTGTCCTCAGCGGTAGGTATGCTAACAGCTCCCGGAGAAACTCGGCAGGGAGCTGGTGCGCAGAGCATCATCTCAAGGGAGGGGAGGCCGGTTGAAAATTGGGCGTTTTTTTCCTTCGGACAGACACCACACTAGTGTTGTAATGTAACAATATGGCTTGGTTATACATATTATCAATTAGCCCTCCTTTAGCCTCACTGAAAATATAGCTTAGCGTAAGTTAGCATGCTAGCATTGGCATCACTGGAGAACAGCCTCTACAAGCTAACGTTAGCCAGCTCAGCTAGCTGGCCCAGAAGCTACCTAATCAATTGAAACCCGACCACGACTTCACCACATGAATAATAAACAACTAATGTAAACCACCAAACAGCCACTTTTAACCGGCGTTTGATTTTGTTTAGCCTCTACCATTAGCCTCCAATGGTTTGGTAAGCTAGCTAGCGTGAACGTCATTAGCTACTAACCATTTAAAGCAGCGTTTTATGCCGAGTAATAGTTTCCAGAATTGTTGAAAATTAACCTGGTAACCCTTTAATCCAAGTCCCTCTATTTAGCATTAATTCCCAGTATATAAACAGCTGTTAACTGTTTCATAACATGCTATTATGTAGCAAATAGTAGGACATGTTAAGTATTTACCAATGATTATAACTTTTTCAATGGAGTCATATTTTATAAAAGTACAACTACATTGTCATTCGTTATGAGTTATTCAGCAGCCTTTTCTAATGGGTGCCCACAGGAGGAGTTATAGTTATTTACAAATGTATAAAAACACTTAATTGTATTTATAATTACATTATAGTGTGTAGTTTATTATACGCTATTTATAAATGTCAGATAGGGGGACTAAAGTTAAGTGTTACCATTAGACCTTGCCAGACTCTGCATGAATACTTATTAGGAAAGAGGACCAATCAACAAACAAAATACTATGCTAAATATGTAAGCAAAGTGTACTGATTTTTTTTTTTTTTTTTTTTTTTCATTTTTGGTAATTAGTTGATTTGTTTGAGGTCTGAAAATAGTAAGAAATGTTAATCACAATTTCCCAGAGTCCAAGATGATGCTTTGCCCAGCCAACACTCCAAAACCTTAACATATTGGGAATGTTTTAAGCTCACAGTCAAGTGAGCTGCTATTCAGAGGTAAATCAGTCAGAAACAAGCAAAAGTCTGAGCTTCCTAAAAGCAGAATAGAGTTTGTTGTGAATGAAGGACACACCCATACGTCAGTATATCCTATATCGCCAGTGAATTAATAATGTATCACAAGAAAATGTTTTGCAGTATACTCTCATTGATTATTTCAATTTGTCTGCAGTTTTGTTGATGCCTGTCTGTTTTGTATCATCTAGTGTAGATGCCTTGCCCGAGATGAGTGTGAAGGCTTTTGAGCTGGTCCCCGCTGTGGAGCGCGATCTCCTCATGGGCGACAAAGCTCGCATCAACATCGAGTGCATTGAATGCTGTGGAAAGCACTTGTACGTGGGCACCAATGACTGCTTCATCCATCATTTTCTGCTCGATGAGGTCACTTCCTCCAAAGGGAAACTGAGTTACTCGGCTCAGAAGCTGCTGCACAAATACTTGGGCCTCAAGAAACCTGTTGCTGAGCTGCGGGCTGCTTCAGCTTTGGAGCGTCTGATAGTGCTTTGTGATGGAATAGTGTTCCTCGTCGACATGGTGACATTGGAGACTGTGCCCTCGGCGGCAGGGGGTGGAGCCAAGATCAGAGGTGTGACAGCTTTCTGCATTAATGAGAACCCAGTGAATGGTGATCCATTCTGTGTGGAAATGGGCGTGCTCTCCTCCAAGCGGCGGACAGTGCAGATTTACATGGTGTATGAGGACAGAGTGCAGCTGGTCAAAGAGTTGACCACTCCTGAGCAGCCCTGTGCCGTCAGTCTTGATGGATACTTCTTGTGCCTGGCCCTCGCTACACAATACATGATCCTGAACTACAACACAGGAGCCTCCCAAGACCTCTTTCCTTACAACAGTGAGGAGAGGAGGCCCATTGTGAAGAGGATTGGCAGAGAAGAGTTCCTCTTAGCAGCACCTGGTGGTCTGGGTAAGTCAGTACAAAAACAAGGTATCAGCAGGTCTTTAAAGTCTCACAAAGGCCTTAAAAGGTATTAAAAATCTAAAATTATATCTTCAAAGGTCTTAAATATTCTGTCCTACCTGCCACGGTTAGTATCATAGCAGATGTTATCTTATTTGATTAATGATTTCTTAATTGGTTTATCCAGCCATAAGTTTTTTGCTTAGCATCTAGACGCAGGTCAAATTAATTGACTGATTATATTAATACTAATATATATATATATATATATATATATATGTGTCAATATTATATATTGACAAAAATATGATTTACACTAAATGTCAGTGAATTTATGGATTTATTTAGTGTCTCTACCAGTTTTCCATAGTTCTCCGATTTGTATGGTTATTAAACTTATTATTAATTTAATTAATTTGAATTTAATTTAATTTATTATTTAATTTTTTAGTAAGTTATTAAATTTCTATTCTAATTCTATATGGCATTAAAACAGCTAAGTGTTAAATAAGTGTTTAATGTGGTGAACCCTGCAGAAAATTAAAAAAAAAAAAACACTGATTGTTTTTCTCGAATTTGATTGTGTATGCATTTATTTTTTAAAACTGTTTTATATATTATGTATTATTTCTTAGATCATTGTACAGTATATCATGTAGTTCCTGAATTGTCAAAACAGGTTAACTAATGTAACTAATCTGAAGATTTTGGGAAAGTTATGAGTATATCTTGACAGTTTCCTGCTTATAAATTGTCTAAAATTGTCTCTCCACATCCATCCCTCCTCCAGGAATGTTTGCCAATGCAGAGGGGGTATCTCAGAGGGCTCCAGTCAACTGGTCAGAGAGTGTGATTGGTGCCGCTGTGTGTTTTCCGTACGTGGTGGCCTTAGATGAGAGCTTCATCACCATCCACAGCATGTTGGACCAACAGCTGAAACAGACCCTGTCATTCAGGGATGGACACATTCTGCAAGACTTTGAAGGTATCATCATATAATACTAACAGAGATCAGAAGGAAGTGTGATGATCCAGTTAATGAACAGGCATTTTTGACATTATTTAACAGGTGTATTGGTCACGAAGGTCAGCAAGTTCCCTTAATAATAAAAACTTGTGTCAAATTATGTGAGAGGAAGATGAAGACATGATCAGATTAGGTTTTTTACCCATATAGACTATCTGGCAATCAAAAATTCCATTGGCTTGTGTTTCCCTGAAAACATCACATTTCCTCACAGTCAGAGAAAGTAAAAGTTGGTCACACAGCTCAGTTATGACACCTTACAGCTCTGCAGGACTCCTGCTGGGCTGCTGACAGCACCGTCAGTTAGTCACTAGAGCTGAGAGTATTAGGGCGGCCAACAGAAATGAGTCTCTCTGCCCTGCCTCACGCTGTCTGGTGCTGCCGTGGCCTTCGTTTCCATCACTGTCTCTACCTCCATCACTCTTTAGTTTTATGGCTCGGTCATTTAAAGACAAGCTTCGGTTGTAAAGTTTACAGCCTGCCATGCTATTGCTTCTGCATTGCTTTGTGAACTGTGAGACCGCTGAAAAAACTGTAATGAGTCAACTGACATTTTTGTGAGTTGACTTGGGACCTTTAAAATGGATGCATCAACTCATTGACTTTTAGGGGGCAGTGTGAGTTTAAAGCAGCACTCCACTTATTTAGCATTTCACACTCATAACATTTCTCAGCTCTTGATGGGCAGTTTAAAAGTAAAAATCAAAAGTTATTGTCTTATGTTCATTTATTCTTTCTAACTCCACACCCCCAGATTCATTTTCAGACGTAGGCAACCAACGCTAACACAAGTGACATTGTTTTAGGACATTTATCAGACTTCATGCAGCTATGTCTAGAGCCATGCAAACTGATTTTGATGTATAAAATCAGTAGAGACCCCCTTTAATTTGTCCATCTCATATAGATTATTGGACAGGGAGAGAAACTATGTGTCTTTTACTCTCAAGTGCTTCCTTAGTGGAAAACAGGCCTCTGTTATTAAATAGTCTAGGGATGTAAATAATCATTGCCTTGGATTTCTGGTCTGAGAAATAAAAACCTTTTAGCAGAAAGAGGATCAAAGCTGTATAACGCTGTACACCACGGTCTCGACTTGGGATCTGACGCCTTGGCAGTCTTTTCCTATTACAGAGCATTTTTCAATTCATTGTTAGAAAAAAAAATGACAGAGCTTTAAAAAACGAAGCAACCGACAGATGTTAAGCTCTGTCTGGATAGAGATGGAAGTGCAACACACACTGTTATAGTTGATGCTTAGAAACCAAGCTCTGAACTGAGGCTGGAAACTATCAGAGGTTTTTGACGTGCTGTTTGTTACCTCTGATTTGCCTGCAGTCATTCAAAAATAATGGATGGATACACATGAAGCTTTTTAAAGGCTAAGACACGGATTAGAATTAAGCTGACTCAGGCCACCAGTGATATCACTGCGTATTTCTGGCTGTTTGGGAGTGCTGAGGTTCTGACCTGTGAGTGTTGTGTGTTTTAGGGAAGGTCATTCTGGCGTCCACCAAGGCAGTGTATGTCCTGGTGCCCCTGCCGCTGGAGAGACAGATACAAGATTTACTGGCCAGCCACAGAGTGGAGGAGGCGCTCATTCTCACAGAGGGAGCACAGAGAAATATTCCCAAAGACAAGTTCCAGGTAACAAACATTTTTTTTATTGCTGAAGTATATTTAAAAGACTGCTTTGTGTATGTGAGTCATGGGTCATACAATGACTAAGATCTTTACCATTGATCTGAGCTAAATCACATAACTGAGTAGTTATCTAAGCTGATAAACTCTTTCTGCACGTACAGATTTTGCACAAAAGAATCCTCCAGCAGGCAGGTTTCATACAATTCGGTCAACTTCAGTTTCTAGAAGCAAAGGAACACTTCAGGTAAGAGTCTGAGTCAGTGTTTGATCATTTTCCAGCTTTAGTTAAACAGCTTTGTTTGGTCATGAGATAAAACTCTCTAGTCATACCATTCAGGGCCAAGGTTTAAAGTCTTAACACTGCCTCTACTGATTTTGTGCTACGCACCTCTTGATTATTATAAATGACATAATGATCATTATTATATTTTGCAGGAAGGGCCAGCTGGATGTTCGGGAGCTGATATCTCTCTACCCACTTCTGCTGCCAGCTTCCTCTTCATTCACACGCTGCCACCCTCCTCTCCACGAGTTTGCAGATCTTAACCACCTAGCACAGGGTGATCAAGAAAAAGTGCTACGATGCAAGAAGTTCCTCATCAGTTATTTGGGAGAGGTAAAAGGAAATAAAAAACTGATTTGATTTACGCACAATTTTGCAGTAAGTTTTCACATCAGACTACAGAATGTATTCCAACATGTTTTTCTTTTATCTCCGCACACAGGTACGAAGCACAGAGGTGGCAAATGGCTGTAGAGAGGACGTGGACACGGCGCTGTTAAAACTGTATGCAGAACAGGATCATGAGAGCCTTCTAGACCTGCTAGCTTCAGACAATGCCTGCCTGTTGGCAGACAGCGTCCCATGGCTAGAAAAATATCACAAGTGTGTATACTTTCATTTTTGTCTTTGTTCTGCTCCTTTTTGAGAATAAGTAAATACAACTGATGACATGAAAGTCACTGCATTTTAACATAGAAGTTTTATAGTCTCAGCAGACTTCACATCTGTAGAAGCACTGTTTTTGGAATGGGCACCAAAGCACAGTTGAAGTGAAACAACACCCACACATTTTGAAACTGCGGCTGCACTCTGAACTTAAATGTCGTCTTTTAATGTGGATGTGTGTGTTTGGTTCGACAGCTCTATAGAGAATGATCAGAGTAAATTACTAGTCTTGATTTGGTCATGTCATGCTTAAAACTGTGGTAATTAGAGGAAAAATTAACACTCTTGTGGATACTGTCGAGATCAGTATAATTTTCACTAATTATTGTGGTCACATAAATTTGCAAATTCCTACAGGGCTGGTGAGGCTTTGTTGGGTAAATACTTTTTCTTGCTCGTTGCTGTTTAATTAGCACCCGGGTGAAGCTTAAATACTGTGTCCAGTTTAGTCACTTCAGTTTAATTACTTTGTACAGAAATAGAATCTTGAGGGATCAGCTTTGCTTCACTCAGTCTTCTCTCCCCCTCTCTTAGATATTTTGCACTTGGACTGCTCTATCATTATAATGGTCAGGATTCAGCAGCACTTCAGGTATGTGTGCCAAAAAATTGCTCATTATCAGCTTTCATAGAAGAATCAGCACCAGCATAATTTTTAGGAATTTAACCTATTTCCTCTTCATGTTTCTGACAGTTGTGGATTCGTGTGGTCGATGGAGATCTGCAGGACTCCACAAGATCTGACCTATATGAGTACATTGTGGACTTTCTGTGCTCCTGCTTCAACCTGGACCTTGTGTGGAAATATGCAGACTGGGCCTTGCGGAAGGATCCCACTGTAGGTTACTAATACATTAAATGGTGCTGCCAGTCGAAGATTATCAGTGATTATCAGTCAACATGGTGTAAAGTTAATTTTTAAACTGGTTTAACAACAATGTTAACTAGTTGCATGTTTACCTTCTGCCTAAACTTCACTTCAGGGACAATGCCCACTGAGTGACAGGAAAAAATAAGAGGTCTAATTTCCAGCAGCAGTCCTTGCTCAGATGATAAAAAGCACTGTAAACAAATCAAAATTTTATGACAAAATGACAGTAAGAAGCATCATTTTGTAATGGTCAAAACAAGTAACAATTTTGATTGGACGCTGGATGATTGGTAAACATATGAAACAAGGTAGTTAAAAAGAAGAGATGTGATCTGTCACTTTCCGCATGCTCACAAGTGATTTATTCAGTTCCTTATTAAGTAAAAAATACTAGTTCAAGTTCATGTGTGGCTTAACAAGAAAAAGCAGAATCAACATGTATTTTGTAGTCTATTGTTGTGAGACCGTGGGTCGTCATGTGTCTTGTGTTCTGCATGCTTTCTCCTTCATTGCATTTCTGTGATATTGTGAAGTGGCAGAACAACAGTAGCAACCTTGCCTGTCTTTTTTTCTTTGTAGACAGGTGTCCACATCTTTACCAGGAGGCCTGTCTGTAAGGGTCAGACACAACTGAACCCTGATGATGTCATCACTTATCTGGGAAAGCATGACCAGGCACTGCTTCTCTATTTGGAGCACCTGGTGCTAGAGCGACGGATACAGGTACAATGAAAGGATGAAGATATCGGCTGCTAATGAGAAATGTGACTGAGTGGCTTTGTGGTGAGAGAGGCACTGGCTGGTCTTAGTGTCAACAAGCGCTGAATCTGCTCAAGTGTCCTCAAGAAAATCTCAAAATCTGTGCTAGCCCTAGAGGTGTCTTGTAGCTTATACAAACACTCCCCCCACCTTCAGGGTAGCAAGCATCATTAGAGGAATTTCCCTACAGTATCAGTTCTCTAAAGTGCTGAACTGCATTATTAGCATGGATACATTTACATGGACTGCAGCAGTCTCACTATTGACCACATTCTAAATTCAAAAGTAGTTTGATGAAGCAGGTCATATGAGCCATGGTGCCTCAGTGGTTAGCACTGTCACTTGACTTCCTCTCACAACCCTGACCTGTGAGCTAGTGAATGAGGTTGAGTTTTGAAGGGTATTTACAGTACATCCTCAATTTCTGCCTCACTCCTCCTAGGAGTCATGAGTTTAAGTACTTGAGAAAATGGATGGATCAATACAGTTTTTGGAACTTAATGTAACCTAGAGATTTTTACTTAGGAAAATATAGCTCTCTTTTAAACTGAGATCAAATCTTTCTTTTTTAAGTTCTGTTATTATGTTGTTTTGCTTTAATGATCCTTCACATCAAGGTAATTAGAAAAATGCTGCTTGAATAAATGTATAAATACTCTTTTTATGTTAACTGTTTTTGGAGGAGTTTTTTCATCCAAGCACATTCCTAGAGAAAAGTTAATTGAATTCAGAATGTTTTCTTTCATGTTTGTGGACACAGAAGGAGAAGTTTCACACACATCTGGCTGTGTTGTACCTGGAGAGAGTCTTATTGCTGCTGTCACAGTTGCCAACAGATGAAGAGAAGCTAACCAGAGCTAGAGAGAGGCTCCAAGCCCTGCTCAGGGAGTCCAATCTATACCGTGTACAGTTTCTTTTAGGTGAGACATGTCTGAAGATGAATGTTTTATCTTTCTGTTTTTGTGTAAACTTGTATGAATGCTTTATTTTAATCAGCTTTATTTTATGAATCCTTGTCGTTGTTCTCAAGACTTCATGACTTTGTTCCAGAATGGCTGGGTAGATCAACTTGCAGGCTTTGACCATTAATGTATCATTCTTTTGCTCTATATAGGTAAGATGGAAAACTCTGAACAACTGCTGCTAGAGCGCGCAACACTACATGGAAAGCTGGAGGAGCATGATAAAGCACTGCACATACTGGTGCACAAGCTCAGAGACTTCCCGTCCGCTGAGGCCTTCTGTATATGGGCCTCCTCTAGTCGGGATTCTGCTTACCGACAGCAGCTGTTTCACCTGCTCCTGGGGGTTTACCTAGATGGGAACCCTCCTGGAAAATCCCAGACGGCAGCAGGAGGTGGCAGCGGAGACCTGGAGATGGCAGCAGTAGACCTTTTGAACAGGCATGGCGAGGTGTTTGACGCAGTCCGTGTTCTTCGCATGCTCCCTGAAGGCTGGTCACTGCAGCTGCTGCGGCCCTTTCTGGGTCGAGCTGTCAGGGCCAGCATGCATGCCTGCCGCACTTCCCAGATTGCTCTGGGGCTAGCCCACTCTGAAAACCTTCAGCTGCTGCACGACAGGGTGAGAAATGCATAACATAAAGCAAAAATGAGTTAAGAAAATAAATGCATACTTCTTCCTCTGTTGTTTAAGAGGCGAGGCTCATCATTTATCAGATCATGAACTTTTTTAGTTCTGTGACCAAGCTTGTTATATGAAGGGTTAACAGCAATAATTATGATAATAATAACAACAGACAGTGCTAATACAAAGCTACATTTCTCTCAGTACTTCTCCAATAGTTGAAGCAATCCTGAATAAATGAAGTAAATAACGAGCAACTGAAACAGCTGCAAAGATTAAGCATTTAATTGCTCCGTCAGTCAACACAAAATTAATCTGCAACTGTTTTTGTTATTGATTGATGATCTTAGTAATTTTTCCAAACAAAATGCCAAACATTTGCGATTTCCAGTTTCTTATATGTGGGAGTTGATGCTTTCTATCATCATATATAGTAAACTGAACATATTTGGATTTGGATATTTTGGACTGTTGGTGGAATAAATGGTCCCTGATTGTCTGATGGGATTTTAACCGTGTATTACTGCTTTAACTCGATAGATTTCTTCTGTCGTGTGGTTTTTTTTTTTCCTCCAGTTGAAAGAGCGCAAGAAACCCATCTTTGTGTCTGAGAAGAAGGGATGCCACCTGTGCCACAACACCTTCAGTGAGCCCAGTGTGGTGTGTCTGCCGGGTGGAGTGCCTGTCCATACTCACTGCATCGCCCAGAGAGTAAGAGACTCTCCTACAAAGAGACAGTTAACTAATAGCAGTAACCATACGTGAGACTTGACCCTTCAAGCTGTCACGTGATTTGTGATTGGAGGCACCAAACTAAAGCAGAACGTGCTGAGATTTTGTACTGAGGGGGTAAAAAAAAGCACAGAACACACATTGCCATAGTAGAATCTGCTATGGAGCTAATGAGAAACACAAACAAAGCTGTGCGAGTGTGTGTGTGTGCGTGTGTGTGTGCGAGCGTGTGTTCGTGCGTGTGCGTGCGTGCATGCGCACATGCGTGTGTGTGTGTGTGTGTGTGAGGGAGGGAGAAACAGACGATTTCTGCTATTTATTCCTGTGCTGCGATTATACCACACTTTCAGATTGCAAATTTTTATAAAAGAAAAACAGTTGAGTCACTGTGCCCTTTAATCCATTTAAACTGAGAATTAATAAAAGACAGGCTCTTGTCCTTTTATTGTGGGTTCAGTGCTGTGCCTGTCCTTGTCTTGGCTCAAACAATGTTTGAATTCTGTTGCAAATATTTCCATAGCATGAATAGTATTACCACTCTCATGGTTCTGGTTTAATGAACTGATATGGGTAATGTATTAATATTGTCCTACCTTGCTCATTGCAGTGTTAGGCTTTAATGTGAAAGACTTATCAGTGCTGATAGAAAAAAGAGTCTTTATTGTCTCTTAGCTCTGGTCTCACTGCTGCTTTATTTTCCCCCTCAGCCGTAATGTTATAGTATTTCAGTTAGTGACTTAACAGCGGCAATTTGATCCAAGCGGATTAGATTTTAAATGTCCTGTTATTGGGGTTGTCGTTTGTGGTGCAAGAATGGCGCAAAACACTACATCACACCACATTGCTCCACTAATCACCAATAAGTGTAACCGGAGAAGGAATAATCAGATCAGATCAATTGACCTTTTAAAACACTCTTTACTGATAATATGCCGGTATACACATGTGAAACATGAAAGCAAATGTTATGGCTCCGTTAACTATCAACAACTAATGTGAAATCAAAACTCAGAGGTTTTGTCTGATTTTGAGTAAGTAATAAATAAATTTAGGGGAGTCTTCACTGCCCGCCTGGCATCATGGATTCATCTTGTTTGTTTGGCTAGGGTACACACAGTGATTTATATAAAGTTAATTTGAATCCCAAATAAACATTGTCAATTTTCACTAGAATACCATTATTATGAATTCAATTATAATTTCTCTGTTACTGCTGTCAGTGAGTAATTAAGTTATTTTTTCACAGCTTGGATATTACCAATTTTTGTTTAAGCTGTAAAAAAGTATTTGACCACAAGGTGGCAGTAATGTGTAAACTTTTTAAAACATGCAATTAGCCACAGGTGGTCAGTGCATCATGGAGATTACTTTATGGTATTCTTTACTCTTTTGTTCTACTCTCTTCTTTTCAAGAATGTGGAAAAACAATATGAATCTGTTTGGAAGAAATCCTCAATGCTTTGACAGCTAGTAGAACTGTGCTATTGAAATATTTTCCTTGAAATTATGAAAAATGACAAACTCAGACATATTGTGACAGTGTACAGCTTTGGTGTGAAGCTTCCAGATGAAGTGCTTCATGTGTACAAAGATGCATTTCCTCCACATTCCTTATGAAAGTAATGAGGAATCCTGGTCTCATAATGCATGATATTTTCACTGCGTATAAGCCCTTTTTAATGTTTGGAAATTGTGAAAAGACAAAACCTTTATCATCCTCGACTTTGATGGCCCAAGAACACGCGGTTTGATACATCTCAGCTTTCATAACTGCCTCTCCCAGCGTGCTGGAGTTACGGCTTTAACCTTTTAGTCTGACACTTCTCGCAGAAACAGAAGTCGGCCCCAGTCTATCATAATGAAACCCTAAAATTCTTTACAGACTTGTCATCACAGAGCACTGCTTTGTGCTTTCCAAATGTTGTGTTAGGTGTCAGATAACAATAAAGTGCAGCTTGGACCTCGTAAATATTTCTCCCAGACAGACATAACTAATGGCTGGAGTGTAATGTGTTTGTGTAGCTAAACTGCGTGAACAGTCAGAATCAGGGACATATTCCTAAATGTCTGCTGGAGGTGACGCTTTGCTAAAAACAGTCTTAACTATGTCAAACTATTTCACTTTGAAAAACTGTGTTATCTAAGATGGCAGAAGACACACGAACATAACAGAGGAATGAGAGTAAACCCTGAACGTGATTATGTAAAGCTGCTGTGTGTGGAATACACTGGTTAATCAGTTAGTTTTCATATTTAATACTTGTCTCTTGTCCTAGAAATGTGCCACAGTCTCTCACCCAAAATGTCCATCCAGATTTACAGTTAAAAGAAAAAAGGAATGCTCTCAGTTTTCCTCCTCTAAGATCAGAAAATGTAGAAATTACTTATCCTTTATACACTACAAACTCTCCACAAGATTTTCATCCAAATCAGTTTTGATAAAGAGAAACTGGTCAGGTTTCTCTAATCAAGCCTCCAAGGACTGTTACTTTGTTTATTTTGAACTTTTCATTCAGCTGTCCAACCAACCAAAACACATCACTGTTGTTGGTTTTGCTTGTTTCTCTGGTGCCTGTACTGTTGATGCTAGCCTTCTGTAACTGCAACCCATTTCTGTAGGGGACTTTGTGCAAACATGGGACTATTTTTCTAACATGGAGATCTGAATATTGTAGATAGTGTAGGTTGACCCGCTTTCCATGAGAGAAAGTCACAGCTTATGCACAGCATCTTTCTGTCTGAACAATTTAAGTGTAGCTTGCTTAAAAGTCCTCCTAACAATGACTTCAAGTAATAATAATAAAAAAAATACAGTACAGTTGTGTGAAAAAAAATGCTATTGTATTTTATAAATATATGTATACTGGTATGTATATACTGCATTTGTACTTGTTTGTTGCTTTCTTAATCAATGCCAATGTGGATGGAGTGTACAAACTGTAAATCCGTCCCATTTTAATAAACATGAAACTGTATATCAACTCATTGAGTCTCAATTGCACATCTCACACCTAAAAGTAATTCTCATGTATGTTTTCAGATGATTATTGTCAGAGGGACTGTCGTGTCTTAAAATCTAACTTTAAGACCTTAATTGTTTTAGTTCATATTGTGCTCCTTTGTTTAAAACATGTTTCAGATCATGTATCTTTTTGGTGTGTGTCATGTAATTGATACTCAGAAAACCTTGGGTTGTACTAATTCATCATAGGAAAGCTAAGACTGAAACCAGCGATTATTTTCACTATCAACACTTCCAACAGTTATTCTCTTATAACTGATTGACCATTCAGTGTATGGTGCTGGTACTAGTAAATATTTGGCATTCTGCTTAAAATGACTGGAAGGATTCATCAGTTACATAAATTGCTGCCAATTAATTTTCTCTCAAATGACTGATTTATCATTTCAGTTCCGTTATGTTTCTGGGTGTCTGGGGAAATAATAAAATGTATAATGGGGTTAGTCTGAGACCTTTAAATTTAACACTGAAAATAGATTTTCCTTATTATACTTACTTAAGTAAGAATTTAAATGCATTACTTGTAATAGAGTGTTTTTACAGTATGATATTAGTACTTTTACTTGAGAAAATGTTCTGAATACTTCATTTACCACTGTAATGCTGTCAACAACTTCAGTAAATAACGCTAAATCTCGCGTAACGTCAGCAGCGTGATCTCGCTCCGAGGAGGTTGCCGTGGAAACTGGGGTCGAAAATCAGGCAGGGGTAATGTCAAACGTTTGGTAATTTCTTGGTGGAAGTGCTCCTTTGCTCCTGGTGGTGTTTTAACCCCATCTAGCGCCATCTACGGATGGTACTTCTGTCTACCAAATAGACAGAAGTACCATCCAATGAAAGAAAAAAAAACATGGGCTTGAGGAAAAATAGAAAAACCAGAGTAAAACCACAGTAATAGAGAAGACATGGTTGACACGGAGGAGATCCAAGTGAGGTAAAGTACACTGATGGGAGGTTTAGAGCTGTTTCTGACTGTTGGCAACTTTTACAGTGTTTTACAAGTTATGATTTATTTTTGTATATAATATGTGTGGGACAACGTAGTCAGGGTGGGAATATTGATTAATAATAATTACCAAACACAGACGACCACAAAATTACCGCTTAGAGACAAAATGACTACAAACGACGTCCTGTTTGTAATCATTTTGTCCCTCTCTCTTTAGTCTGTGAAAGGACTATTACATGTATGTATCCAAAGGCCCATTGTCCCATAATCTGTCTGTGGCTTTGGCTGTATGGAGTTAAAACTAGCAACTACTTGTTGATTTTGGTTGGAGATTGTTTCATGGTTTTGGTTCAAGAGCCTGTTGCTGTAGCTCCCGTTATAGTTTGTCCCGTTTGAGTTTATTTCATTACCGCTAAACATTTATTTGCTCGGCCTTTCCTTACATTTCTTGTTTTTCTTATTGTTTTATTT
The DNA here is from genome assembly GCF_001640805.2 of Lates calcarifer. NCBI lineage: Eukaryota > Metazoa > Chordata > Actinopteri > Centropomidae > Lates > Lates calcarifer. Next base: position 4,836,598 of record NC_066834.1, read on the forward strand.
TATTTTTTGCATTCTCTAGATTCTCTAGCATTCATACCTTATTTTCTATATATTAAAATATTTTAAGTTGTTCATTAGTCATTCATTTACCACATTAAATAATGAATAAACAATATATGGCCATGGACCAGGTTTTTAAATGTGACTCTTGATCCCTTAACTTTTTTTGTGTGTTTTCTTCCCCCTAGTTTTCCATATGACAATTCTGGTGAGGATCCAACAAAAACTGCCTCAGATGTTCAAGATGAGATAAGCAGAGAAGACACTCAAAACAGCTGCATGAAGAGACTGGGCTGGCAAGTCATTTTGATTGTGATTCTTGTGGTGCTCTTTATCAGTGTGACCGGAGTCCTTGTTATTCAGATAAATAAACACCCAAGTGTACCAGCAGAATCACAGCATACAGCAAAGGAGATACTCACTGCATGGAACATCAGTGCACTGCTGGAAATAGAGAACAGTCAGCTGAAGCAACTTCTGAACTCCACTTATCAAAACTTCACCTCTCTGAGAAGTGAGTATGGCCAGCTGAAGCTGCTCATGAACGCCACTCTGTACAACTTCACTTTGTTGTCAGCTAAAAAAACACAGATGAGCATGCTCTTGAAGAGCATATTGCAAGAGAAGACACAGTTGCAAGTGGAGAACGAAGAGCTAAATATGCTCCTGAATTCAACCCTGGAAAACTGCAACCTCATCAAAGAGGAGAATGGACAACTGAACCAGCTTCTGAACGATTCGCTGAAAATCATCACTTTGGCATCTGAGGAAAATAAACGCCTGCGCCAACTGTTAATCAATGAACGGGAAACCAACACGCAGCTGAAAACAGTAAATCAACACCAGCGTTCAATCCTGTTCTCTGATCGTCTGTCCTTCCTCTGGGGATTCTGCAACAAGAGCACGCTGCAGTGTTCACGATGCCCACGCGGCTGGGTCGAGCACGCCTCTCGCTGCTTCTTCCTGTCCCAAGAAATACAGAAGTGGGAAATTGCTCGCCGTGACTGCCTTGATAGGGGTGGTGACTTGGCTGTTGTTTTGAATGCTGAAGACCAGGCATTCTTGACCAATTTAACTTTTCAGTTCGTACAGGCTCACCCTCAAGTAAACTTCCACTCAGCGTGGATCGGGTTGCAGGATATGGTGAAGGAGGGCACCCATTTCTGGATCAACGGCAAACCACTCAAGTCAGGTGTCATTTACTGGAAGCAACTGGAGCCAAACAATGCCCTTGCCTCTTGGGACAAACACAACACAGGACAGGACTGTGTTGCCATTGTGCCACCGAGACGCATTGGGCAGAAGGGTTGGTTAAACTCCTGGGATGACATTGTTTGCGGTGGCAAACGGCACTACCTGTGTGAGACCACAGCTCTCAATGTGATCTGACTGACAGAGCTGGGATGTAGCAGTCTTCTTTCAATCCCCGTCTCCTGATGTATGTTGGACTATGCCTTCTTTCTTGCAAAATGTGATTTATGACTGAATGTATTGTGCTATACAAATAAAAGTCAGTTTTGGGATACAAACATTGACTCATCAGGTAACTCTACTACTAACACTTTTAACTGGGGAAATTCCAGACTCCTGTCTATGGTGCTTAAGTAGTCTTAAATAACACTGTGAAGCCAGCAAGCTTTTTCAACTGTTTGGCTTCAAGTAATCAACTTTCTTTTTAACTTAAATTTTATTGCTTTATATCTTATGTTTACAGAACAAACACAAGCAAATGTAATGATATAACTTAAGATGTCTCTGTCACTGTATACGTGTTTTTATGTTTTCCTGTGTGCATTCTTGCACAGTGTATATCTCACAGCAACTCTATCTTTGGGGGTGTTTTTATAGATATAATTGATTTTTTAAAAATACAGCCATTAGACTGACCACCCGTCTAACTATCTGTGTATATTCCTTTTTTGTTGTTGTTGCTTGTATGGCTGTTCTTTGTCTAATATTGTGATGCATCATATTATCTTTACTAAAGATTGATAGACGCACAGAGAAACGACTCCCCCTGCTGACGGTTCACTGTAACTGCAGGCCAGCCCACTCGCTCAGCTCGACACAACAACACAAACGCCATCTTTAGCTTAACTACCGAAGCAGCAGAGTTGTGAGACGAAACTAGGTCAGGCGCTGGGAACACGAAAAGACTCTTGAAAATCTCGCTCCATAAGCTCGTAGTCGGTGTCTGCCAACCTCCCGACACACCGTTCTGTCCTATGGTCCAATGTGTTTGATCGGTCGGCCAGCTCGAACGCAGTTTTCTTGTGTCGGTCCCGGTTGACGTTGAGTGATCGCCTTTTCTGATAAAACATCCGACGAAGGCGAAAGCCAGGTAAGAAGATGGCTGGGTTTATAACTCATGAGAATATACATTACGTGACTAGATAGTCAAATTTTCAGTCGCAGCTTCAGATTAATTAGTATTCACTTGTTTGCTAAGAAGTTAGCAAGATGAGGCGCTCGGTTCGGCTAAGCTAACTCCGGTCTTGGTTCGATGGGTTTGTGTTGAAAACTAACCACTAAACGTTGCCAACGTTGTGTCATTTATGTGCCAAAAATGTGCAGTTGAAGGCAGTTTTTGCGAGCAGGAGCGAACTTTGTTTTGATCAGACGGTGGCGTTGGTTGAGGCAGAGGGAGGCGTGTCCTCCTTACTCTCAGGTGGTCAGAGGAAAGCACTGAAAACACAGTTGAGGGGAAAAGATTTGCCTTTTGGGGCAATTTTACTGGTTATTCACAAGTCTGTCAGGTAGGTCTTGGCAACACGCTGAATAGACACCATTGTAATCAGGGGGCCACCTTCCTAAATATATCACAGTAATTGTTTTGCATGCATGACAATGGGAAATCAAACATTGCACGCTGACTTGCAAATAAATGTGCACTGATTAACCCTGATCCTGTCATTATCCAATAATACTGATAAAAGATCACTGTAAAATTCACAGTGAAGCAAATTACTAGTGATACTGCTTAAGTATTGATGTTGCTTAGTAAAAGTTAGTGGGAGTGGTCCATATAAATAAAATGATAAATAGTGTGATATGGCTTTTTTTTTTTTTTTTTTTTAGAAAATCAACAGAGAAACTGTGTATAAAAAAATGTATTTAATCAGATAAATCCCTTTGAGGTTAGGTGACACCTGGCCAGGATGACAGCGCTTCAAGTTTCAGATTAAACAATAACAAGATCCGGCACAGAAATAACAATATCAGTACAAAAAAAGGTGCCAATGCATGAAGGCTTAAATAATCTGAGAACAGGCAGGGTTACAAATCATTTTTCACTATTAAAGCTAAAATGAACTGAAAACTGAAACTGTTAGTGAAGGAATAAATTGCCATAGAGTTTACAGTCTGAGACACTGAACCTCATGTCTCACACATATGAGTAGTTGCGATTTTACCTAAATGCTGTTAAATAAATAAATTTACTAATTTTTGCTATTTCTTATTTATATTATGTGTTAATGAGAAATGTTGGTGCTCTGCAGCCACATATCATTTCACAGATACATAATCAGTATGTGACCGCATGAGTCAGCCCATCAGACATGGACTGCTGTCTTAATGGGATAACATTTAGTCTGCCAAGCATGTCAGGTCTTGTGATGAAGAAACCCTGCAGTAACAGTGCTGTTAATCAGGAGCATCTTTCCCGCTGTAAAGTTCACTTGTCCCAACCATCTGGATTTTGTTTACTCCCCTTCTGTTTACCCAGGATGAAACGAGTTCTCCAAGGGAATGAGCAGGAGGACGGGGGTGGCACCAGTGCCGGGTCTCAGGAGACTCTTAAACGGCCCTGCAAGCAAAGGAGGGAGAACGATTTGGAGGAGGAGGGCACCCGCTGGGAGTGTCTGCCTCAGGAGATCCTGCTCCACATCTTCCAGTACCTGCCTCTACTGGACAGGGCTTACGCTTCTCAGGTAGCCAAGTAATCATGTCCCATCAGTTGCTCAGTCGCTACACTATAATATTTGACAGTAAGCAGTATTTATTGTATTTATTTATTGTAGCAGCTTGCAGTTCATTCTGATGGTCAGATGGTGGTTTGTAAGAACTCACTGATTATTACTGTTAGTTAGGGTAGCAAGTGGAATGCTGTTTTATTTAAAACAGCTGAAATAACAAGAGGGTGCACTTTAAATTTTTTAAAATATTGTTGCAATAAGACTTTATACCACTTGGGGCAGCACTGAGCACAGTGTTGCATGAACATGCAGAGCTGTAGGAGATAATAATAATAATACACCTGTGTAAACTTTGTTAATCTTACTTTACATATACTTAACATTGACATTTATTTACAATAATGGGCAGGTTCAGATTTTGTCGATCCTGCTTGTACTTTGACTGCTACCCTCATACATAGTACGTAAAATCAGGAAAGGACAAATGTAAAGTAAATAGCTCTCCGAATTCAGAAAGGCTACAAACAGTAAAAAAAAAGGATGGCTTCAAGAACAATCGTAAAGTGAAACTGCAAACACCCATACAAGATCAAATGGATAAATATAGCAGAACCAACAGTTTTTGTGCTTTTGGTCTTGTATATGTTACGTATTCATTTACACCTGGGCAACTAGTGTGCATCGTGAAGTAAAATTAAATTTTTAATAACGTTTTTATCACTTTTTTACTTTACGTCATTTCACACTCTCAGCTGACTCAGAAAACGTGTGTAATGATATATATGTGTGAAGGCAGGCTGTCACAACAGCTGTTCTGATTTTTCTCTGGATTTTTGTGCAAAAAGTGACACATTCTTTACACGTGTATTGACAATACATCTGGCTTCTTTGGTTTGTCTGATTTCTTTGGTACCACATTATTAACAAAACCCACAGTTGGGCTCTTAACAATGAACCAGGGAGGGATAAACACACAAACATACACTCACACCTGGAGTTGTTCTGTGCCAACAAATCTCATACTCTTGACATTTGTGCCAGGGTGAAGGCCACTTGCCTGGGGGTAAATTAAAGGTTTCTGCTCTCTCCTGTGAATCACACTTTGACAGCTTACGGAGGAATTTAAAAAGTGCTTTTGGCCAAAAGCCCTTTTATGGAAAATAATGATAATTACAAATAAGACTCCGTATAAAAGAGTACTCAGTCTGCTACCAGCGAGTTAGTTTTGTTGCTGATGTTAGCCACATGAAAAATGTATACCTCTTTTCATTTTACTATATAGTTTTATCTTGTTAAGTCAGTTTTGAATAACCCTAAGCTTAACCAAAGAAGGAATGTTTCTGAGAGAGACAGGTCACGTGGCTCAGATCTTGATTTTACTGTTGTTGCCACAGGTGTGTCGAGGCTGGAACCAGGCTTTTCACATGCCAGAGCTGTGGCGGTGCTTTGAGTTCGAGTTAAACCAGCCGGCCAGCTCCTACCTGAAGGCCACACACCCAGACCTCATCAAGCAGATAATCAAAAGGCACTCCAACCACCTGCAGTATGTCAGCTTCAAGGTATAAACTGATAGCAAGGATGAGAGGAAGTGGTGAGGTGTGTGATGAAGTGAATTCTTACGTCCTGTTCAAATTAAAGTGTCAAAAGGTTTTCATTTTCTCTCTCCATACTGGGTTTAGGTGGACAGCAGCAGAGAGTCCGCAGAGGCAGCGTGTGACATCCTCTCTCAGCTCGTGAATTGTTCTTTGAAAACACTGGGGCTCATCTCCACAGCCAGGCCCAGTTTCATGGAGCTGCCCAAAGTGAGCTGCGGCAAGATAATTATTTCTGTGCATCTTTATCCACAGGCAAAGTTTAGACCTATTCACCAATTCACCAGATTAAAGCTGTGATGCAGCTGGTCTGAGTAATGCCTGTGAGAGGGTCTGTCATTTAAAATCTCTAAAGTTGTCAGCTAAAATCACAGCACTCAGCCGTTTTCTGTGACAGTCAATCTTGAAGACAATCCATTAACAAAGTGGTATGGCTGCACATTTGCATCTGCACGTTTGTTTTTTAATTCATGCATATAATATAAAAGTAGGAGTGCTTGTGAGCACGTTCTGTTCTTTTTATATCCTGTACTTTGCAAGCACCTGCACAGAGATGCATATACACTCATACAAAGGTTGACATGATAGACGTTTCTGCCAACCACAGAGGGCAGTAATGGAAAAGTGTAGTGGAATTAAATGGCGGCCTCTGGTTCCGTCTGCATGTCAGATTGTTTGATGTCTTTGGAAAGTAAAACTAGCAATTTAAGGCTGCCTGAGAAGACTGACTGTGTTTACTGAAGAAAAAGGATGACTAAATGTTTCTGTCTCCCACCAGTCTCACTTCATCTCAGCGCTGACAGTGGTTTTTGTCAACTCCAAATCCCTGTCCTCCCTGAAGATTGACGACACGCCAGTGGACGACCCCTCCCTCAAAGTCCTGGTGGCCAATAACAGTGACACACTCAAACTGCTGAAAATGAGCAGTTGCCCTCACGTTTCACCTGCAGGTACTGGACCATAGAGGGAATGGTAGATACCAGGAATGTTAATGATTAATAATGACCAACTGTTTACAGTTTGAGTGATCAAGAGCAATTATAGCTGATACTATGCAGAGTTGATGCAAACCTGTGACGTATGTAAATATTTCTTCTTCTTTCTTTCTCTCAATTGCAGGTATCCTATGTGTGGCTGATCAGTGCCACGGCCTGAGAGAACTGGCTCTCAACTACCATTTGCTGAGTGACGAACTTCTCATTGCCCTGTCCTCGGAGAAGCACGTTCACCTTGAGCACCTACGCATTGACGTGGTTAGCGAAAACCCCGGCCAGCAGTTCCACACCATCAAGAAGAGCAGCTGGGACGCCATGGTACGCCACTCTCCCAAATTCAATCTGGTCATGTATTTCTTCCTCTACGAGGACGAGTTTGGCCCCTTCTTCCGCGATGAAATCCCCGTCACGCACTTGTACTTTGGCCGTTCCGTCAGCAAAGACGTGCTAGGCCGCGTCGGGCTCACCTGCCCGCGTCTGGTCGAGCTGGTGGTGTGCGCCAACGGGCTGCGGCCGCTGGATGAGGAGCTGATCCGCATCGCCCAACGCTGCACGCAGCTGTCTGCCATCGGCTTGGGAGAGTGCGAAGTGTCCTGCAGCGCCTTTGTGGAGTTTGTCAAGATGTGCGGGGACAGACTGACGCAGCTATCCATCATGGAGGAAGTACTGGTCCCAGATCACCGCTATGGGCTGGATGATATCCACTGGGAGGTGTCAAAGCATTTGGGTCGTGTCTGGTTCCCAGACATGATGCCAACCTGGTAGAGATCTGGAAGAAGGTGTAGGTTTGTATGAGTTTACGAGTGTGTGTGTGATGTGTGAGAGTGCCCTCCTGATTTTTGAGAAAGCTCCCTTCCCAGACATCACATGCACCGGCCCGAAGACATGAAGAAATAACATCTCTTTGACTTTTGATCTGATAAAATGTATGTTCATTGATTTCAACTCTACCATTCAGTTTCATGTGTAAAATTTTTATATTTATGTGTATATTTATGCCTAAATTTGTTTGTTTAGTTGTCAAATATAACATTTAGCACCTTGTTCTCTGAGCCATCGCTCATGGGCTATGAAACCCTGCAGATTGGTTATGTGTAGTGTTTCAGGGAGTATTCAGGGGTGACACTTTACCAGGGGAATTAACAGGAATGTCTGGGAATAACTGGGAATGAGTGGGGAAAGTTGGGGAGTTATTCAATTTACACAGCTTTTATTTGCTGCATGCGCAGACTGATCCGTAGATATTTTTACAATATGATGAGCGGGCATCAAGTATTAATCAGAAACCTAACAGTAATGAGTTTTATTTCAGTTCAATAACTTGATATACTGATATATTCAACAGATTGTCGTCATCACACTACAAAATATGTTTTAGGTCCAGCATTGCAGTAGTTTAGAAAACAGGTGTCTTCATGTGTGATGGGAAAATGCTCAGTACATTAGATGGGGATAATCACCATTTATAAGCTAATATATTTTATTGATATCCAGTTAAAATCATCCAAATTCACAACCTTGACTCTCATGGAAGGGTTTTGAATTTTCCTTTTTTGTTTCTGACATTTCACACACAACCTGGGTAATGATATGTTTTGACTGTACAAGACACATTTCATTTTAAAGGAACAGTCACCCTTCACAGTGTGTGCCAAGCTTGTTTGATCTCGTGACTGCGGTCAGGTAGGCAATAGCACATAAAGATTCCATGTTGAATCCATATGTCTTTGTTTGATTTTGGACTCCATGTGTCTGTCATCATCTGTTATCGCGTCCCTACATAATGTCATCAAATGTGTTTCTGAGTCACTGCACCAAGTGTGCAAGTGTCTTTCTCCGTCCTTGGATTTGGATTTGACATGGACGGCGCTAAAGACAGCTCCATCTCCCTTTTTATAAGAACAGCTATTTGTGAAGGTGGTGCTCTGTAGTGACTTTGGCCATAATCATGTTTGTTTGTATATGCTGTATATATCTATACATGTGTATATATCTATCTATATATATATATAAGAGTGATGTTTGAGCATATTTTTGTGTGTAATGTACAGTAGCTATATTTCTGTAATGCCTGACACATGTTCCTATTGTAATTGTACTTGTAAATATCAAAGTGTTAAATTGCAAAACAAAATTTGGGGATGGGGGGTGGGGGTGGGGGGTAAAATGTAGGCATCATATATCTGTACATTTAGTGAATCCTACTGATGCACTTTTACTCTAACGAAGGACTCCGCAGTGTCATTGGGGCATGAAATGAAACACAATCTGCAGCCTATTGGTGGTACATTTTGGCAGTGGTCAGTAAATCTGTCAGTGAATCACCCTTGGTAGTTAACTTGCTTTTTATAGAGTTGTTTTCTATTCTATAAAAACAAAGTTAGTTCTGAAAAAGTAAATTTGCAGGTGGTATTGTTGAATTATTAACAGTTGGAAAGCTTCTGGGAAAAAAAACAGACCTGCTCAATCACTGCACAATCAGTCACTGTGCCAATAGTCTATACAGTCTATAGCCTACCTAAAAAGATATATAATCTGGCTTAGCATTTCAAAAATATATATATATATATTGGATTGTAAAAAGAGCAGAGAAAAGGCCGATATTTTCAATCATGGTCAGTTGAAAAACACACAAGATCTAAAAAACATTTTTCTGTTTGTGAATTGATCTTAGATGTAAATGTTTAATAATAATTAAGGATTGAGGATTTACACGCGAGCACAGGGCTGCACAATTACAACCAGTGCTATCATACAGAAACACCTGGCTGGCCTATAATAAGAACAGTTCTTTTGGCAACTTAAATTGATGGTGGTACTTTATATTTAGTATATAATATATTTAGCTGTTGCATAAAAAGATTAAGTGCCACATCATCCAGAAACTCCAGAGCTCATTTGGATGTGGCAGCTGCTGTAATATAATTGATAAAAATGTGAAAATTATGATTTTTTAATGAGGTAATTGTGCAGGCCTGAAGAGATGAGATGGTGTGGCAGCTGAATATTGATGTAACTGAATGTTTGGAAGAATGTGTAAGAATGAAATATTTATGTCTTGCTATTGTTTTGTTGCAATAGAGTGAAAGAATAATATTTGGAACGTGTCTTAAGGTGGACTTATCAAGGATGTTGCCTGTGTACTTTGTTTCAACCCTTGGACCATGCAAGGAAAGAGACCTGTAAATCATTATGTTCAGTTTAAATGGATACTTGTTTTACAGAGTTGATTTTTATGTGTTGTGTATTTTGTTTGAAAACGTTAATCAAAAGGAAAAAAATCACTTCACATTAATGTCTCTTCAGTTGTTCCCCTTTAATAGGAATCCATGATCATGTCTTAACTTTTTCTCTTTCTGAAGGTCAATAAGGCCTGGAAATTGACTTTTTTCTTTCACTGGCTTACAGTACGTTTTATTGTGTATTTATAAAGACATGCCATCTGCTGTTTATTATTAAATGCATTTGTATTCAGTGCTTACAGATGATTATTGTAATATTCAACTATAGGCCTAGTTTGGCCTAGTTTTTTATAGAGTGTACAGTGGCAGTGTGTTGTTTTTATTTTAGCTAAACAAGGCTGCATTGTACTGAGATTTATTGGAAGGTAATTTCTTGTACTTTCCCCAAAGATATGTAATATTTAAGTTCATAGCCATATTAAAAAAAATGCCTGTTTGAAGACAACACTGTTGCTTTAATTCATTGTCTCATTGTCTTTTGCATAGTTAGTTACATAGTTTAATTGTTTCAAGACAATATAGGTCTGAAGAGAGCTGAGCTGAGTTGGACCTGTCGTCTCCTCAAAGGTGCTTTAAGTTTAGTAACAAAGCATTTAGTAAAACAGTCACGTAAATGGTTTTAGGGAGTGGAAAACAACAAATTAGGCATCAGAAATTAATTATGTTTGGACACCCTCAGTAATATGGTTCATGGTAAACCTTAATTAATTTAGATCAGCGTGTTTGTACAGGAGCATAATACCTTGTGCTAAAAAAAGAGACTCTTTCAATCAGCGAGACTATTAATCTACTCTACAGCCATAAAGCAACCGTGTGAGGTTGAGCTAATTACTGACAACAGCATGTTAACATGGAATAATGTTTATCTTGTTCACCAGTTGTTCATCAGTTTTGCAGGTATGTGGTCATACCTGCAAAAGTGATACCTGACCTCTTGATGGCACTAGATGAGAAGTCATAGGATCACCATGACATGAATGTTTAATGTTTAATTTAAAGGCAAACCACCCAACAGTTGCCAAGATATTTCACTCAACCTCATGGTGACAGAGGAGGAAAAGTCAGTGCATCACCAGAGTCAGGAGGAGTCAAGTAGATGATTTGTGTGCATAAATTTGGCTTTACATAAATTTAATTGTATTGCAGCTTGGTGTCTCTGCACTTCTCAAAACCTTTTCTCTTAAGTCTGCTGTGCAACATACAGTCTATGATCCACACCCAGTTTTTTTAAAGCTGTAATATCATCAGGATTTCTGGCAAAACATTCTCGAACTGACTCAGACTTAATGTAATTGTCAGTTTGAAGGTACCCCAAGACTAAATCAATGTTTTGAATATGCAAGAAAGAAACAAATCAATAACAGAGTCTGGACTTGACAAGGAAAACTTTACTGCCTAAAACAGTGAGTGCATTAACATTAGAATCACGGTTAGAGTCTTATCAAGGTTTTTCACCATATTCAGGATATAGAGTTGGAACATGATGCACCTGGCTCCCTGTTCACATGATCATAACAGTATTCAGCCTCTCATTGTCTGCCTGCAGGTGTATCTTGATCCTACCCTTACTGACACACTTCCTTGTAACTTGAGTTTGCCAACACAGAAATCTGAATGTGGTCAAGTAGACTCTCTGCCTTGAGAATGATGCCCTGATAAAATTCCTTATAAAACTGAAAATTAAAACTTCCATTTTGGTCATATTTGTTTGTATTAATGTTTTTATAATTCTCATATTCCCCTTCATAATTCATTTGCACCTCCTCCTAAGCTTTTATCCTCTTTCACTTGAGGGATCACAAATACAATTTTATTAGTCAAGCACTGTACAAAATGTCTTGGGTAACAGATAGATCATATTTGTTTACAGTGAATAATGGGCTAAATATAACTTGTGTTATTTAGTAGAAAAGTACACCTCCACTAAAGATGCAACCCATCTTGATTTTACCATGTAAGCCAGTTGAAATGGTTCAATTGAGTTTCAAACATTCCTGCAAGGAAACTGGATCATTACAGAGAAAGGAAATAAAGTGCAACATAGTACAACTAAATGTTATTTATACACCACTTACCCCTAAGCAGAGCGCTATCCAAGGAGGTGTATAAACAACTGTAAACACAAGGACATAAAAAGAGACACAGGCAAGAGAGGATGCATTCAAATAATAGCTCCATTAAGTGAAATCAGATAAAAGACATAACTTCAGGGCTGTGTCCTGTTCCACACAAAGCTAATTACAATTTCAGGTCTCAGGATTTAAAAGGACAATAAGTGATATTTCTTCAACAGGAGGCATGTTGGTCGCACTTCAGCTATGGACAGAGAGCTGATGAAGTCAAATTGCTGGTGTTACTCAGACTCACATTGTTCCACCATCAGTCTAAACACAGAAGATATTAATTCAGTTGTTTTAAAAGCGTAAGGCTGTATATCTGTGTAGTACTTTGGAGTCAGCTGTCACACAGCACTGAAATCATGGGATGTGTTGTTAGACACTTTGAAGGAGATAGTGCATATTTACGTACTTTATACTTGGAAGGAAGAAAGTTTCACCCCTTCCACACACAGGTGTTTTTACTTGTGACTAATTAGACCTTATCTTAGCACTGTGATGACATACAGTACGATGTGCAGTCCGTGCTCCACTGACATCTCCCTTTATTGGATATTGGATTTACAGGATTGTTGCATTAGTGTGATGCAGTATGTCAGGTAATTACTTAACCAGATTAAACGCTGCTCAGGTGTGTCTGACATCTCCCTGATTGCCCTGTTAGTATGATTAGTTACAGCTGTTCAGTTGTGTTAAATATGTGAACTTTGGTGAATGAATTAACTTTGTGTTTTTAAGTTTTGTCAAACTGACTGACACACCATATGAAAAACACATAACCACACATAAACATATACTGTACACTGTATAATCAAATCAGATGTCTGTTTTGCAATTAATAAAACACAGCAGAAATATTTGTTTTGCACATATTGATGAACTATACCCAGAATTAATTGATATGTTACCACATGAATTATAACTGTAGCCCAGAGGGCAGGAGTAACAGAGCATCAGAGGCCATTGCCAGTTTATTAAACAAAATTAAGTTTAAATTATTAAAGTATTAATAAATTTAAGGATTAAATTATTTTATGAAGAAATACAAAGTAATAAATTCGAAAAATAAAGACAGTATAATGGAGTTTCAAATCAGGAATCTTTGTATATTATTTATCTTTGCCTATATGTAAGAATAGGTGACTTTGTTTTGGATATTGGTGAGAGACATACAGCACACTGACACTAATGTTATTAATGTATTTTCCACGGATGCCCATGATGAGACTCGTTAAAACCCAGACCAGGGACAGTCTGGTTTGGTGGAGCAGATGAGTGTGGATGATGATGTGACCCTTCCACGGACACTCCCCCGTGTGTGGGTGGACTGCAGCCGCCCCCTGCCAGCTCAGGCGCGGCTCCGCTGGGAGAGGACGACTCCGCCGTTCCCCTGAAAACTTTGGTAGCTCTGTGAGAGGCCTCAGCGCAACAGTTTGTACCAGTTTACAAGCCTGGGGTCTAAAACTGTCCTGCTAAGAGGTGATGCTGGGGGTGGCAGGAATGACGGGCAGGTAAGATTTTTTTCACTGGTTAGCTCGAATAGAAGCAACATGCACAACTTCAGGTGAACGGCCAGTTAGCTTTGGAGGCCAGCAAGCTAAAGCTAACGGTACATTAGCTTGCCAACGTAACCACTGGGGTAAAGTTAGCTAACCGCTATCCGAGAACAGATTCCTTCAGTTTTAACGTACTTACAAAAATATCACTATCGATATATATTTAGATCCAGGGCAACAGTTTAAAGGTTGTTTCACAGTTGACACGTTATCGCTAGTTTATCAACATTAGCGGAATAACGTTAGTTTAATTTCCCACATCGGAGCGGACTGTTTGATTAGCATGCTAGGTAGCTCAAACTTCCATTTTCATTAGTTATAAACATTATGTGGATTTTCCCGTTAACCTCCTCTGAACTTAAATGACCTTAATGTGCTTCAGGCTTCAGGTATATCCACATATCCATCATCAGTACGTTATTTAAAGACTGCAACTAATGCATGGTATGCCATTAAAACTAATTTTAAATTAGGCTTGGTTGGGTTATCTAAGTTCAGTCTGCAGCTTTATGTTAAACATGTTTTATGTTCAACAGGAAACCTCAGTCAGAATTTGCCTTGAACTTAGAAAATTGTAGGTTGTGGCATAGTATTTAATTGTATGTTGTTAAGATAATGTTTGAGTCTGGTTGTTAGTGCGTTTAGGTGTCATTGTGTGTGATTATTCGTTTTGTCTGTGAAATGTCAGAAAATAGTAAAAAGTGCCCCCTATAATTTCCTAAAACCCAAGATTATGTGTTCAGATTGCTTGCTTTGTTCATTTATTATTAAGTTTACAATCAGATATAACAAGGAAAAGCAGCAAATCATCACATTTGAGAGGGTTTGACCCGCAGGAACAGGGGATGGAGGACAAAAACAAAATGATAATTGATTAATATAATAGTTGATGATGAATTTACTGCCAGTTAAGACAAAAACGATTAATTGATCAACTGCTGTAGCTCTAGTGTTGATGTGTAGTTGGATGTGAGTGTGTGTGTGTGGAAAGGCTGCACAGTCTCTCAGCTAGGTTCCTCTATTCTGATACCAAATTAGGTGATGGCTATGCAGTGAGCAAGAGTGTTATTGAGTTCCCCTGCTGATTCACATATTCTTTCCATTCTCTGTGCTGACAGCTGGTGAAACAAGCTCAGCAGTTAATGTAGGAGAAATGTGAGAAATGATAAACATTGGTCCAGCCTTGCATCCCAGTTGTTTGTCACAGGGACTCTTGGGGATGTAATGTACTAATATGTATTTTCTTGTCTCTTGCAACAGCATTGCTAATGCTCTGGCCAATGCAGCCTGCGATCGATGTAAGAGTGGCTTTGCTCCGACTGAGAAAATTGTCAATAGTAATGGAGAGCTGTACCATGAGCACTGCTTTGTGTGTGCCCAGTGCTTCCAGCAGTTTCCAGAGGGACTCTTCTATGAGGTAGTGTGCTCAGATATACTAGTCACCATGATTCATGCCACAAAACGCCACAACAGTGAGCCATACTTTCTGCATGTGTGTTGATGATTTCTCTGGTACTCTTTTATATTCGAAAGTGTTTTTGAATGATTTTCCTCAGTGAATGTATCTCCACCTTCTTCCCCTCACAGTTTGAAGGAAGAAAATATTGTGAACATGACTTCCAGATGCTCTTTGCCCCGTGCTGTCATCAGTGTGGTGAGTATTACAGGCCTCATTCATTTAGGACCAGTCCAGATCTAGTATTTGCCAGATCTAGTGTGGCGAAAGACCAGCAACCACAAACAAATAGTAAATAAAGAATAAAGTATCTTGTATTCACATATTTTCAGACTATGTGTAGATCTAATTGAGACAGACTGCACTGGTACCAGAATGCATCTCATGTGTGATTAGGCTCAGCTCCCCTGCTTACATTTGATTTTGTTTGTAGGAACTGAAGCAAGACAGATACAAAATGACGTGCACTAAGCTATGCAGCTAGAGAAGGGGTTCCTTTTGTTATTTTGGGATCACATGGGGACAAATTTGAAACTGTTCCCTCATTCTTGCTTGGAATAAGCAAATCGCTTGCCTTGACGTAAGCTCATTATCATGGTGGCTCCTTTGTGCATTAAGACATATCTGGACTAGCTCAGTGTCTGTTTAACAGACCTTTCATACTTTGCAAGCTGTGTGTATACCAAAGCATTCAATGTTCAAAGAGCCACTGCACTGTAGCACATATATGAATATAGGCATCCCCGTCCTCTGTATGTTGTTTGAAAGATCCAGTCCAAGTGTGTCCTTAATTCTATTAACACTATAATTTAGAGCCTCCCACTTGTGTTTAGATCACCCAAGATGCATTTTAGTGCCACGTAAGATTAATTTAAATCCTCCCTGAATGTATCCGGGGAGACACAGTCATGCTCTGATTAAATTAAATAGACAATTAAAATGCGTTCAACAATCAAGTGTCACTTTGAGAACACTATAGAAAGTACTGTAGTGAATTGTAGTAACTCTAGGACTCTATAATGGAGTGCTCATTATGAACTACTGTACCATACGAGGAAAAAGCTTCCAGTCCCAGCAAATATTGGAAAAGTCAAACTTAAATTTGCTCCAAGCTGACCTCTCACTTATGGTTTCCCTCAGGGGAGTTCATCATTGGTCGTGTCATTAAGGCCATGAACAATAGTTGGCACCCCGACTGCTTCTGCTGTGACATTTGCCAGGCTGTGCTCGCAGACGTGGGGTTTGTCAAAAACGCTGGCAGGCAAGTATCCCATCTTATTACTGCCTTAATATAACACTGTGACAGGCTGTAAAACAGGTGGTTACACACACATCAAGCTGGTGACTCACTCACTTCTCCTTTCTTAACAAATAATGGAATTTTGAGTGGCTGTGGCTGAGGCTGCAGACACTGCCACGACACCTCTAAATTTTTGTTCTCCTCTATTTACCTCAGGCATCTTTGTCGCCCGTGCCATAACCGTGAGAAGGCTCGTGGCCTGGGGAAGTATATCTGCCAGAAGTGCCATGCAATCATTGAAGAGCAGCCGCTCATCTTTAAGAATGATCCCTATCACCCAGACCACTTCAACTGCAACAACTGTGGGTCAGTCTTGCCACTCCACCCCAATATTAAGTACAGAAAACAGCACTCTTAGCTTCAGAGTATATTTTAGGTCCACATTAAATACGAGCTATGACTGTAATCTCAAAGCCTGCATTCCTCTTTTTTAAAAATGCGTTTAAATGTTTCTCTGTCCGCAGGAAGGAACTGACAGCAGATGCCCGGGAACTGAAGGGAGAGCTCTTCTGTTTGCCCTGCCACGACAAGATGGGTGTACCAATCTGTGGTGCCTGCCGGAGACCCATTGAGGGGCGTGTTGTCAATGCTATGGGCAAGCAATGGCATGTTGAGGTTTGTGAACAAGAGATGAGGCTATATATCAAAACACCAGATACAATGTTACATTCTTTTTTTTTTTTTTTTTCATTTTTTAAAAACTTACATAACACATGTTACTGTTTTATTCTTTTTGCAGGCTAGTTGAATCTAGAGTTTGCTCCTCCTAATGAAAACTACGCCTTTAGGGGTTTACTTTGGGAATCAAGCTTACCCGCGTTCATGATTTGGTGTTTGTTTGGAAAGAAGTACTTTTTTTTCAGTCATTGGATAAAATCCCAGAGTCCAAAATCCCAGAGAGAGTTGCATAAAATGAGCCATTAAACACAAAAACCAATGAAGTAATTAATTCAGTAGCAAGTAACAAAATCATGTGGTGTTAATTCATGCAATACTTAAACAAATTTAACAAGTGTTTTATTAAAACGTCTTCTGCACATTGCAAGTTGGCCTACAGGGCGTAGGCTTCAGAGAGACCCCTGACACGTTAACAATAGTGCACAAATGTCAGGTTAACCATCTTTTTATAGATGATATTTTATATAACGCTGCCTTTGCACCAAAGCAGAATAAAAATCCATAATAAATTTCACATTTACTAATCATTACCTATGCACAAGAAAATTAAAATTCATTAAATAAACCACTTTAGAACCAAAACACTGTAAATGAGCTAATTTGAGGCAGTAGGAGAGATGCAAGCTCTTTTAAAAAAAAGATTATCTCTCCTGAGGCAGAGCACAGTGGATCAAGACAGCATTCATCTGTCTGGAGGCTGCTGAATTTTACATGGTTGAAAAAGCTCAAGACTATAAACAGTGTATAGAAGTCAGTTTAATGCTAAAGACGATCATTAGCTGGAATTAATTTGTAACCAACTACTTCATGAATTTTTATCTGGCACTAGAAACATAGCAGCAGTTTCTCCATAGCCCTAGTGGGTTAAATGTGATTAAAAACTAAACAAAAACAACACAAAAGGCTCATTATAATAATATTTCTCCATAAGATAACGTATCCATGTCAGGCTATTATAAAAAAAGATGCTCCTTTTTGCGTGCTGGCACCTGCTCCTTCAGTTAATTTCACATGCCTTCTTTAGGAGTTTTCATCTGTTTCCCTCAACAACATTTGTTTTTGTTTACAGCATTTTGTTTGCGCCAAGTGTGAGAAGCCTTTCCTCGGTCATCGCCATTATGAGAGAAAGGGTTTGGCTTACTGTGAGACTCATTATAACCAGGTGAGGTAAAAAAAAAAGAGCCAAGTATAATATGGCTTTCGAGGACAACAGACATCATACTGTTAGTGAAATCTCAAAAAAAGACACAGCACTACACCAAATAGATGAATTTGTGTTTGCTGTGTGAACACCTAATCTCCTTGTTTCTCTGTTATTAAGCTCTTCGGTGATGTGTGCTATCACTGCAACCGTGTGATTGAAGGTGATGGTGAGTATCAGTGTCTAAAAACACATATTCAGCGCAGTGTTTTTAGTCATTTGCACTGAATTGAAGATGTAACAGTTGAATGTTTATAATTTTCTTTTCTGTGCTCTCCTCAGTCGTGTCTGCTCTCAACAAAGCCTGGTGCGTCAGTTGTTTCTCATGCTCCACCTGCAACACAAAACTCACTCTCAAGTAAGTGATGGTGCTCGTTAGCAGCTTCTTTTACTAACTAATCGTGTATAATACTGCCAGCTGGTTGTTGTCGTCCTCTCACTTTTCTCTAATACTCCTACTTTACATGTTTACAGTCTTAACACTCGTCTAAGTGTATTTCACTATCCTCCAACTCCTCTTCCCTCTTTGCCCCCCCCCCTCTATTTTCTTCTTTTACATGCTTCACTTGCTGCGTCTGTGGTAACTCAGAGATAAGTTTGTTGAAATTGACCTGAGGCCAGTGTGCAAGCACTGCTATGAGCGCATGCCTGAGGAGCTGAAACGCCGCCTGGCTCGACGTGAGCGCGAAGCCAAAGACCGCAAGAAAAAGCCTGCTGTGTGTCTGTAGAGTTACTATTCTTTACAACTCTGCTCCAACCGTCGGTTGGTGCCATCTCAACCCTCCTCTTTTTCTGTGGTGTTATTTGTTTACTCCTCTGACAGTACTGCATGATGTCATTATTTCCTTTTTTTTCTAAAGTAAAACCAAGACCCTGCAGTTGTTTTGTGTTTGTGGTATTTGTGTTAAACCTGAAGTATACATTTGTGCACTACTGGTCAAATGTATTAGAACAACAACTTTCCAGGTCATATTTAAATTTCCATAATTCAGTATCTCAGTGTTTAATTCAATTCAATTTTATTTGTTTGTTTTATTTGTTTTATATAGCGCCATATCACAACAAAAGTCATCTCAAGGCACTTTTCATATGGAGAAGGTCTTGACCATACTCTTTAAAGTAGGTATTTACAGAGAGAGACCCAACAAATCCCACCATGAGCAAGCACTAGGCGACAGTGGCCAGGAAAAATTTCCTTTTAAGAGACAGAAACCCTCGAGCAATGGAAATGAAACATTGTCTGGAAGGTTCAGCCCAACACTGTTGTGGAAGGTCCCTTAAATGTGTTGCTTTGCTTTCACCTTCTGTGGAGTTCATCCCAGACCAGTTTCATGGGGTTTAAGTCTGGAGACTATCCTGGTCTCCCATTATTTGAAGCCACTATCTAGTTCTCTTTATGCCTCTGTGCTGGCGTCAGCCATGGCTGGAGGCATTATGTTTTCGGGTTGTCACCATTTCGCCTGTCCCATTCTTGTGTGTGCAATATCTCAGTAAAGCCTTGAAGACATTTCTTCATTGGTGGTCAGACTGGACTGGTTTTTACATACAACCCCAAAGCTGTAATTCTAGTCCTCTGCTGTTTTGGTTCATTGTCTTGCTGTAGGATGAACCCCTGACCGACCAGTCTTTCCTTTGTTACTTGCCTTTTTCCTCACCATTCTGATATAATAATAATAATAATAATAATAATAATAATAATAATAATAATAATGCAATATACAGTACTACTTCTACAGCACAGGTTTGTCCTAATAATGTATAGGGAGGTTTAGTAACACAGATTGTTCCAACACTGCCTCTGTACACACAGAGGGTTTGTAAGTGATTAACTTTCAAGGCTTCATTCACCTCCATTGCTGCAGGAGAGCTTCAAGTTAACTAATTTCTTAATCCCTGTTTTCTGAGTTTTTGGTAACCTAAACCTTTTTTGGGGGGGTGTTTACTGCATACCCTTGTTCCATGTGAGGTTATGCCCTGGAGCTAGAACTCTGAAAAAAATTGAGATGTTCTAAAACCTTTGACCGGCAGTGTATTAAACATGACTTTGGCTCAATTTATGCCTATGAGAAGTTAAAGCTTATATCAAGACTTTTTTCTTATTTGAATGAGATGAGTAATTGCTGCCTTGCAGTAAAGGGCAAAGCTGCAGGATAATTTCAACGGTGATGGTGCATTACCTCCTAAAAGTATGGCTCTCATGCTAATATAATTTAAAGTGAGGAGATGATGACTTCAAATCAATTTTAACCTGCAGTGATAATAATATTTAGATGATAAATTCTGCAGGTGGGTGGGAGATATGAAAAGGTTAATGTAGGCAAGAGACAAGTCATTAGATTACATATTTTGTATTTACATGCTCTTTCTTTCCTTCTTTGCAGAAACAAGTTTGTTGAGTTTGACATGAAGCCAGTGTGTAAAAAGTGTTACGAGAAGTTTCCTCTGGAGCTCAAGAAAAGGCTCAAGAAGCTGGCAGAGTCACTGGGGCGCAAGTGAGCTGCTTCAAGCCAAACAACCTGGGAGTGCTGTTTTCCTGCTACGTAAAATATCCAGGAAAACTGCTGCTTTACAACACAAGAGCCTGGCATTATACTAGTGCATCAATATTCAAAATGTCAATCAGGGATACATTTAAAAGATATAAATATACCACTGTGGTCTTGACATAAACGTGCCTGTTGGCAGATTTTTTTTGCTGTTTTTTTTATACATATATTTTTTTTAAATACATTCCTAAATTGTCCAAATTTGTTATTCTCTCCTAGCCATGAAATGTGGTGTCCAAGTTTATTAAGATTATTATTACTATGAGCATAGTTGCTAACTGCTATGTCTAAAACTTTTTTGAATTTGAAAAGACTGTATTGGAATTATACTTGTACCTTAAATATATTAACTGTGTGTCTTAATATGCAAATAATGGTTCAAATATAACTTTCATATAGTTATAATACCAGTTATGCCTTATTGTAACTATCTCAATTAGACAAAATATCTATTGATAGCAGAATTTTATCAGACTTTTCACCTTTAAGCCTTCATACCTCAGTATGAGTAATTACAAAGCAACCACTGTGTTCTGTAGGACTGTGTAATGATGTCCTTCTCCTGCTAATATATATAAAAAGGAGCTAATAATAATGAGCGAACACTGGGATCAAGGTTCAACTGCAAACCGTGAAGTTTTAATGAATCCACACCTGGATATCTTTACTCTAATACATGTTAAATTTCTGTTAGAAGCTACTATATAATGTGTAGAACTGTTCACTTCTGGTGCTTCATGTT
This sequence comes from Lates calcarifer, assembly GCF_001640805.2. NCBI lineage: Eukaryota > Metazoa > Chordata > Actinopteri > Centropomidae > Lates > Lates calcarifer. The sequence continues at coordinate 4,857,940 of NC_066834.1, forward strand.
GCTTTTCTCTCAGCCTTGTGCGACAGATAAATATTCCACAAGTAGATATTTTATTTAGAATTATGCCATGACTGTTCATTTGTCCAACTGGCCCCTTAATCCCAGTGTTTTGAAACCACAAATTGGGAGAGAAAATGAGATTAGAAGGCACTATTATGATTGGAAAGACTACATAATCAGTCTTTTAAAGTAACCTATATGTACTGTATGCTTTCAATGTGAATGATGGTGTAATGTTACCGCTTGTACTGTAAATGCCTGGGGTTCATCAGGCTGATATTTTTAGCCAAATTAACATTTCCAACTTTCTGGGGGAGACAGTTCAAAGGAATCCAGATGAAATGAACCTTCTGCTGATTATTTAGAGAACACTTTGATGTTAAAATATCATTAATGAGTCAGCATGTCGCTTGAGGTGTTTGTAGGCAAACATTTAGGAAAAAAAAGAGAAGTGACATACAACAGAAAAAAAGAATTTGCTTGGATGAGCATTTTTATTATGGAACACTTGCCAGCACATTTAATTTGTCAGTGTTTACATTTTCTTGATTTGCATGACATGGAGAATAACATTTTATTGCAGCAAATACAGTCATTGGTTTTTCTGCTGAATGATCAATAAAGTTTTCCTGAACACATTACACCAAATATACCCTGTTAATGGCTTTCCGGGTTCTGAATAGATACAAGCTTATTATGCCTGTATCATACTGTCCAGAGTTTCATGAGAATAAACAAATCACACACCTTAAAAACATCCACAGATTCCACAATAAAAGTCACAGTAAAAACTTACAGTAGATGCAAAAGTAAAAAATTAAAAAAATAGTGTTAAAACTACAATCATGTTGCAGTTTTGGGCATATTATTCCTCACTGTGAACTTTAGTATACAGTAAATCATTACAGGAGCACCCATGAGTTTGGATAAATATCCTCTCATGCATGTTAGGTATGATTAAGTGTCTGAAAATAGAGACTCTAGAGCTTATTTTCCAGAGTCTTAATGTCATGTGATAAGTAATAATGTAACTTTATAAATTTTAATGGAACTGAAAATGGTTGTAAATGGTAAAGCAACAGTTGCTGTGCGTGTGTTCTTGAGGTGATGTGTTTCATAGCTTTTTATCTTCCTCCTCCACCCAGGTAACACCGCAGCTGTCACTGTTAACATGATGTACAGGATAGTTATTTGACACATTCACAGGAGATAAAATATCTGAATTTCTAGGCAGTGTTTTGCCAGCATTTATAACCCGTCCATGTTTATTAAACTGCTGCTACTCATGCTTAATCATTACTGAAATGATGCATTCCCAATTATGATATAAAGCATGAAGTAATACATGATTTATCACAAGCCCCTGTTGCCAAACTCTGTATGTGATTACTTCACACTTAATTCTTACAACACTTGAAATGTATTGAAATGCATTTAAAAAGCCTCAAACAGTACCTGACTTTTCTCTTCATGCAACTGCTGTATGTAGTTTGTTGGTCAGTTTCCAACAAAGCTACACATTTCATCATGTCTTAAGCTTGAAATTAAAATTGTCTTTATGTCTTCTCAAATACAGATGACAGAACCCAAATGCCTTAAAAAGAATAATTTAATGTTAGGAAATTAAAGCGGTGGAGTGAGATAAGACTATCCAGTTCAGCTGGGCGACTCATCACAAATTATATTTGAATTGCATTTCATTGTGGTATCAAGGCTCAGTGGCTTGACACACCTTTGTACTTTGCACTAATCAGCAGTTGACACAGGGAGTGGTGAGTTGAAATCCCTCGAAGGGATTTTAGAGAGGTGTAAGATGGAGTGAAGGAGGGAACAAAGAAGAAAGCATGTAGACACTGGTGCAGTGGTTCAGCAGTGACAGAGAAACACTGGCATTAGCAGATTGAGAAGTAAAGCACAGTGGTACTGTTTGTACTGCCTGAGCCAGCACTTTAGGGATTCTGGTGTTATCAGGCTGAACTATCTCATAGGCACCACCTTCTTAATGAGAAAGAGGTCAGAGGAAAATGGCCTGCCATATTCAAGCTAATAGAATAGTGGAATGTTTTCACACTGAATGGGTTTACAGATAATTTCGTGACAAACTGTAGTACCTTGTGTTCAAACTGTGAACTATTTAAAATTAAGTGTTGAGCAATTACATAAGGTGTGTGGACTGGCAGGGAAAGACTGGGAGTATGGGCTAACAGCTAGACTGTCTCTGTCCAAAGCTAAAAAACACTAAGCCTCTAAAGCTGAATGAAACAGAAATACAATAATGTCAAGTTGTGGTTTTAGTTTCAGCGGCCATGTGCACTGATATGTGTTAATTAGTGACCTTTAATGTATCAGTAGGTATATATTTATACTTTAGACAGAGCCAGACTTGCTGTTTTCATCCTCTTACAGTCAGACATGCTAAGATAAGATAATTACCTGCTGGCTCATACATACATACATATTTAGCATAGAGATATGAGAGTGTAACAATGCTATATTATTAATGTCAAATGCGTCATATGTAGATCATAATTATCGGGATATCATACTTACTGGAAACAGCCTGGATTCTTACATACAGCTATTAACCAGACTGGGATTAGGCGAGTAATGATTGGCAACATGTGCGTTAAATCTCCAAAGCTGGTTCAGAGGATGAGAAGGTGACAGTTGCATGGTCTTGTATTGTGGTCGGAGATGTGCTGGTAAACCCAGGAAGTGCAGTTTGAAAGTTGCCCATTCACCGAAGGTCATACCTAGGAGATCTTTAAGCTTATCTGTATCACCAAAGAGCAGTGCCAAACCATTGAGGTAATTGCTTTTCACTTTATCAATATACTTGCTGAAATCCATCCCAGGGTAATTCATCCTCTTAAACTAGGGAAAAAAAAATAAATAAATAAATTCTACAAACACACAGGCATAATGATAGGATTAGAACTTGTAAACTTGTAAAGTTTCTTACCTCGTTGCATATATCCTGTGTACTCATTTTGATGATAGTTGTGAGAGGCAGAGGAGCTAGGTCCCTCATCCAACCTGAATCTCTCAGCCTGGATGTCCCTCTGATCTGAGCCAGCTCCTTTCTAATTGAATGATCCAGGTTTACCGTCACCATTTCAAAGGTCTTTAAGTCCTTTACTGTGAATTCGAAATCTTTGAGAAATTTTTCAAACATCTCAGGATCTCCATCCTGCTCGAGGAGGTCCTCAATCTGCGCACTCATCACATACAGCTCTGCCCTGGACTTGCTGAAGACTTCCCACAAGGTCTTGGAATCATCAATGTTGGTCACACTCTGACCATCAATATCTGCTCTTTGTTGAGCATCTTCAACACACTGAATGATCCAGCTGAGTCGGCAGGGCCACTGATTGGCTAACACCACCCATGCTGCAACTTTTCCTGGTTGTAGCTTTTTTCCCAAGCCCTTCATGATTATCGCAGTCACTCGAATGGAGTTGATCACCCTCCTCATAGAAGTAGCATCGTCTACCATGTACTTGTTTATATTTTTTTCATTGCTGGTCAGGATACTCTTGATCAGCGACTCTACTTCCTCATCTTTTACATCCACTTCATTTTCTTTTACATCCAGTGCTGTTGATGTTTTATTGATCAGTGCATTTGACTCTTCCAGTTCAATATCTACTTCAGTTTCATCTGAGGAAGATGTCTTTTTGGGTTTCCCAGTTCTATGTTCATCTTGCCTCATGCTTTCACCCTCAGGGAATACTGAATTGCTTGTGAGGCTGTAAAACAAACTTCGCTTTAAATCATCGCACAGTGGTGGGACTGTAAAGGCCAGAGTCACAATGCGGTTCAACAGTGCATAAGCTCTATCCTCTTTGCTGAAGCAGCCGTCTGCAAAGTTCACTTTCTGCATAAGAACATCTGGATTTACTGCCAGAATGGAAATAAATGGACTCTCCTCATCAGAGAGAAGGATGTTGATGGCATCCAGAACTGCAACAATTTTCTTGGGCGTGCACCGGTCCAGACTGGTGATCTTCAGCACCACTCGAATCCTTCTCCTCTCAAAAGTTTCCATAAACTGGATGAAGCGAGTCAGGAACCACATTTCCTTTCTCACCTCGTTCATGAAGCCCAGTTGGCTGCTGACCCGTTCGTTGTCCATGCCTTTCTTAATGTTCATTTCCTGGCTGAAGATGAAGTTCTTACCCATCATAAAGGTAAACCTCAATACGCTCGCTGCAGGAACTCCTAATGCAGCGATGATCAGACCCTCCAGCACGGCAACCTGGCCATTTCTTTTATCTACCTCCTCGTCTGGTTTAATCTCAGGTTTGGGAAAGCCAAATGTCAAAACAAATACCAGGATGACAAGCGGTACAAAAAGAATGGACAGGACGAGAAACCACAGAGGACAACAGCAAATCTTCTTGGACCTCCAACTGTCAGGAACATCCTCCACTATCTGAATTAAAAAAACAAACAAACAAAAAAACATCTTTTTAGCCATGGCAGTAGCTGGTTCATGGTTGGTTTGTTGGTTAATCAACCACTTTGGTCTGAAATATGAAATACAACTGAAATATCTTGACAATTATCAGATAGGTTGGCATGAATTTTGTATTTTGAGATTCATGGTGCCCAGACAATGAATCCTAATGACTTTGTTGATCCCTTGACCTTTCATCTAGCACCATCAGCAGGTTAAATTTATCACTTATCCAGTAACAGGTATTGGCACCAAATTTTGTACAGATGTTCAAGATCACCATAGGATTAAATTCAATATTTCAAGTTAGCAATATTCAAGTTAGCAAATGTTAACATATTAGTTTACAAGCTAACCAAGGAGAGATAGGTATGGTGAACATCTGCCCAACTGCTACACCTCAGTATGTGTAGAAAATATAATTGTGAGCATTGTTAGCATGATGGTGTTAGCATTTAACTGTGGCTGTAGATTCTGTGATAAAACTGTTTAAAAAACTTAAGACAATTCACAAACCCTCCTCTTAACTTCCTCCTCTTCATCATGTTGAGCCACACGGTAGAGTACAAGGTGTAATTTCCCAAAGTTCATCTGCATGGCCTGAAACAGTCGTATGGCTAGCCCAGCCCAAAGCAGGTCACTGCCTGCAAAATGCCAGGCACTAAAATGCACGTGAATGAACCTGACGTTAGGGTACTGCTGATTCTTCCAAATGGGTCTGTAGAAGAGCAGTCGGCCCATGAGCGCTAGAAAGCCTGAAAACGAAGGCTTAGCTGAATGAGGCTTTTCTTTGTGATCCTCCTCAATCCTCACAGCCTCCTTGTCCATGCACACTGAGGAGACACAAACATTTGAAAAGTATGTGCATGTCAGACATGCAAAACAACATGATGTAAAGAGGAAAAATAATCGAAGGTGTTTCGGCTGCTGCGTATAATAGCAATAAGTTGGGGAATTTTACTTATTTGGCTCTAACCAACTGAATAAATACCCTGAAGCATGGCACTAAACCCATTAGACTGGCTCCTCTGCAGAAATGTCACGCACAATAAAAAAATCATTATGATGTGACCATCAAGCTGGACCCAGCATGTAGAATACTGTCTGCCACAATCAAAAAACCAAAATCAAAAACCATGTGACAACCATGGACTGCTAGACCTTCAGGGTGACACAAAGAAACAACCTTAAACTTTTCTATTGGAGACCCTTGCTAGAGCTGCACATGTTCCACTTAGCCTGTTCAATATCACAAATATATAACATGAAAACTTGTATTTTCTTGTTTGAGTCTTCACATATTTCACACACAAGGTGACTATGTTCTGTGAAGCTGTTTGTCATTCATGATGTTACAATATGATTATAATTTTACAGACGCTTAAAACGTTTTGCTTACATCAGTACTGGGAGTTTGAGCACAGTAGTATGTACAGTCTCTAAAAAGGGGAAGGAAATTACTTGTAATCACCGTTATTTATTATACATCCCATATGACATTAATATGTGTGGGACATTTGTATGGTGCTTGATGGGAGCACAGGTCATCTGGAACATATCGTCAAAAACATCAAGGTCTGTGTACTTAGGGACACAGGAATCCTCCAGAGGCCTCCACAGCAGAAGCACAGCACCCAGTTTTCAACCAGTTGGCTATGAAGCAGTGGATTCACATACCAGCTTGTAACTCAGCTGCTTACTTACTGTAGTGAAGAATCACATATTATATTTTGGGAAGGTTATAACATTGTCTGATGTAATATTGTGTGTGAACAGGTGTACTTTCTACAGTCATCAAACCATATATTCACACACTCTAATCATGTTTTAAGTGAATTTTATACAGTGATTACTGAAACTGCTTAAATACCTTCCATTTGTCTGAGGATCATGTTAATTCGATCCTGACATGAAGAGTAGAGTCCTACAGTTGCAGGTGATGAAACTTTTGTCAGGGTCTTGGACAGGGCATATGCATAAATATCATCTGAAAGCAGAATGGAAAGGAACAGCATGGTTAACTCATTTAGATTGTTTCCAAGGTGTGGCAAAATTAGTGCACATTAAAACTGAGAAAACAGGATCTTTAGGAGAGATGCTCACAGGATTGATTATTATTGACAACATTCTCATTTAATTGCACAGTTAATTACATTACAGGTGTAAAGTCAGGCATGTTAACAGCATGAAGTTTTTTCACAGATTTCACAGATTCAATGAACATTTTCGCTTTCTGTAAAATGGGAGCTCTTGAAATATTCTGCATTCTCTTTATTCAGCATCCATTATTCAATACTCTGTACAGTATTTTCTGTACAGGCTACAACTGTCACAGTTCTTTCAGTTGCTTGCTTTGCATTTCCAATAACTCTCACGTCATTTCAGATCATGCCCCTCCCTCCTGCAGTAACCCCGCTCCTTCCACCTTTTCCTGTCACCTGATTCACCACACCCACCTGTGCATCTGTTTCCTATTCCGTCATCAGCCCCAGAGTATATATACCAGCTCACTTTTACCTGCCCTCTGCCGAACTGTTTATTCTTCCTCTTTTACTGTTTGCATACTACCTGTTTTTGACCCTGCCTCTTGTTTGTCTTTGTCTACCCGTTGACCTGGTGTTGTTCCCTGTCTCTTGCTAATCTCCGCTCTCTTGCTGGCTTTGCCCCACGTTATTCCCGTCTTACCTGACCTCCTCTGTGTCTCTGTGAATAGCATGTACTACTTGAACCTGGTGTTTCTGAGTTGTGCACAGGAATTCAGTGTTTTACTGAGCTAGGTTAGAATATTTAATGTATCTTAAACATGTTATTGAAGTTATTGAAATCCATCCATCCATTATCTTATCCTTAAGAACGGCAGGTGGGCTGGAGCCAATCCCAGGTGGCACTGGGCAAGAGGGCCAACATATTCAGACAAACAATCATTCACACTCACATTGACACCTACAAGAGATTTAGAGTGACCATGCATGCATGTCTTTGGGTTGTGGGTGGAGCCAGACTACTGATAGAGAACTCACCCAGGCACAGGGAGAGCAGGGCTCAAACCCAGAACCTTCTTGCTGCAAGGCTAACCACTCCAATTATCGAAATCATTAAAAGTTATTTTGATAATTTTGCTAAATGAAGACTCACTGGACCCTACACACAACTGTATGGTGTTGTCCAAGCTTTTTAGAACAGCAATTCACTGTGGTCTAACGCTAAATTTAATACAACACATAGGAGCCTCTGGTATGGATCTGTTCCTGTTTAGGTCATCATGTCAGAAAGGAGAACTCAGTAGATTGTTTGTTTCAGGAAGGTTAAGTAGACAATGTGTGTGTCTACAGGAGTGAAAACAACAAATGAGAATGTGAATTAACCAGTCCAAATTCAATAACATTAAAAATTTCATTTTGTACTGTCAGACTGCTCTGTGTTTGCAGGTGATCTGGTGATCATCCCCTTGATTTCTGGCACCTGTTGGCTGGTCTTAAAAAAAAAACAAAACAAAAAAAAAAAAACAACCTGTGTCAGGCTCCACCCACTCTCTCTCTCACAATGCAGGCTCAGCAACATTGCTACCAACCACCACTTGTTTACCTTGTTTGTAATAAACTCTGCTTTGCAGATCACAGATATTGTTTGACTCTGCTTCTCTTGAGCCAGGGTTGTAACAGTACTGACATAAATACCACAAAGGTTGTTGCAGAAACACTGAAATCTTTTCCAAATCTTAATAGGTGCACAGCCAACATGCAGATTGAAAAGCGCAAACACTGCCTCCATGGTGTGCTGAATGTTAATTGAGTAATGAAAACCACAAGAACAAAACTGCAATCCAGAGGGGGTCACACAGCATTCAAAGGAACAAAGAAATCAGATTGTAGAGGGAAAAAGTGATGAGTTCTGCAGTGACTGGAAGAAATGAAGACAAAAGCAATGATGACAATAATAATAGAATAAACATAGTCAGTATTTACTACAGTATTTATATGATATGGTCCAGAGGGACACTATTTCAGTCAAGCAGGGCAAAGGAACAGAGACTGGAACCACTTGTAGTCACTTTGTGCACATTCCTAATTTAGACCTTTAATATGCATTTACATTCAGTTCATGGAAATGTTCACAGAGACTGTCTGTGAGCTTCTCATTAACAATGTGAAACTGAAAGTGAAAATAGAGCCCTTCTGAGGAGGAGGAGGAGGAGAGAAAGTAGTTCCACGTAATGTGTAATTACCGGCAGATAACTTACCTTTTGTTGGATTAGACATGATGACTGTGCGGTGGGGATGTGCAGCTTTCACAGAAAATACCTTTTGACCTGTGAAGAATGAGAAACAGGAGAGATCTCAGTGCAGGCGGTGCAGTGGAGAGGTGTGTGCTGCTGCTGTGTGCGAGTGTGTGTGCTTTCTATTAAGCTACAGGTCCCTCCTCGCACAGAGGCAAGGAAGAGATGTGAGGATGGAAGAAGCAAAATCACCAAATGAGACATCCATGATGTCTACCTCTGTTTATTTATTATCAATCCTCTGTATGGTGTAGAAACACTTTAGAAACAGAATGAGAGAAAAATACAAGACTCCTGATGCACAATTTTGTGTATTGCTCTAGATTTTGGCGCAGTGAGAGAGAGTGAGTGAGAAAACTTATGAGGAGATCAACACTAGCGGTTGTTTCTGTGCAACAGTCAAAGAGCTGTCTTACATTAAACCTAGTGTTCATTCCTACAGTTTCAGTGTAAAACCATCCACAGCCTTAATAAAATCTGGAGCTACCAGGTAGTCTCTGAGCCAACAGCCAGGTTTACTTCTTGAGATAATGAACATTTTCCCTTCATTATTTGTGCGATTTGTGCAGTTCAGGCTGTTGTTGTTGCTGTGTAATGAATATCACAAATCACAAAGAAGAAAATCACAAAGGCTCTGTATTTGATATGTGTTTAGAGTCTCAGTTTGGCAGTCAATGACAGCTTATAAAGGAGCAGACTGGTGACTTTGGATGGAAATAATTGCGTGAACTGAACTGAACTGAACTGTTATGCAATTTTCCAGGGAAAACAATTAAACAGGCATACACAATTCTTTTTTTCCTGATAATGTGTGTCTGATCAATAATACTGTTTAATTCTATACTGATGCAGTGTGCCAGGAGTGAGGCTCTGCCTGTTTACATTCCCAATACAGGTTTTTGCTTTAATGTAGCACATCTGGTGTATATCCACTGTCCAGTATATTTTCATACATGCTGATGTTACAAATTTAATAACCAGAATGAGCCAATTTTCTTAACTTGTGCAGCAGCAAACAGCAGGCTAACATGAGTGTTTTTTTTATGCTAATGTTAACAGGGCTCCACAGGTCATTTCAAGGATGTGTGTCTGTATTGTCACTGTATTTTCATGGGTTTCCAGTAGCTGCTTTAGTGAAAATGTAAAAAAGTGTTTGTGCACGTGCATCCACAAAACAGGGAACCCGTCTATGTGAGCCATGAACTGACAGAAATGACAAAAAATCTGTTCTTGAAAAATCTGAAGGACAGACATGAGGCAGGAATTACAACATTGATAAACACTGAACAAACGTTTCACTGTGTCCTTTTAGTACCAATGCAGCAGCAGCAGCAGCTTGGCTCCATTTGGAGCCAGCCATATGTGAATGGCAAAGGAAAATACAAATCACTTCATTTTGTTCAGTGCAGTTTCAAAGAGTTGTAATTTATTATTATAAAGGTTGTTGTACTTGGTGTCAGAGTAGCTTTTCTTACGATTTTGACTTGTGAAATAAACAAACACCATTCATTTAGTACAACAAGAAAAGTAGAGGATAATTTAATTAATGCAAGTGAATATGCAATGTCATTATACTGACTTAGCTCCTATTGGTACTGTAGTCACAGCAACATATTTGGACAAGCTACACCTCTCATAATCTAGCATTAAATAACATTAACATAATCTAAATGCTGTAAAAACTCCATAATAGTCTGATAGATGTAAAGTCCTAGAAACTGTCCAAGTAAAGGTAAAGATGCACTGATGGACTACTCATGGACATCTGTCCGTCCCGTGTTGATCTGAGTATATTAAATAGAATTTCCCATTTATAAGTCTATAGCACAGGCCTTTCTCTTTTGTTCTCTGCTTTTCATTACACATGTTTGCATCTCTGCAGCTGGTCAACTGTGCAAATTCAGTGATTAAGCTGATTTGATTGCAATAAATTAAAAATAAATCTGTGTTTTGCTCTTACAGTTGCTGATATGAGCCCTTATCACATGATGCCTGGCTGTTTTTCTAGCAAACTTTTAATCAGGGAGTAACTTACAGTACGTCAGGTCTGAGCAGACAACGCTGCTTTCAGCCACTAGTAAGTGGAGCTCCAATACAAAAACCTACTCATCTGGACACTGACAGTTGATTCAGTACACTCAGTTTAAGTTGAGGATTTGGTGTTAAAGATATATTTACACCTACAGCTCAGTGGAAAGCACCATGTGTGGGATGAAAGTCCTTGAGAATGCTGACATTGCAAAAACTGACATTCACGACCAACAGTGACTGGCAGGCGTTTAAGTGGATTGCTTTTAAACATTAATGTTCATAGAAATGTCAACAGTTTTGCTGTGTCAATGATTACCTTGCATTACCTAGTCCCTCTCCCCCATTCTCGTTCTCTCTGTTCTTGCCCCCACATGCCTAATAGATTCACTGACAGACTAAAAAGAAAACAGAGCTACTGGCAGACTTTTACTCATCTGTGATAAAGTTTATGTTTAAATTTTATGGTACAATCTCTGATCAGTGTGCATAAAGCTATAACCGAAAAACTTGTGTAATTATGCTCTAAACTCCCGTAAAATTAAGACTGATGTGTTATTTCTGGGTAGGTGTGTTACGGATCAAACAAGCTTACCTGGTTGTGTTCCAAATGTCACTCCTGATCTTTAATTTGACACATGTTGAATCGCTACCTTTAAGTTATCCAGAAAACCGAAAGGACCATGCACCAGCAAGGTGTGTTAAAACTTATACCACTAAGACTCTAGAGCCGTAAAACTTTACAACACTGATAAAAGGGGAAAAAGGGCACCTGATAACCACAAGCCATGTCTGTTGGCCGGATCCTTTCCAGGAAGTGAGGTCACGTACAAGATGAAATTATTTCTGTGGAGATGGAGCTGTACATTTCCTCCATTCTCCTTTTCCAATCCGTTATCCCCACACTCCTGCTCCCAATCTTCTCTCTATTCACAGAATCTGAGTGAAGTGGTTTAGTTCCTGAAAGCATTACGAGGTAGAAAAATCCCCATTCTTGCAATAGCTTCTGGCATTAACTGTCCAACTTTTTCAGTCCATGGAAAAATGGAACAAATGAGTGATTTCATGTTGGAGCCTTGGGTCTGCATGATTCATGAACTAAATTCTTAGCTTGGAGTCCTCCAGGTTAAGAATGGCTGGATTGCTCTGCTTGGCCTGAACCAACATGCAGAGCAGTTAGGATGCCAAAGCAGCGGCACCAAAGCCTTTTTTTGCCCGGAGCAGGATTTGTTATGACATAACTGGTTAGTCAAGCTTTGAAAAACAAGCTAGAAGCATAATTTCCTTTGGCATATTTACTACGTGTTTTTTGCATTAGCCTACTTTTACCATCTGGTGTCGCAGTATAGATCACAACACAAGTCCTTTGCAAATTACCACTAATATTGAGAAGTAAATCATGCAGATGACTTTTAAAAAAATACATTTATTTCCAGTGTTGCATTTAAAGTTCATACACAGCTCATTTTTCATGTGCATCATGGCTTGAATGAAAAGATTTTTTGTATGTGATGATATGTAGCCAATGTTTATGACACAATAAATGACATAAGTAACTACACTGCATGCAAACAAACATGCACAAAAGTGCCTTTGGTGTCAACACTATACAACCTCACACATCAGCATTTGAGAGCAAAATTCTCAATTTTTAGGTGAGCTGCTGAAATGAAGTTTAATTAGTGCGCTTCTGATTAAGATTTAAAGTGCTTGGCCTGAGGGTGACTAATTCTGTCTTTAATCCGAGTACCTGATTGTTCAACTACTTTAATTAACTTGATTGTCATAGAGAGAGTGAGGGTGTGTGCATATGTGTGTGAGGTTCTCAGTTATTGCTTGGCCAGAGGTCTTTTGCAAATCAATACTGAATGAATTGGATTGTATCTCCCCTTCTATGAACCCTCACCACACCTCACCCTTTCACCACATAAACCTCGCAATTAAGGTTAATGAATTCACCTTCTTGATTAATCCAAGACAAGTATCAGACACAGATAAATTATATTTCAGGATTGGGCAGACTTGAGTGAATTTTTTGTTGTTGTTGTTGCTAAAGGCGATGGGAAATTAAACTAATATTGTATTGTGTTGGGTTCAGGGGATGACAACTGTTTTCTGTCAGGAGCTGGTTGAAAATGTGAAATCATTTGAGCCAACTGTGATGCATGAACAAGTCAGATGATGTGAGATATTTTCTTTTAAAAAGTCATCTAACACACCAACAGAGGGTGCTAAAGCATTGTGCATGAAAAGAGGACAATGACATTTGATCAGCAGCCCCTCATCACACTTCTCTGCTCTATTTGATATGTAGGAGCAGACCCATCGGTGGAGGAGGCATTTACTGAAAATGGGGTGCGGTTGAGGGCTTAAGATCTGCGAGAACTTCTCTAGGATGGGCTGATGATCATTTAATGTAAAGCAGTAACTGTAATGCATGGGGTTCACACACACACACACACACACACACACACACACACACACACACACCCAGAGAGAGAGGGAGAGTAATATCTATCTGCCTTTATTCCTTATCCATTATTCCTAAGGGCAGACAAGCTTCAGTATTGACACGTACCCTGACACCAGTTTGGCCCTGGCCCATCTTGCCTGGCCTAATTGGCCTCAAGACCTCTTGTTGGTGTGATCTATTGATCAGTCTCACTGCAGATGCTGCTAAGTCACAGGGAGAGGACAGAGAAAAAGCCAGATATACTGAAAGTAAGCACTGCCAAATCTGGGCATGATGTCTTAAGCTTTGCTGCTCCCTCGGCAGAGCCGTGCGGCAAGCAAAGATGATGATAGGGTCCTCACCCCGAGGTGCAGGGGTCCAGATCCTTGCCACAAGCTGATTCACACACACAGATTGTCCTTTATTGTTACCGAGGGGATGATGGCGCCAACAAATGGAGGTTTCTGAATGCTGTGACCTCCAGAGATCTATAGACACTGTCTGCTTTAACAATCCCACCAGAGACAGCGAGATGAAAACTCCTCCACACTCTCAAGATTCACTTTTTGTTTGATACCTCTGCGGCGAATATTAGAAGGGGGAAAAAAAAGAGGCAGCTATAAGAATGCCACCAAAGAGCTCTTCAGGGGCAGGGGTGAGTGAAATGGTATGCATGCTGATCTTGTATCTATCAGCGCAAACATCCTATACTTGATTATTTTTGCCTGCACCTTCAACCTCCTCTCCATTCACATTCCGATCCCAGATCACATCATCTCATTCTCATCTATTTCCATTTCTTCTCCTCACCCTCTCCCTTCTCAAAGCAGTACAGCCATTTCAGTGTGAATAGTGTCTATGCTCATCTGCCTCTTAATCCTCCACCCTCGCTCCGTACAGCCTTCCTTCAAATCTCAGGGAAAAACTCATGAGAGAAACATGCGTATGTTTATGGGGCCTGGCACACAATATGTCCTGTGCTACCTCGTAAAAGGTAATACATTCTCCTTTATGGATGCAAAAATTTCCTATTCTCTACTGTGTGTGAGAGCTGCATTCCCATATGGTATTACATTTATGATGCATGACAAGGCTCACAATTCTCCATCTCCTGTGCAGCACACTCTGAGTAACCAGAGCTGTCCAAAAGTCATGGCTGTGACAACGGGGATCATTACACATTTTTCTTTCTGTGTGGTTGCCTCTCTGTATTCCTTTCCATGCCTCCATGAAATCTGTCTTTATCCCGTAGTGTGAGAGTCGAGCTACCAGGTGCAGACAGAGTTCTTCTCTGGGTGGTGGTGTTGGAATGAGTGTCCACTCCTGGACCTTTTCACCGACGCGCAAACTTACACGCATGTGTGCACACATTCACACCAACCCACTGATCCTGCCTCCTGTTTTATTGTCAATATCAGTCGGCTCAGTGGCTGTAGGGGTTGACGGCTGTTGACAGCGGCTGGATTGTGGAGGTAAAGATGATGGCAGCTCTCGCAGAGATAGAATAGCTGTATCTTGAGACCTCTTGGAGGGTGTTATTAGGCTGTTATGAAATCTGCTCCCTATCAGACCTTCACTGAAGCAAGGGGGTAGGGGGTGGGGGGTGTAGCAGATGCAGTGCAAAGTACAAGTGTTGACTCTCTCCCTTACTCCTACAGCTTTCTCTTATCTACCTCTCTACTTCCTTCTCTCACATGTTTCTCTTTTGTATCGCACCACCTGTACCTGTATTTTTCAGTCAACACAGCCTGCAGTGTCCCTGCGTACTTGCACAGAGGAATTGCTTTATCATATGAGGAGGGGCACTAATCTTGTTTGTTTTATATTTCATGAACATACACACCTTAAGGCACACAGCATGCACTGCATCATGACACTAGAGCCTGCTGTCAGGTTGCTCCGAAGCTCCTGACAAGACACCTGAACACACACACTGATTGTTGCAGCATTAGTGAGAGAACTACTGCAAAAAAACAAACAAACAAACAAAAAACTCTGTAATGTCTCAGCTGTAAGTGCACAAAAAAATAAGCAAAAAAGTGAATGTCCACACATGTACTATACATAGTGTAGCGAGGGAGCTTGAACATGTGCTAGAAGCTTTAGTTTGAACTTTACACATCTGTGTGTATCCATCAGGTCAGTGACATCAAACAAAAAAATTAGTTATATGGGCAAAATTGATCTGTTGAGTGTATCCACAGCACAGAGGAGCAAAAGTGAACGTTCAGTCTATTACACTTTTGCGGCTTCTATTTGATGATGTTTAACTTAACAACACACTGTTGTTTAGTATATTTTAACCTTTTTTCTCAGGTTGTTGTCACATCCCTGGATATTTTTTCCTGCCATGCAGGTGGTGCAGCTCCAGAGAGTTGGTTTCTTGTCATGTCCCACCTCAAGTTTTAGATCATGCTTTCTGTGTTTTCATATTTGTTGCAGTATTTCCTGTTTTATTTTGGTGTCTCTGACCTTTCCCACTAGTTTCAGATCCCCTCTTCCTGTCCTTGTGTGTTTCCCGCTCCTGTGATTGCCCTGATTTGTTGCACCTGTGTCTAATTGTTTTCCCCTCTCTTAGTGTATTTAGTCTGTGTGTTTGCTCCCTGCCTTGTGTGCCAGTTTGTCTTTAATCCTTGTGATAAGTGTACCAGCATTTCCTAGTCTTATTCTTCCAGTGTTTTTGCCTTATTAGTTTCCTGACTTCAAGTTTGCCTTACACTCTGGATTTGTTTGCCTTCTGCCTGCCTGTATGCCAAACCAAAGACTTTGAGTTATTGCCTTGTGGCTCTTCGTTGTGACATCCCCTGATTTGTTTTTTCTCCAGCATCACCATCAAAATATCCTGTTAGCATTTAGCTCAAAGCCACACCTATGCCTATGTACACCATCACAGAGCTACTAGTATGATGTTAGTTTGTTTTCCATGGACATGTGTAAAGATGAAGCTTCTCAAACCACTTAAAGAAGCAGTGATGCCTCGGACAGGATTCAAATCCAAAATCGATGTACAGACAGCAACAACACAACTCGAAACAAATGTTCAGTCAAAGTGTATCCTATTGTGGTGTTGTTCATAACGTTGATGTATTGTCTGCTTATTTTTCTATATTTTCCCACATTGCAATAAAATGTACAGAACAATGTCAACATGTGGTTAGTATCATGATTGAAATTGACCAGATGGGGCCTGCGGTGTGTATGTGACAAAGGTGTATTTTGAAATAAAAGAATAAATGGTGGCATTATTACAGCCTCTGCAGAGCCTGTAATGTTTATAACGAAGAGTAATTTGCTGTGAAAAGGTTGTCAGGTTGCAATTATACTCATTAGAATTTTATAAAGGAATAGAGTAATCTGATTCTACTTGAATAGGCAAAATGCAGCTTAAATACATGTTGTTAGAGAAATGAGGATCATTGAAAGATTACTATCCAGGTGCCATGCACATAATAAGGTGTAGATGAGACCTGGAATACCAGTGACATGTGGGAGTGACGCAGTTACGTGTGTTATTCTTGCGATAAAAATAAGATGCATCCACCATACACACATATAAACCTGCATATGGAAATTTGTCTGTTGCAGAAGATGTAATAATACTGTTTCCTTGTTCAGCACAAAGGTTGTGTCTGCTTTCTTTTAACTGTTGCATCTTTTATAAAGTATTCAGATGTCAGGTCTGTTTACATGGTGCACATATACAACAACTATTCAAACGTCCAGGCTGGAGAAAGGCAATAGGTGGACATAGAAATCTTCACCGTGAATGTGAATCTGATTTGTGAGACAAGAATCATTTAGAGTGACTCTGAGAGCTCATTCTAAACTCTCTCTGTCAGCTGTGAGAGAGCCCGCTCTAATCCATTGTCACTGGGTGGATTAATTTGCATAATTCCACTATTGTGCAGTCCCAGATCTTTTTTCCCGTCTCCTCCTTCACACGCACAAAGAAGAAGAAAAAGAAGAAGAAGAAAAAAAAAAAGCAGACTCCCAAACCTCTGCTACTTGTTGCTTTGGAAACAGGGGTGGAAAAGCAAAGAGTAGCACAGTAGGGCAAGAATGAGAGAACTGGCAGAGGAGAAAGGACTCAGTAGTGCAAGGATGTAGAGATGAAGAGGGCGTGAGGGTGGAGATGTGATGGGGGAGCGGTGAAAAGGAGGACAAATGAGTGGAGGACAAGGGAAAGAAAAGAAGGAAGACAGATAGAGAGAAGAGAGGAAACTACAGTTCAGTGAATGGAATACAGAGCAATTTTCTGTTACTTAAAAAGTCATTTATCTATGTCGACAGTCTATTAGTCATGTATTCGAGTGTGACCCCCGCACACAGACACACACACACACACACACTTCCCTCTATCACACCCGCAGTGTGTGCGTGTGTACATGTGTTGTTACTGTTTGCGTGTTGTTGTGCGTCTGTGTGTGTGATGAGGCTGGATTGCTTATCCTCCAGGGATGCGATTTTGCAGGGAAGAAAGGCAGTGCTAAATTGCACAGATAAGATCAATATGTAGTTAAGGGGTGGAGCTGTGCCTTTCAGAATGAACACTGTAATATTGCATTAGCCCTACGCAGTGTTAAATGCATTATTCTTAGAAATGTGACATGGAGAACTTACCTGTCAAAGAACAAGGACAATCATTTACTGCGCAGTGGTTTTTTTTTTCCTCAAGGCTGGATCCAAGAAAGGTAAGTTTGGATGAGACTGTCTTCTCAGGAAAAACAACCAATGCCTAAAAATGCCTTATGTTTATATGAAAGTGACAAAGCAGTGTAGGAGCAGCAGCAATTATGACTCTGGGAGCAAAGGAGGAAGTCATGTGATGTTAGGAGGTTGTGAGTGGATGGTTGAACACATCCCTGATTACTGTTTGTTTCCTGTTTCCTATCAACAGTCAACACTGGTTTCTACTAACCATGACCACGATTGTTCCCTAAACTTCACCTAAACCATAACCATAGTGGTGTCAGATCAGAAAATATGTTTTATCTTTGCACCAATTGTTTGTTACCGTTTTGGACGGCATTGACAAGTGGTTTCGTCCTATCGATGAGAGTCCTGCCATTAATAACAACTCCATAGGATGCCTGTTCAAGCAGCTTATTATGACTCATAGGGAGGTTTTATTATTAAGTGACATTAGTTATTAGGAACAGCATCAGTCTTTTTAGTAGAATGCAATAAACATGTTTGTTTTTTAATTCTGTGGCCCCTCTTCACTGTGAAGAAATAGCCAAGACTGAGAGGTATTATATTATTTTGCTCATGGAGCCTACAACTGTGGCAGCAGCTTCTGTGCCAAGGATAAAAAACAGAATACTGGCTGATCCACTCTTTTCCACAGAGAATAAAGTAAGGCTAATCTGGTGAAGATAGGTCCACCATCTCATATGAACCCTCTGGGATGAGGATCCTTGAGAGTCTGAGTGGCAGATGTGATATTGGTGTGGTATGTGTCAGTCTGTCTCTGTCTCAGTGGAGGCGAGTCCAATTTTATTTATCGTAGTCACAGCATTGATAAATTACTTTCAAGAAAAAAATCAGTAGCGATGTGTGTTTCCAGAAATTAAGTCCTGTTACTCTGGATAATCAACAGGTGTCACTTAACTACGAACAGTTTTCATTGCTGTGAGCACCACAAAGTAAATTCCATTTACTTCAATTGTATTGTAGCGGAAATAAGTACCTTAGGGACAGATATCTCAAAACCTGGACAAGTAAACCCAAAACCAGCTGCATGTCTAATGCTACAAGAGCTAAGTCAGAAAATGTAGCAAAGCAACCCTGTAAAATGGATTCAGATTCAGTGAGACTAACCAGGAATGAGTATCTCTTGCCCTCAGCTGAGAGACCACACACTGTTAACCCTGCTGACATGGGATGAAAACCCTGCAGAGTCGTGTCCTCTGTCTGCCCTGCTGCCTGTCTCTCTCAGGTCTCCCACTGTCTTAATAAGCAAAACAGCATGTCCTGCTATAATCACCATGATATATTAAACATAATCATGTGTGCTAATGAGGTCATAATTAAGATAATTCATGCATTAATTTGCAAATATTTTTCTGTCACCACTCAGCTCTGAACAGTCCAACAGGCCGATAGCATCTATAACTGTGGCCTCAATATCACAAGTACCCGTGGAACCTAAAACAATCCAGTGAGAGCTGCCTTTGTTAAGATTGCAGCTTTGGTTAGAGACATTGTGTGGGTTTTGGTTTGTGTTGTTTTTGCCACAGTTTGCATTACTTTTAAAAGTGTCCCTGTTATCACCATCCCCTTGTGATCACCATGTTAACAGAGAATGATGCAGACGCAACCAGTGAAGCTGTTGAGTTGCTGAAGTAGTTGTTTGATAACATGTTAAATATCATTAGAAGGTAAATGTGTTTATAGTATTGTGTCTAAGGAAATACCTTCTAAATATATTGGCAGAACTACAACAAACAAGACCAAAAGTGCAGTTGTATAGCATATGTAGCAAGGGTCAGCCAAGGATAATTTCAATCAGACACTTATGTTCAAGTAATTAACACTTATCTTTGAGGAAACGCTATATTATTCCAAGCAGAAATAAGGATACTGCTGGGAGAACTAATTAAAAAACACTTAAATTAACATTAAATCTCAGATCAACAATACCAAGGTAAAGGCGATGGGGTGAGATGTGACAGGTGAGATGTGTGCATTGGCATAAAGGCATCAGCAGAGAATTAGTAGAAGGTGTCAGGTTATAATGGACGTGGTGCAGCTGGAAGGAAATGACAGTATGTTACCAGTCAGCTTGTAGCCACGCAGCTGGTGAATGAAGCAGCTGATGCCAATCAGTGAATGCAAGCACCACTGCTCTGCCTGAACTAACACTACGCTCCATCAGCTCTAAAAGGGGAGAGCTTGAGAAACATGCAGGAGATTACAGATGATGTCTTCTTTTTACGTTCCTGTCTGATAATAAAACAGACAGAAACATCATTTATTGGGACGATTGGACAGACTACAATCAATATTTTCACATTAACAATGGATCAAATTGTGTATGAGAGGGACTGCTGAAGCCCAACTCTGCAGTTCTTATTTCACTTCTGCAGAGTATTTCCATATCTTTGACCTCATTTTAGTGGCTTTGGGTAAATGGCCCACAACTTAGATTTCAGGTCACCTCTATCATTGCTCTCATCAATACTGTTTCCAGTGGCAGCAGGGAGGTGTTTTCAGTAAAAAAGCTGAAAAAGTTAACGACTACCTGGTGAACATACAGGAGCATTTGGTTTGAAAATTGAACAACTGTATCAGTCTAATGAGGTAAATTCAGAAAAGTTTGCACTTATTTTAGGAAAAAGAACAAGTAGGAAAGTCATGTGTGATATGTCCTCTCAGAAGATTTTACTAATGTTTATTCATCCAAAAATGTGACCATGCATACTTACTAGTTCTTCAGCAATGCTCCACATTCAAATACTAATCCTCACAAGCTGTCCGGTACAGTGACAGCCTTGAACTGTCGGCCAAAGCTGGAACAAGATTGGGTCTCAGTGCGGGCCTTGCCTCAGGGAGATGGAGAGAAGCTAAACCAGAAAATCTATTTCTCATAATTATGAATAAAAATTAATGTCCATAATTCACTGAGCAGAGAGCTGGAAGACGCTGGGAAAAAGTTGGTGAATGATTTGCAGAGATGTCGATTGAAACTATTGATTAGGTGATAACATATGTCTCATTACTACTCTGTCTAGTATAAGATGCATACATAAAGCTGACAATAAAATCTAGGCTTTAAGAGAGGGAACAAAGTGTAGTCACTTGTGGTGTTCAGTTTGTTTGCAGTTGGTCCACAACTGTATCCTTCAAAACATCGCATTGACAATCCAGCCATAACTGAATCCCCTTAGAGCAGAAGCTGTAATCAGATTTTTCAGACACTCTATCAAAAATCTCATCTCATCACATAATCAAAAGTTTGCATTTGGAGTGTGTGCAGCAAAACCCCAGCCCTGCATGTTTATTCATGTGAGCTCTGAGCCAAACCGAGTGGACCATCCATCAACGCACTCTGGACAGAAGTCACTTTCCTCTTCCTGTTTCTTCTCCTCTCGCTGTTCCACACCTCCTCCCTCCACCGGAGAGCGGAGCGTGTTTGCTGATGCGTGAACGCGGGTAGCTGTGGACGGGGAGCTTGTGGAAAACAAATGTCGTCCCCGGGTTCTGGTCGTCTCTTGTCATGGATCATCAAGAGGAGTTCATTGTTATTACTTCCACTGTTACACTCAATGATGGAACAACAGATAGGGGGGTTGCTGGTTGTGATTGGTATTTAAGACACATCATGTTAAGAACACCCGCTAGTTGATAATTGTCACAACGCGGCAGAGGGATACAATCAAGCCATGTGACGTGCTGCGTGCATACACCGACACAGGCGCATTCAGCCTCTATTATGCAGGCACAGGCGCACAGACATCAACACACATACAGATGTAAGGACACTGTAATGGCCCAGTGTGTGGTTTAAATTCTCTTTGATGCTGCGGATACCCCCCGCTGTTCACCATATTACACTGCACACATCAAACAAGTTGTTCTGGGAAGAAAAAAGGACATGATGACAAGACTGTGGCTCACTATTCAACTCATCCTGACGCTGGGCTTTTTATTTTAAAAAAGAAAAAAAATGTTTCCTCCACCTTTTTCTATTCTCTGACTCCCTTATTCTTTCATTCTGTTGCTCTGCTGTGTTTTCTCCTTTCTGTGCTCTTTCCTCGCAATATCAAACACTTCTTCTGCCTCATCCTTCTACTTTTTCTTGCCTTTCTTCTCTATGTAACTCTTGCAACTGTTTTCCTCACCCCTCTGCAAAAAAAGCCCTTCTATAAATTTTCACACTATACTGTTTTTGCTGCGTCCATCTCTGGCCTGTATTTTTCTTGTAAACTGCCATCCCCTTGCATTCTCTCTTTTTTTTTTTCGAGTCACCTGGAGCTTGTCGCAGCATGCCACCCCATCACAGCTGACCATCCAGACAATAACAGCATGAGTCACAGTTCACAGATGATAATGACCCTGCCCAGCTGCTCTGGAACCAGTGGACACACTGAGCTCCTCTAACCTACGAGCTGGCCGGTGTGTCCGTGTGCCCATGCATGCCTATAACGATGTATGTGTAAATGTGTTTGTACAAATTCCTTGTGTGCAGGAGAAAAGAAGCGAGGGGGAAAAAAGCAACACATCCCTAGCCCTTGTGTTGATATGTGTTATGTGTGCAAATTCAACTGTGTGTGCAGTGAATTTACTGAACTGGAGATTTGTATGGAGATGTCTGTGCATGAGTCTATTGGTATGGATAGCATAGTGTGATCTTGAGCGTGATCTGTGCTCACCACCTCCCGCCCGACCCCCTCCCATCCCATAATTCCACTGGTGCCTCAAAAGCCCCTCTAACCTTTCTCCTGCACATCCATCTGTCAATCATGTTCATTGCAGCATAGCAATGTAGGGACACTTGGTTCAGTGTTAATTGAACCCTCACAGTTTACATTGGAATAAACCAACATTCCTTATCTTTTATTCCTGAGGTAACCCCTGGCAGAGCCATTATTAATCACAGCACACAGCTCAGGGATATCTATTGGCTGATAAAACATTTGGAAAAATGAGGTTGTAGCTGCAGATGTATTGGCTAAAAATGTACATATATTTATTAGTTTAAATTTTCAATTCTTAATGAAATCTGCTTGTTGTGATGATTCAGTGGAATGAGCTTCCTTAAAATGGTGTGAAAGACTTTGCATAAAACACATTTTCACATACTGAAAGGTCACGCCTATTTAAGGCACAGTTGTAGGCGTTGCATACAGTATAGCATCATAACACAAATTACACAACAAAAATGTTTTTTAATAGTGTTAATAGAGATGGTCACAGAGCAGCTTGACTTGTGCGCACTTCTAGGTGCAGAGGAAAACATGTTTCAGTCCTTAAATCCCTGGATATTTAGGGAATCAGGCACATGATGTTTTGGTTAACAGCTTGTACCTCTAGTCATCCTGTTGAACTTGTTCTCTATCACTCGAAGGGTGTCAGTTTGCTTCAAAAGAAGTGCTTGTCAGACCATGTAACAGCATCTGAACATCCTTTCACAACACCTTTTCAACTCGGGGGAATGTTAGGGTACCTGGGGAAAAGGTTTTTGGAACAGTTCCAACACCAGTACCACTACAAACACAGTGACTTGACACAGCAATTAGCCATGTGTGCTGATAAGGGGGTAGGGTATGCAGGATCTGAATCTCTTTCACACAACTACATCACTTTTATTGTGTGCCAAGACAAATGGAGAGACTGTCTGAAAGTGTAGGCCATTGATTCATTGTGTTGAGAAATGAAACACAGAAGACAAGGAGGCAGCTGGATTCAGCAAGGAGCAAGGAGCTGTGGCAGCTGACTTTGGAAACCATTACAAACAGATATTAACGCTTTGTCTTTAAACGTGTGCGGACTTGTTGTACGAACTGGTTCATTTCAAGCATACTGAACAAATGTCCGCAGAGAGCGTCTTTGAAAAGGGAAAAAGGCCCAATGATGAAACAACAGAAAAGCTTAAGACTGTCAAGAAAAACAAAGCTGCATTTAGTGGGAAATAAGAGGAGTCCTACTTTAAATACGGCCTTATCACAACAGGTGATTCACATGCTTCTTTACACAAGTAGCAACAGGTTATCAAATGAGGCAATGAAGCCTTCAGAACTGCTTCGACACAAAGAGACAAAGCACCCTGCATTAAAAGACAAGCCTGAACCCAAGTTCAGCGAAGAAAAAAACGTGAAGAAGGACAGAAGCAAGTCGTCAGGGCCACAGCAACAAGTGTAGCTGCACTGAGAACACCGTACTTCGTTGCTAACCGCGTTGCTAGAAGAAGCCTTTAACTGTTGCTGAAGAGCTGATGCTGCCTGCTGCCACGTTATGGTGAGATGTATTTAAAATGCTCTTTACGTGTGTTTCTTTTTATCTCGAATGTATATTCTGGTAATCAACCCCCCCGGCGACGGTTGGTCCGTGAAAAAATCATCTTGCATGAAACCGGTCCGTGGTGCAGCAAAGATTGGGGACCACCGCTGTATAGGCACTGTTTATAGGGTCCTAATTCCTCATAGTAGTTTCTGCATGAGTTTACAGATGTCAGATGTACAAAATGTCATAAAAGTCAGTTCTGCTCAAATCAGGTTTGGACTGAATGCCCATTAGACCCATGCAGCCTCATGTTCTCGGTGTACTTTATGCTCGTCAAATTATTCTTGACATCTTTATTTCTGCCTTTATTAAATATTTAATCACTTAAATTTTGTATTTTTGAACAGTGCTCTCGCAAATCAAGTCTTTGCTTGATAGATGATGTTCCCTTTGTCAAACTGGATCATTTCAAGATGAGCCCTGCTGGAGAAATTCTCTTGAGTGATCCACATTTCCAGAGAAATTCGTTGATGTCAAAAATTGTGCGCAGTTTGGTTTTAAAGATGAGGGATAAAGATTTATTACTTTCAAGCAGAGAATTGCACAACCTTGCATCATGTGTGTTGCCACACAGAACTGAAAATGAATGTAAAACACAGAAATCATAAAGGATCTGTCTGATTGCACGGTGACAGGAGTGTGTTTCTTGGAACATCTCTCTGCCTCACTCCATGCTCTCTAAACGAAATGACGGTACAACAGTGCAATGCTGGAGACAAAATGTCATGTCAGTAATTGTCCCCAGCTGCTTATCCGCTCCAGACCCCGGATAGACTTGCAGTATTTCCTACTCTCTCCCTCTCTCAATCAATTCACTGAGAGAAGGTTAAAATCTCTTCTCACAAGCCACCATTTTCCACCTTGCGGGAGAGCCTTGGATAGAGATCAGACTGCAATCAATTAACTGTCTGTGTCATTACAGGATTAGCTCTACCTACAGCATGGTCACATACAACTGGAAGCTTGCCCAATAATGGGCAGGTAATAGAGCAAGTGACTGCATGTCCCCTGGGGAAGATTAGTGCTCCCTGTCCCATATTAAGTACAAGACTGGGGAGTAACAAATGGCATGTAACAGAAATTGAGTTTGCTGAAAAACAAATGTATCCGTAACTCAACCATTTTTGAATATTGTCATATAATGAGTTGGATATATTGGCCCATCACTTTTCTTCGGACCAAAATATGTTGATGACTATTTGATGATTTGCTGTAAAATTTTATATAGAAATTCATAGTACACAGAGAATGAATCTTAATCACTTTGGTGATCCTTTGGCTTTTTCCCTAAAGCCACCATGAGGCTGACATTTGGTGCCACGAATCAGGTCAAAGTTTTATTTCGTCGAGCAATTTGGCTTATGACCGCACACCTGCAAAACTAAAGCTATTCCTGTCAGACTCAGCTATACTTTGTGTTAAATGCTAATTAAGAAATGTTTCCATGCTAACAGGCTAAACTAATTTGGTAAGCATGGTAAACATTACACCTGCTTAACACCTGCACGGTATCATGCTAATGACAGCATTAGCTCAAAGCCTCACAGAGCTGCTTAGCCTCAGTCTTGTTCAGTAACCTGTGATGGATTGAACTGTGACACCTCCCACTGCTGGATAAGTAAAGCTGTCTAGGATGTAATAGCGGACAAATGTCAGAGTGCGTATACTGCATGTTTTCAAGAAATGGACTCATGCAAATGTACTGATGTAATGTAATGACAGATACACGCACGCACGCACACACACACAGACAGATGAAGACAAACACACGCCTTCACATTAAGGACTATACCATGTTAAAAGTAGTTCATAGGGAGAAGTGTTTGTCCTACTCTGTCTCTGGGCTTGAATAGGCCTCATTCCTCTCAATAGTTCCTCATTATGCAGCATGCTGGTCTTTGAGTTTGATTGATTGTTCCTAAAACATGCATGACCCTTGTGAATTATTGTGAGAGAACATCCAATAAATTGTTTTAGATGGCTTATTACAACAACGTTACTGGCCTGGCATATTAAATTATTTGCAATCCTGTAAATCACAGAGGCGATTTGAAAATAACCCATTAAAGGCATCATGGTGACATTTCTCCACCCTTCGTACAACACAACCATCTCTGTCGCAGCTCTTTTTAATCACAAGGAATTTTGTCATCAATCACATTCCATTAGGGCCTTTAATAAGATACAGACAGAATCTGAGGAGATGAATCTGGAGGAATCTGCAGGGTTGGGAGGGGAGTTTTATGAATATCATCAGGTTAACAGTGATTAATGTTACTCAGTTATAAAGACATGGCTGTAAACTTCTTAACTTTCAACTGTTTTTTTCCCAAAATACAATAATAGAATTTATTGTAACAGGTAAGTGTAATGAAAGTAAACAAAGTCGATAAAAATTACATTAAAATACAATACAATCATATTTTTACACAATATTGCATTTTCAAAGATCAGTACCCATCTGTAGTGAGGACAAACAGTGGGTTATTAAATTCACTCTGTGAGCTGACCAAAATATCAAAAAGAAAACAAAGAAAGAAACATCTCTAGTTAAGGGCTTAATTTTATCCAATTTCAACAGAATTATTGCTTTCATTCATCATTCAGCTTGTAGATACAATACCCATCTGCACTGAAAAGTTTAGTTTAGGCTGAGTATAGATTTTGATATGAACACACCATTGGTCTTTGCAAATGGACATAGAGTTGGCCATGCGTTTGAGTTGTGTGACCCTCTGTCACCCTGCCTGCGTCCCATGGGTGCAGTGAGGAGACAGCAGGGGGAGGAGAGGAGGAGGAGGTGGAGGCGGAGGGGACAGTGGAGAAGGAAAGCAGAGGGGGCAGTCACCCTGCCGCCTCCGACCTTCAGGTCCCAAAGGGACACAAGTCAAACTTCGAATAACGAATAAAGTTGAAGGACTGTGTGACTTGGGCAGCAGAGCAGCCACAGGGATTTCCAGCAACAGAGTTAAGTGGGAGTTTATAAGTGGCCACTTCACGGAAGTTCTTAGGAAGCACTTCATCGTGTTGCCTCAGATTTGGCTTCATCTAATTTTAAACTGATGGCTGAGGGCCAGATGTGGATAAGTTCCTGCTAAACAAGAGTTGTCTATGGCATTAGCTTTGGTTGACTGGCAACTTGTTATGTGAACACTGAATAAATACGGCTGCAGTGAGACTGTTTTCAAAGGCTGTCAGTTTTGAAGGTCCACAGATCCACACAGTTTCACACTTTGCCCAGCTCAGTCCTTGAAATCAAATGATTTTTATGACCGAAGGCACAGGGTCAAGTATCGCTTTGCACTCAGGTTTCAACATCTGATTTATTTGAACCACAATTTCATTTGATTTGAGCTCATTTATTCACATTAAGATTCAAGTGTTGTAGTGAATGTGGCTCCTGCAAGCATCGACATGAAAAGAGCCATAGATGAAGGGAGCGGAGCCATGGAGAGAGTTGTGTACATTCACCACCTACCTGCACCCACTGCGTTTGATCCAAACCCCACGCCTTTGAAGTGTGTGTGCCTTTGTGCTGGGCCAAATAGGGGTGCATGTGAAAAACCTTGCATGCAAGTGATGTCATCATTTACCCACAAGCGTGCACACACACACACACACACACACACACCCCAATGTGGACAGACTTACATTCATGTGCATGTGCATCCACACAAAATCACACCCACACAGATGGGAAGCTAAACTGGAAAATGTTTCTATCACCCACAGATAGGTGATATCTTAAATGATAATGCAGATGTTTATTTTATCAGATTTCAAGCTGGGAAAGGGAGAAAAAATTCTGAAAACATCCTGCTCAAGTACAAATAATATGACTTTGCCTAACGTTTCTCCTCAAAGTGGCTACAGTCATTATTTTAACAGCAGATCATGTGTGAAAGTTCATTCATAATGTTGATGATAGTGTAGCCCTGATGAACCCACTGTACGGTACCTGCAGAGGCAGATAGACAAAGTTAGTGAATAGCTGGTGAACACAGTGGAACATCTACCTGCTGAAGAACCAGATATTTCCCTCAGGAGTTAATGAAAAACGTAATACAGCTAAAATGAGAATTCATCAGGTGGCCAGAAACATGGCTCCAAATGTGTTTTGAGACTGCTGGATGTGTAAATAAGCAAATATTTGCTAACAAGCTCACTTTATCATTTTGATTTAGTGATAATACATCAGTTTTGTGCTCACAGCTTGTTGCTGCTGCCCCAAAGTGGCCATAAAATCATTGTATGTTTAAGTAATAATAGCAGAAAATAAATAAGTAAAATGAAAAGTAGTTTATTTCCAAGAGAACTCAGCACATAAAAATTAATCAAATGACTAATGGGGAAAAATCTGCTGTTAGTACTGGTAAGATTACACTGCAGAGGAGAGGTGTTGAGATTGCTAATGAGATCAGTGCCAGGTGAGTTGATTGGCACAGCTGGTGCTTGTTGACCAATCACACTCTCCCTTTATATGCAGTAACATGCTGAACCTCGGATGACCAGACACACCAGAGACAGGGATGGCCATGCCGGCCAGACGAATATTGTTTGTGAGGAACTGGAAGTATTGTTTGTTGGGCTGTATTGTTAGATTAAAAGAGTGGCTGGTGTATCCTTGCTGGAGAAGCAATGCAACCAGAGGCGTACAATAAAGAGTGATATATATGTTGAAAGTGTGTGTGAGCAGCTGACACAATAAACGTCACTGCTCCTAGTCTTACAAAAACAACACAGATACAGCAACTTTTTTGTGGCAAAGAAAATGCTAAGTCTTGACAACAGTAGCTTTAAAATCACACAAAGTCTGGCTTCCCTTGTATTTTGTAAAAGAAACGGGGCTGGCAGGTGGATCTGTAATGATGTTTTTCAGTACTTTTAAGTTCCTGTGACAGGAAAAGTGTTTTCTAAAGTGTTTGTTTCATAACTGACACTTGGATGCTGGCTGATCGTTGCTATAAATTAAGAAAATACAAATACACTTGGTGGCTTATAAAGAAGTTAAAAAGATTTAAGGGGTTTTGTTTGCCACTACATCCCTGTCTGTGACCAGCTGTTACTGAATAAATCAGTATGAAGCGTGCTGAATTCCAATTAGGAGATCTAAATTTTCCAAAATAAGACGCTATTTGTTCTGCAGGCTAGAGAAAGTTTCACTCAGGAAGAGTAACTGACAAAAAAGACACCAATATAGTTAGATCTGAACCTCTCATAAAATGTTACTGTGAAAGAAAAAGCACCACTGGCAGATGACTGCAGACACTTTTTCGTTTTGATCTCTTTTGATCTGAAGCCCCTATCGGTCTGAATTGTCAGAAATGTGTTTTGCATGCTTGATTGCTTGTGTAAACATATAAGTCTGTTTTATGTAACTGTATGCAAGAGCATTCGACTGTGGGGGTGAAAAAAGCAATTTAATCATAACCCCCACAGTGGAAAGCTTCCTGTTGTGCAGTTAACTGTCAGATGACAGAGTGCGAAAGGAAAAAACAACAAGGGAGATGCTGAGCTATAGAGAAGAACAGGAAACAAGAGGAGTGGAGGAGCTGTCAGTCACACTCTGGGTTCTTAGGGTTTAATATCTCTTTCTCATGCACACATCTAAACCTCCTCCTCATCTGCTGTCAGTGAATGCCAGCTAGATGTCACTTTAACTCTGGATTCCCAGCTCATGACAGAGGAACTGAAGGTCAAATCACTAACAGTGGGCTCAGTTTAATGGGACTGAACATAAACCCCCGGTAGTCTTAAAATACACTGAGCTGAGTCGTTTCGGGGGATTGATCACGTTTATCAGTGTCTGCTGCACATCCTGCAGACCCCCTTTTATTCATTATGTATAATATAGAGGAAGATAAGCTTTATGAAAATTTACTCCTGGTTGACACTGTGGTATAAATAGGCAGTGTGGGTGAGATATGACAGACGTGCTGCTCTACACTTTATCAAGTAATGAATAATACAGGGAAGCAGAAAACAAACTTCAAACTGATGGAAACCTGAAATATGTCTTTACACTGTTTTGCTTCAACTATTACTGTGTGCTCTGGACCTCCGAGTCATTTATTTTGGCTATAACTAAAGGCACAAAGTCCTTGAAGGATATTCTTATAAATTATACTTTAATACAGCTAATTTTCTCACCCTGATTCCTAGAAATCAATTTTATACAAGTTAATTGTTTTGACAAAAATATTTTTAAGGGAATGTGATTTGCTGCCTTGATTATGTTCAGTGGAAATACTTTTTCAAATGAAGGATGTGGGAGGCACTTGGTGAATGGTTGCTGTACAAAGCGCTGCGCTTTGACCCTGGAACTCAGGGTTAACATCCTGAATGTGGTGTGTGGTTAGAGTTAGGCAACATTTAGGACTTTGGTTAAGGTTAAAATGAAGTTTTGTCAACATATTAATTAAACTTGTGCTTCAAGTCACTTTTGACTTTTTCAGTATTTAAAACAACCATGATCTTGACCTTAACCAAATGTTGTGAGTTCCCAAACATGCCCATAAATACCTCTAATCATGCTTGAGTTGCTATGAGTGGATATTGTATTGCAAGAACGATAATGGAGGGAAAACACATTAAAATATGTTGCTAATGAATGTTTTGCAGATATGTTTTGTATGAACATTTTGAAACTTTGCAGATGCATTCATTAAAAGCATTTCCTCATTATGCTGATAAAGGATATAATCTGTGAAATGTATTTGGTGTTGCAAATTAGTATTGCATAAACACAATTTCTAGGAGACAGGCCTGTTTTTGACACTTGAAAAGGCAGAAATAAGAAATAAATCAAACAAGGCAAGAAACATGAGCACTTAGCCAATCATTCAGGATTTATACAAACTCCTAGACTAGCCAGACTTATTTAGAATAGAAAGTGAAGGCAAGGGTAAAATTATCACTCATGCTGTTCTCTGTAAACATTCATCACAGTCACAGACTCTCTGGCTGAACTTTGGCTTACTGTACTTATCACAGCAGTTTATTTCTGTACAATGAAGGATTATTACCGCTATTTTGGGTTTAGTTTCAGTTTTACCTAAATAATCTGGCTATACTGTTGGCTTGTTTACAACCTATATTGCATTTTTGATGTTCTCAAATCCCAGTAATGGCTTTTCATACCACGTAATCATATGTAACAGAACAAGACAAGACTCAAGCTGTAATAAATTGGACTGATCCTTAAAAGACGGTAGTAAAATCTGTTGTCACATGAAAAATGAACCCTCTCCTTAATCCCATCTCTCCCACCTGTGTGGCTTTCCTCCTGTCTCCACTATGACCATCAAATACAGCAACAGCAATAATGATTATTTCATTCTTTTAGTTGCTGCATCTACTTCAATACATTCATTTTTCAGCAGTTCCAATTTCACTTTAGATTGGTGTTTTAGTTTGATCAAAGAACGCCATTGGAGTCAGTGTCATAAAAATTATTCTTGTTGAGCGAGAACATTACATAATCATGATCATGCCCATCAGCCAATTTTTATTGCTCCAGTCATTTATTAACTCACCATGATGCATTGATCTCTGATTTGGGCCTATTATGACCGATGACAAAATGAAACCAGTAATGGATTTTTGATTTAGACTAGAAGCTCACTGAGGACAAGCAGTATATCTGACATGACAGGGAGATATCTGTTTTCATCTGGGTGAGAGTGTGTGTGTGTTGTTGTGTGTGTGTCCTGTTTTTGATTTGGAGTGGGTGGGTGAGTGTGTTTGTGACTAAGGTCACACTTTGTGAGATATCAGAAAAGCAATATTCCTTCAAGTTGAGCACTATGTGTTGGAGAGAAGGAGACCGCAGCAGGAAGAAAGGGATTGTGGGATGTGGCACTGATAGTGATCTGTTGTTCACTGGGACTGTGTGTGTGTGTGTGTGTGTGTGTTTGTGTATAGGTGTGTGTGCATATTGTATTTTTGCAGTACTGTGTGGTCATACTGTAGTAGCAGCATCTGAACCAGCTGTGATGTGAATGCATCTTAAGCATTTAACTGACAGGATTTAACATTGGGGGTGCACATTATATGAATATGAAACTAACGCTAACAACTCCAATTATAGTCATCATCAAGATTTAATTTGATATGTATCATTTGATTTGTTTGATGCACGGTCACTGCAACATCTGGTTTATCAAACCCTTTCATCTGAAAAGGTCAATGATATTTGACAACTCTGCCAAATCTCAAATTATATTCATGTTTTAATAAGAGTCATGTTTGAAAGTAAAGGTCCCTGGTGTCTTTATTATGCTAAATATTTTAGGCTTTTGATAGAAGTTTGGGATAAAATAAGTACCTCCTTATAAGATTAGACCTTTTGTTGTCACGGTTACAACAGTAAAAATACGGTAAAGGACCTCCTCTTTTGCGCCTGTCAATATCACACAAGACCAAAAAAGCTTGTCTAATAATAAAAAGCAACTATGGGCTATCATAAGCTGCAGCACACACAATCTAAGAGGCCTTTTCACATTTGGAATGGACAGACTACTTTGGACTAATCCAAGAAGATCCAGAAGATTATCCAGTTTTACAGTTTAACATGATGCACTATTTCACATTTTCCACACAGTTTAATACATTTGATAATCCAACTGAGTAAATACCTCTTCTCTTGAAGTTAAATATAGGTGTCTGCTGTATGCTCTGCTGAGCTTAGTTTTGTTGTGTTATCTGGATGATTCCCGTTTTCATGTTTGGTAATCCTCTGAGAATAATGCCTGATTATTTTGTAAAGAGAATGCCTTATTTCCACTTTCTACATTTACTTCGCAACTGTCACAGCAACAGATAAAACAGTCGCTGCTATGATAACTTTCCTGACTTGTAAAATCCTGTCTGTGTGTATTACAAACCATTGTGCAGAGTTTTGTAGTCTGGTAAGCCTTTAAAATGTGTTAATTATTCAAATGGGACTTCCTGAATCATATTTCATTGTCTCACTGGTAACTTAAAGAACACTCTCCCACCAACGCAGGCCTCCTGTGTTGTTTTAATACACGGCTATTTTCAGTTTGAATCCCCACTAACTGAATGACACAAACGCCACTCTCCCACACAAAATTCTGAACTGCTTTGCTGCAAAAAGGGCATGCTACTTCCACTGACAATGAAAGTTGGACATAAATTACATGTGGTAGAGTAGTCTAATATTAACATAATTTCAAGAGGTACTGGGCTGGTACTCTCACAGTGCCAGTTTAAAGAAGCATTTCGTCAAACAGAGTCTGAAATGCAAATGAAGGCTGAATTCGTGAAATGTAGTTCCAAGGAAAAAGTTGATATGCGAATTGAATGCAGTGAGTATGTGGAGGGCTTCATGTATTTGACAGATGTGCAGATTACAGTTAAAAGAACCTGAGATGTAGCGATTAAACATAATTGCAGTCAGATTTTATCACTATATTTGTGACACTATAACTTGCAGGAATCACTGTGACTTGTCTGAGAAAGATAGCATGCAAATCTGATGTAAGGATGAACTAACACAACTTGTATAGGCTCCACTTTATCTTGGAAACAAGACCCCAGAGCAGCTTCTCTGGCTTACTCAGAGATGTCAGTCAAACCGCTGCACCCCTGAGTGCCAGTAATTCTGAGTATCCAGTAATTCACTGGAAGGCTGTGTTGAGTGCAAATGTTTGGTAAGTATATATTTTTCTCTGCATTATTTCCTGAACATACCAGGTGATTACATTCATCATCCAAAGGATAATTCCAGTTATTTGAAGCTAGTGACTTATTTTCCATCTTTTTTCCCTTTATTATGATTGATTGCATTCAAAATGTTCTCACGTTACTGTACAGGTTGTCAAACTCTTCAGCTGCAGGCTGCTTTTCAGCACACACACACACAAACACACACACACATGAATAATAAGGGCACCAGTCAGGAAAAAAGCAAAATCAATTCAACAAGACACACACATTTTATTTGTTTTTTAAAGGGCCTGAAAACTTATTTTCTGTGAATGATGAGGTCAGTTTTAGTTATTTCACATGAGAGATTTCTCCATTTATTTATTTTTTGTCCATGTTCTCATGGGTTTGGAGTGGGCAGGGCTCTGTTGAAAAAGTCTCTTTCTTTCTTCTCAGCCCTGTGATATATATATATATATATATATATATATATATATATATATAAGTCAAACTCCAGTTTCACATCATATCTGCTGCCTCATATGTCGCCTGTATGCCCATTTAACAGTGTGTCTTTGTTCTTGCTGCTCTGTAACAAGTGTCATGCTGGCACGGCCAAATGGAGCATGGCCACTGTTATGTCACATACCTTCATGCACCGATGGACATTTAGCCACATTTGAATCAAAATCTGATGACGGGTAGTGTGATTTTGCCACTGTCAATGGAAATCAAACCACACACCCAGTCCTGATGGAGGTTTTGATTTAATTGATTGGAATTCTTGATACAGAATACATACAGATATTTTTTTTTTGCTCGTATATGTTAATCTTAATCTCTAAAAACCTGTAAATCACTCATTATTGTCTTTTTAGTCCCTGTATGTTTGAAGACAAAATGTTCACCTTGCACAGTCTAAATGTTATCTGGGCACAGGTCTTGTTGATAGATTGTGCCATATGAAGTGTTGTTTCTCTGATTATGACAAGAGTGGTGTAGTGGTGCAAAGGTTAGTACAGTACTGTCACCTCACAGCAAGGGGACTGAGCCTTTTCTGTGTAGAGTTTGCTTGTTCTCCATGTGCCTGTGGGGGTTCTCTCCGGGTACTCTGGTTTTCTCACACAATCCAAAGACATGCAGGTGAGGTTAACCGGTAACTCTAAATTGCCCGTAGACATAAATGTGAGTGTGAATGGTTGTTTGTCTCTATATGTCAGCCCTGTGATAGACTGGCGACCTGTTCAGGGTG
This sequence comes from Lates calcarifer, assembly GCF_001640805.2. Lineage (NCBI taxonomy): Eukaryota > Metazoa > Chordata > Actinopteri > Centropomidae > Lates > Lates calcarifer. Next base: position 4,893,080 of record NC_066834.1, read on the forward strand.
TACCCTGCCTCCTGCCCAATGTCAGCTGGGATTGGCTCCAACCCCCTGTGACCCTCAAAGGTCCTCAAAGTAGTATAGCTGATGGATGGATGGATGGATGATTATGACAGCTGAGGCATGTTCATGATGAAAAACAACTCAGTTAATGCTGGAAACCAGCAAACCAAAACTTAAATGTCATCACAAACAAATCTAGTACAACTTCAGTGCAGCTATAGTTGCCTTATCCATGCTGACAAATCTAAGTTTTTTTTTTTTTTTTTTTTCCATTTATAGTGACCTTCATTTTAGTTAAACTTGATGTTAAGATGGATTTTCTTTTTAGATTTTTGGAAAGAATTACTGGCTTTAAAACACTTTGCTGGCACATAATTATCATTATAAAGGGTCAAATCTTTATCTCTTTATATTCATGTTGAACTCAACACAACAGTCCAGTTATTGACCAAGCCGCTGTATACCACCTGAGTTGCTGCTGACCCGTTTTCACATTGGCTGGTTCCTTTTGCATCTAATGTCCTCCCTTTTAAAATGTTACACAAAAGTGCTCATTCTTTTAGTTTTATTTTCAAATGTTATTTGGGCCTTGTTTTCAGCTGTGCCTTTGAAATTTTCTGGTGCTGCTTAGCAACAGGCACACACCTGCTGCTTCCTTCAGCTTTCCAACTGATGAGCCAATGCTTTTTACAGCTCAAATACTGCAGGCCTTCCCACACATGCTAAATGCCACACATCTAATCATAACAGCTTTGGTAGCTCTTTCATGATGATAATTTTTTTTTTTACCCATGGTAAAGATGTATTTGCTGCAGTTGTGAATGTTGTTGTGAAAACTAGCTTGAAATGCATTAATTCTTTAGGTCTGTATGCTAAAAACGTTTGCAGATTAAAAGATTAATTTTCCTTTTAGATTTTCAGAGGGTGTTACTATTTGGTTTTAAAAGGCCTTGCTGGGAGAGTGATGGTCTTTAAAAAGGTCAAACCTTGATATTTCCATGTTTTAGTAACAGCAACTCTTATAACTGCAACTACTCCTGCTTTAGTACGCACCATTCACTTTTGCAGAACTATAAAGGCACTGCCTGCACGGCCTGCCAGTGGCACTAGGATGAACCTTTCTCTTCAAGTCTAACTGTGCTGGCCGTACAGCCAAATCGCCATTATGGGCAAAGCACTGGCAGAGTGAGAGGCCTTCAAAGAGTGGGACATCTGTACAAAGCAACAATTTGAGCTTCAGAAGTGGCTACAAACAAGGCCACCAGCCACGATGTACTTTTTGACTAGATGTGAATGGACTGGATGGGATGGGGCCAGTCACTCTGATCAAAATGAGGGTTGTAATGGTGGCTGAAGGTGCACTCTTAAAAAATAGAACTCAGAAAGGGTTCATTTAAGAATAACAAGGGCAAACCAGAAAATAAATAACATTAGGTGATTTAAGAATACTGATGATGAATGGCACAGGGATCTTTGCATACAGAGGCACATTCTTTAAATTTGTATTGCTCACTATAGAATATAAAAGAGCAAAATACTCAATACAGGTATTGCTGAATGCTGAACCTCAAAGTAACCAGGTTGAAAAACAATATTTTATTGTCCATCCTGGTTGAAAGTTCAATTCAATTAAATTTTATTTATATAGTGCCGAATCACAACAAAAGTCATCTCAAGGCACTTTTCGTATAGAGCAGGTCTAGACCATGCTCTTTAAAATATGGTATTTACAGAGAGAGACCCAACAAATCCCACCATGAGCAGCACTAGGCGACAGTAGCAAGGAAAAACTTCCTTTTAAGAGGCAGAAACCTCGAGCAGAACCGGACTCAGTGTGGACGGCCGGTTTGGTTGAGAAAGAGAAGCAGTTGGCAGATGTGCTTTTACTGTAGTTTCAGATCGTAAGTACTTTACTGTCACATCACATCAGAGACTTTGGAGAGAGCTCATTGTATGTGGAGTCTAACTATTTTTAATATAAATGTATCAATACAGTGGTTTCACTAGTATGCTAACTGATTAGTTACATTACATTATATAGAAGCAGCATGTCATCAGCATTATTTTATTTCTAACTACAATATGATCCATGTACAGTGTATCTTAATGCTCTTTATACTCAGTAGGGTAGAAGGTAGGTAGGTTAGGTTCTCTCCTTGTTTGCAGTGCCACCACTGCAACAAGCAGTCTGCAGATGGGAAACTGGTTATTTTTATATTGCTCTTTGATTGATCGCTGATTAATTAAACATACACAGGCCTGTCTTTGTGAAGTCCTTAGAGACATACTTTATGATGATATACTTGCAGGCTATCATCATTATCTCACTGTCAGACATTGTCTGACATTTTTTAATAGTCAGACACCTTTTTTTTTTCTTTTCTCCACTGTACATTAGTGCATTTTCTCTGGGAAAGGCAGCCCCATTTACAGTTTTGAAAGATCCATAGGGGTCATTGTCATTTTAGGTTTGAGTGACTAAAGTCAGTTACAACTGCTGAGCCAGAATTTTACACTCTAGCTGTCCATCTGGGTTTGACTAGTCAGCAGTTTTTGGAGATGACAAAATTCACCAGCAACTCAGCACAGGGGACTGAATGTTTTTGTACTTAATTTTTCTTTTCTGTTATACTGTTAATGTAGATCACAGACTAACACACACACCACTTAGAATTTGTAGCAGATGTTGCTCATAGCTTTGCTCATATAGAAAGACTAAAACAATATATCTTAGACCCAGTTTTAGCAATGAAGGTCCAACAAGTCACTCAGCTCTGTTACTGTTCCCACAGCTTGCAAAACAAATGAGGCCACACCTGTACTCTAAAGTCCAAACCTTGATCCACCCACAAAAGCAATTAGAAACCGATCTCTAATCGTCCTTTCATGTCTCAACTGTTGGAAAAAGTGGTTGGTAGCCAACTCACAGCCCATCTGTCCACTCCTTTTGATGTTTGAGTTCAGATGTAAACACTCTGCTGAAATTGCACTCACCAGAGTAGTAAATGATTTGTTAATTGCTGTAGATTCTCATCTAACATCTGTCCTACATTTGACACTGAGGACCGCCAGGTCCCCTTAGAACTTCTTGAGAACTCTGTTGTTTGCGAGAGGCTGGTACTTGCTCTATCTGGCAGAACGAAGGATGGTGTGTCAATAGATAGTATAGGTATAATGTATGATCCTGAGAGCAGCACCACATGTGTTATGTGATATGTAGCAATATGCTCAAGTCTTCTATACAGATTCTGAGAGCAGTCTGTGAGATTATAACATCTTGAATCAACCTCTTCATGTACCTTTCTCCAACCAGTGACAAATACACACAGACATATCATGTATACTAAAGTTTTTACTTTAGCTACTAATAAATTATAGTGCAGATTTTTAAGTTCTCCTTTTGACCTACAGAGCTTTAAATGGATTGGCAGCTGTCTCATTACCATATCTTAATCAAGAAAATGTAGTCTATACAGTCTCTTGATGATATCTACCTTGAACTGTCTCTCAGCAAGTGAAACTTTAAGCCATGCTATCAGCATTGCTCTAGGCATGGCAGTGTTATTCTGTCAATCCACTGCTTTGGCCCAGACTGAAATATCTCAACTAATATGGGATGGATTACCATCAAATTTTGTCCACACATTGATAGTTACCAGATGAGGAGCCCTAACAACTTTGGTAATTCTCTGACTTTTAGCACCAACATGAGGTTGACACTTGTGGTTTTGTGGAGTGAAATGTCTCAAAAACTATCAGTTGCATTGCCATGAAGCTTGCTACACACATTCAAGCCCCCTCGGGATAAAGTGTACTCACTTTGGTGATCCCCTGACTTTAACCACCATCATCTGATTAAACTTAAATTGTGTCCAATAACTACGTGTATGACAAAATACTTATAAAACTAAAGGCATCATTATGGACATGTTGGCATGCTGAAATTAGCACTTAGCTCAAAGCACAGCATCATTGTACCACTACCATGGCTATGGTGGTCTTTTAGTTCAAGGCAGGTAGGTTGTCTTTTTCTCACTGTAAATGACATGAGGACAAGTCAAAGACACATATGACTGAAGTTAGAAAAGTTTATTTCTAAAAGTATTACTGACATTAAGGGATTCAGGGAGAAACGTGACAAGGAGGGAGTGTATTTTTTGGCATTATTTTCAATCAAAGTTATATTGACCCTTAGAGAAGTTCAATAAAGAACTGCTGGTTATGAGTAAAGCTGAACCAGGCCTCAGAGAGTCTAAAGAATTGCACATAAAGTAGATTTATCGCCGCATCTTTCTGGTTCCCACAGGTTTTCACTTCCCTCTGAGAAACATTTTTCTAAAAATAGAAACTTAATTAAGGCTATCATTACAGCTTCAATTTAACCATACAAAATACTTCAACAAATTACACTGCATTCATTTGGCAGATGCCTTGGTCCAAAGCGACTCGCAATAAGAATTCAACCTACAGGCAAAAGAATATTTACTACAATAAATCAAGTACAAGAAATCCATCTTCTTAAAAACAAACTGGCATTTAAAAATGCACAAGTTCTGCTGTGAATAGATTATTGTGCTGTTTTTTGTCCGAGCCTCATTCTCTGGTGCAGAACTGCAACTGAATCTTTATTGCAGGGATATAACTGGAGGCAATACTCAAGACGTTAGCAAGTGCATAATCACCATAGTTACCAATCCACCTCACCAGTAGGTGTCGATCACAAAACAGCATGTCATATGGAGGGGGTTAGAGGCACTTAGCATCCACCACCAAGTATAACAGTACATATCACACATGAAGTAGGTAAACTGCAACCCTCATGTCTGAGTGGGGGTGTGTGTGTGTGTGCTAATGATCATTCTGAGAACTGTATTTCTGGAGGTTCAAGAGCTAAATTGCATTTCATTGTACAAGTGACGGTCCCTCTTGTTCCACAATGCCCACGCAAGCACCAAACCAGCACACTCTAGCTAAATGCCCACACCATGTATCATGGACACCGATCATAATCTCCTGTAACTCTGATATTTGAGTCACCGAAGTCATAAAATTCATTACAAGGATAATGTTGGAATACAAACTTAAATCATCTTAAAAATTATTAGGTGGGGAAAAGGTGATGACAGTAAAGTGCAGAGTGACAAAAGCACGATCTATTCCAACCAAGAAAAATATCATCAATTAAAGTCAATAGAAACCATGAAAAGTCAAAGACTGCATGTCTCTTAGTACTCCAGACTCAGCAGCAGTGAGCTCAATGCTGCCACTGATACACAAGAAAGAAAAACAACTTTTTATCAGATGTTTTTGCTGCAGGATAGCTTTCTACTGGTAAAAACTAAAAAACATTTGATAACTCATCCTGCACTTGGGATGTATACATACATTAATCCAATTAAATTATATAAACCACACACTTGATCTTGTTAACTCATGGGTTGTTGTAGCTAAGGTTACCATGGGTCAAACGCATGTGTTTGGATATCAGATGTCGAAAACTTTGTTTACCAAAAACATGAGGGCAGTCTAATTTATTCCTTTCCCCCTCCTTCTACTGTCTCTCTCTACAGCTACAAACTAATCTCAGATTTGCAAAATCAGTATTTCAAATTGCTTTCGAAAACTTTTTTTCAAAAGACTTTTATATATCCTTATGCATGTGTGTGTGCGTGTATATTATATATGAAATACATATGGCATGTTACATATATTCTTACTGTTACTTGTAAAGCACTTCTATGGTATGGATATATATATATATATATATATATATATATATATATATAAAATAACAATGTGACAGACTTCAAAACAACAGAGTTTAGAGTTTAAGAGTTTAACAACTATGACACACACACACACACTTCTTCCACCAAACAAAACAACACCAAAAAACAAAACAAAACATAGGCCTCTGAAATCTTGTAGGCTACTCATTGCAGAGAGACTGTATTGAATCCTATTATAGGTATTATTGCGTCCACCCCACCCTAGTGTGTCCCTTTGCCTTACACTATAAAGATTGACATTCATATTTCAAAACTTAAAATAAATCAGTTGAAGTGTAAATCCTTCCTTTAGTTTTTGGTTTGGCTCTGAGTAGACAAGCAGTGCATCAATGAGGAGAGCCACAGACCATTCTGTTTACAGAAGGCATTCCCTTTCACTTCATTTTAATGCACAAGGTGTTTGTGTGAAATATGACCGGGGTGGGCGTGTGTGAGTGTGTTTGTGTATGTGCGTGTTTCTGTGTGTGTTATAACTGAGGGGAAGCAAGAGGAGAGGCAGAAGATGAACATGCTTTATGGCAGTAGTAAAATTCTCCATGGTCCGTCTGCTAGGGAAGAGCCAAGGGCAGAATGTTTATGGCTCCCAAACATTATAAACTACCTCTGTGCATTTACCTCAAGCTGCTGTGTTTGGCCAGCCATGTCCCTCCGCAGCAGAACGGGCGTCGGAATGGCGTGACTCTTCATGAATACTAACCATACCTCTGTTTCACTATCATTAAATGTATCTTTACTATTTCCAGCCTCACCTCGTCTGCTGGTAAAGTCAGGAGCACTGAGGTGTGATTTCATGCAGTGAATATCAACTGGTACACCGTCTACACAGCCATATTGGATGAATGCATGCATGTCCTCCTCTGTTATTACAGTTTATGCAGTACAAACTGAAAAAACACAACCAATATCTCAGTGAGTTAGATCCTTCTGGAGCAAAACAGCAAAAATACACAAGTACCCATTAAAAACATCTTTGCTTCTGCAATACAAGTGGACAGGTTAGTGATGCCTTTGGCTGTCTCCATCAGTCATGTAACATTTGCCCTGCAGGGCCGTTGAGAGCACAAATTTATTCAGTTCAACTGTTTTGCTACATTAGCATGTGATAAATTAGATATTATGAGACTACACCCTCAGAACTAAAACCTGTTGTGGCAGGTGAAAACAGACAACAAATGTCAGTCTCCACATGTACACCCAGCAGCCACAACACAATCGGCAACATCATACAATTAACTATCTGTGGCTGTGAATTATATTAAGCTTCCATATGTTTCCCAAATTCAAACTATGATATGTTTTTTTTGGTCTGCAGCTTGTAGAGTTAGCAGCACCAGCTCTTGGTAACAAGAAAAGGACCTTTCTTCATAGTGTGTGGAGTACATCATGCACGCCTAAGTCCTGGTGCACAGAGGCACTCCATCTGAATCTTAACACCATTTTACACTCAGACTCTGAAAGCTGCTGTCAGGGGATACAAGATTTATTTGCCTGTAATTGCCTAATTTTGCCTTTCCTGCAGGCTCAGAGGGAGCCGCAGCCCACCGATAGACAGCCTAACCTTGCCTACTGAGGAACAGTCCAAGGATGTAATACTGTCAGCTTCACATAGTCCTCGCTGGTGATTTATCATCGCTGCCTTCCTCCCCTCTCTCCCACCCGCACTTCTCCTCACCTTCTGCTTGAACAAACACTTAGTGAGTTGTTATGGCTCCGCTCATTGAAGGTAAACTCCGCCGAGTGTTTGTGTTGCAACGCAAAGGAGGAATCTGTTGATAGAGGTAACTTAGAACTGAGACAAGAGGGGAGATGTGTCGAATGACTGCAACACACCCCGGACGGGTTGTTTGTCAGGATCAATAGCCCAGTCTGAACAAGCAAGCAAAGGAAGTGTCTGTGTTATGCCAGGGTGGATTCAGGTCAATGACAAAGGTTCACTGATTATGAGTGTTTACTCTTGAGAATGGCAGCTGAGGTGGGAAGATCAGGACGCTTTGACAACATGACAGCCTCATTTTTTTTCTATACTGTTTTCATTGTGTGATTACTTACTTTTGCAGGTGTCAAATTTGAAATTGTATGGATATGTACCAGTAGCTCAGTCAGACATTCAACAACACATAAATACCTCGGTTCTGACAAGGTAGGACAATGCTGTTGTCCTACTTAAAGTAGCTTGGTGAGGAATTCAGCCTTTCTTTAAGTCTCTTTTAATGGAATTTGTACCAGGGACATGTTAAAATAACATATCGACCAGACAGTAGACTGCAACGTGATCACATAGCGATGATGTATAAGCTGAGGTACATGATGCGTGAAGCCTATAGCCTATTTTCCACAGTGCATGTGGCAGAGTATGCTCAATTTTACTGCTTATCTACAGTCACTCACTGGCTTTAGCTGGGACAAGACTGGGCTTACTCTGTACACTGCTTATGCAGTTTTAAGACATCTTCAGGCTTATGGCTTAAGTGTAAAATTATTACAAACAATTCAGTTTCATATTTGGCCTATGAATAACATTTTCTTTAAAGTTAGTGAGAGCCTAATACAGGATGCATCATTTTTCATTTTTGAGTCATGTTTTGGAGACATTTTCTTGTAAAGAGACAAAGCTTAAAAATAAATGTATTCATAGTCCCAGTGTAAAGTGTGTTTGTACAGTATTTTAAACCAGGTCATGTAGTCATGTATAGCATGGTCAGCGTGACATGACCGTGCTTTCAGTGGCATAACTGGTATCTTACAGTTTATGGCTTTCAGCAAAATTATGCATAATTGCAGAAATTCATTCCCCATAACAAATAACCTACAATACAAACTGTGATAGGAAAGCCATGGCAGGAGCATGATTATTAATCACAGGATAATGTACAGCAAGCTGGTTATTATCATTAAATAAATCCTGACAGGCTGAATCTGAATCTGATTGCATAACCAGAAGCACCTGGTCCTCCTGTCACATTATCCTCCTTAGAACATACTTACAAAATAAATTAATCAAAGATATCAGTTTTTAAATGATTATATTACAAGCTACAGTAATTTAAAAGCATTCATCAAAACAGGACTGAAGTTCTCGATGGCAGAATGACACAGCAGATCTTGCTCACAACACTATTGTCCCAATTTGTCACAGCAGGAAAAGCACAGGTGTAACTCTGATGATATTAATGATGGCTCTGCCTCCCAGTAAACCATACCTTGTACAGTAGCAAGTATCTGAAGCTAACACACCAAAACAGTATGCAGCAATTATTAAAGTTAGTAATTCCACCTGTGTTTTACAAACCACACTGTCCACTGTGAGAATTCAGAGACTTGGTGGTTTTAGTATTACTGATAATCTGTCTTCTCTGGACTGTGCAGGTGTGTACAGACTGACATCCCCCCTCATTCTCCTGTTACTTTTGTTGAACCATGTCAACTATGTCTCCTAGAAATTATGTTTATATACAACTAAACTGCAGCAGGATATGTTGTTGATACTGAACAAGTCAGTACAATGTTCACAGACAATGTATTTGTTTTCCACCAAAATATTTAATATCCATAGTGACTATAGCATTATTATACTTTTATATGGTTATGTTTAATAACTCACAGCACTTGGTTATAGTTTGAAAATTTTGGTCTAGTTTGATACAGAAAAACACCCACCATTCACCTCCTGGTGAGTCTGCTGCAATTAATAAATGTGGAACTTTGTTCATTAAAAAACAAAACAAACAAACAAAAAAGGAACATAATTCAGCTAGCTATGACATTTCCCACAATAAGCATTTACTACTGCAGTTTAATTTGATATAAATGTAATTCCTAGGTGACAGGGTGACCTGGCAACTTATCATTCCTGGCACACCACAACCAACCAAATTCATTTCAAGGCAATAAGATGATTCACTTGTAGATGTGTGGTAAAGTTGAACAGTGCTTAAGCGTTCAAATATGATGAACTCTGACACACTTTTGAAAACCATTATGACAGTGCTGTCATTTGATTGAGGGAGAGATGATCATATTCGTTTTGCTATGCCATGCAGTTTTATATAACCCTGTTCTGTGGAATGACAAATAGTATCCAATTTTCCATGTATGAAATTTGTCACACAATAGCCACAGCATGCTAAGTACTATAGAGCCATGTTGTTATATGCTTGTTATGTGTTGTTTCATTTCCTTTTATTTGTAATTTCCGGTTTTTGATAAGTGCTGTATGAACAAATATTATAAACAGATTCCAACACCACCTGTTTCATAAGGACACACAAGTACAAGTACACTTTCTTTTGTAACCCAGCACTCATTAATTCATCAGCATTGTTGACCTCATGTAAATTGCAGCATAGAATAGGGCAGCCAACTTTAACCAGAACAGAGGTCTAATTAGCCAGAATAGCTGAAAAAAATCTGTGAGGGTCAGGAGGGTCTTTAATCCAGTCTGTATATACTGCATATCCGTGACTTTTTTCCCTGTCAGATGCAGGGTCTGGTCCCTTGTATTTCACAGTGTGAAATGTCGGTTGAGTCTCCTTGTCTTACACAAGCCACCCTCTGTGATGCAGAAGGGACTGAAACACCCTCAGATCGCCATTGAGAAGCACAGCATATAATTTCTATTATCCACCTCCCCCCTTGAATATTAATCCTATTCAACGGGTGCTTTGGATATGAAACACTTTGTTCTGTGAAACAACGCTCTACTCAACCTTTATTAATACATTTTGATATTATAAATAACTGCTGATGGAGGTGAGAAATCATGCTCTAATTGTTGACACTTCTCCTTTATGGGAGGGTCCTGGCTCCCCAAGCTGCCACCTCAATTTGACCTCTCAATTTACCATTACTTTGATAATGGCTTCATTCATCAGTTTGAATTGGCTAGGTTAATTTTTTCCCTCACAGAACTAAATGGCAAGATTATCTTAGCAAATTACAACTGATGAATGACCCATTATGAAAATCAAGCATCTAGGGCAATGATCATGGGCCACTTTGCCTGCTCACGTTCTTGTTTCGTAGTCAGTTACTGAGCTGACCTTGTATCTGACACCAGCATTAGCCTGAAAACAGTTACATTACTGGTCAAGTAATGTGATTACATTTAATGCATTTTACCACACTTCATCAGGTGTTTGTATTAGTAAAGAAATATCATTTTTGTGTTGTTTTACATTTGCAAATTGCAAAATTTAACTTCTCTCATGGTGATATTTAATACTACTGTAACTGTACTTTACTATATTATCATTAATTTAAACCTCAAATTACACGTACAATTTCTTGAATGTGTACAATAGTGCTTATAAATGATAGGGGACTTAAAGTAAAGTGTTGCCACATTCATTTATCCTGTGCAGATTTAATGGAAAGTAATATAGTAGTTAAGCTTTATTTCAAAAGGTAAAACAATAACCAAATGATATTAACCTAAAATTGTGAAAATCATGGTACCCCCCTTGTTACTAAGTACAACAAATGACTTTCCTGCTACTCTCCTCCATCTTTTTAACCCTTGTAAATATTCATTAATTGTTCGTTTATTATCGCAATTTGTATTGTGGTTCATTATTTTTTCCACTTTTTTGCAAGCTGACCTTCAGTACACTGACTAAATGGCTTACACCAGCTTTTAATTAGAGTGACTTATCTGGAAGTGTAACAACAGAACACTATCTTTATCATTATTATTACTAATGAATTTTCCCATACTTGTAATTATAGGTAATTTCTATACTGGATAATGTCCCACAAATTGTTAAAGAAACATTACAAGATTCACCAAATAGGTCTAATGAAATCTGTTAAAAATGTCTCATGCTTGTCAAGACTGGACTTGGTTTTGAGCTTTTGGACAGTGGCTTGAACAGAGCAGATGAAACGCCCACAGGACTCTTGTATTGTAACTATGGTGATAAGACCCTCATGAAAGCATCCTAAAATCTTGTGCATCCCTCCTCATCACAGCTCTGTATTAATGATTTAGGAGCAGGTCTGCACTGAAGAGTGCAGCCTGGAGGAAAAGACATTTTTTAAAACTAAAGTTCATTATTTTGCTCAAAGAAGTTTGAGTCTTATGCCTTTGCATTTAGCAGTGAAAGATATCATGGTCTAAGTATAACTCTAAAATAATAATAAAATAAAATTAAAAAAACTAGCTTCCACAACTCTTGCTTGCCCGCTGGGTGCATCCAATTAAAATGCCTGTATTTTCTATACTTTGAGTTATTGGCACGAATATACATCAAAAACAAGTTTTGTTTTTCAAAGGTTGAAGCCAGATAATTTCTGGCATTGGATGGATAGTATATACAGTACAGTATGCATTAAGTGCACCTGCTGTGTTCACAGTATCACAGGCAGTGCCACATTTGTCTTTCTGGGCTTTTCACATAGTGCTTGATCTTTACAGCTTTGTTTTAGTTCACCTGCTTAATACACAGAAGACAAAATGGCCAGACAATCTCAAACAAAATACAAGCTGTCAATCATTACCACCCGCTGCCTGTCTCTGATACCTGCACAAAGTCTAGGACCTGTCTGCACACAGTCTGTTTTGTCTTTGTTTGTCTGTCTTTCCATATTGGTCTGTTTTTCTTTGTCTCTCCCTCAGGATAGAAAGCTGTAGTGCCAAAGAAGGCAGGGTGTATTGATCAGGGACTGTAGATGTTAAAAATAATTAAACAGAAACAGTAGGCATCTATGTAATACCAACAATAAAATAGACTTTCCATAATTTAATTCACTTAAAATTAAATGGCAATAAAATGGTAATTAAACACAGATAAAATCAGATCAGGATGCATCTGTTGTATTTTCCCCTTGCATAACAGCACAATTTTAAGACCCTTGCATAACAGCGCAATTTTAAGAAGATACCCATAATTGATTTCATAGAAGATTTAAAGAACATTTTTACATTTATTGTCTTTAATCTTTATGGCTCTTCTCCAAATTGCAATACAATATGAGTGCTACACTTCCATGAAGTCTGGCAATAATAGTATAATCCTATAATAGTTGCATATGGATAGGTATTTTTATACATTAGTTTGTAATGTCTAAATACTTTCAGTGCCCACATACACAAAGTTTGTGTTTGTACATGATTGCTTTGTTCAAAGCCACCAGACTCTATTGACAATTATTTTACCCTGCTGAATCTTCTGCTGCCTTAATCGGTTAGTTTGTTTGCATTGTTGTGTGGTACTTTTGCTAGTAGTAGTAATACTTCCTCCATTACTGGAAGTCCCAAAGTAACATAAACAAAGTAAATGATTGAAGCAGTAGTAGATCAGCTACTCAGTGTTCTGTGAGGTAAAATGGCTGTTTTTGCCAATGGAGGCTGGCAGCCAAAAACCATTTAAGCTATTTATGGTTAAACAAACAGGATCTTACTCTTTAACAAAAAGGTCTATCTCTGTAGGAATTCTATCCATAAATCTGTCAGACACTTGCAATAACAATATGAACCTGTTAAGTGACAAAACAAGCACTTTTATGGACTTTCTTTGACATGGACAAAGTTTGTTTGTTTACAACGAAGCAGCTGTTTGGCAGTACTGGGTACACCAGTACTGCCAAACTTTATCGATCATTTACACCCCAGAAACATGGGAAAGTAAGGCGTGCAGATAACTCAATACAAATCAATTTGATAACATAATAATTTGACCTCTCTGGGTGGTCCTGCCAAATGGACAGAATTGGCTTAATTCCTAGGGTGCAATTAACTATTTGCATTATGCAATCATGCAGTTACATTCACATAAAACTAAGTTGATTTAGCCAATACATTTCATAGAAAAAGTAATGCCAGTGAGATTCCATTTATGAACTAATACAGTTACTAAGTTTTTATTTATCTCAAACTGACACCTCAATCGATCTTTTTACTGCCACAGACCCCCTCCTCTCCCAGCCGCAGGCTTGAAAGGTTCAAGATGGCAGATTTCTCCTTTTAGAAAACAGAATTCATGTTATGTCAGTTGTACTCTACGCCACTGTTGACAACTTTTCACTGCAGCCAATGCCCATAGAAATTTCTCTTCCAGCAAAGAAATGGTGTTGCCAAATATACAGCTTTTATTTATTCCTTTTCACAAACACACTCAAATGAACTAATTTTGGAGTCAAAAGGCGAATGACACCATCTGATTGGTGTAAAGTCAGTGTCAGGCTGCAGTTACACCTCAGCTGAAGCCTCGAGTAAAACTGCCATAAGTAAGTCTTGAGTTGGATGTAAGTTAGATGAAGACAGGTGCATGATTTTGAAGTGTTTTTTCATCCTCCCTCTAATCTCTTTGGTTAACATATTTTTGCTGTCATGCATAATTTGTCATCTGTCAAAACACCACTGTGTCTGAAAAGGGATAATAGTTATCTGTCATGAGCCTAACCAGATCTGTCTAGTTAACAATCACACAGTGTTCACTTCTGTCTCATGTCACACACTTGTATTGTCTGTGGTCTCTAAATGCCTCCTCTCCTCCTCCCTGCTTGAGCATTTTAACTAGAAACAAATCACAGTGATATAGCCTCCCATAGTTAATTATGAATGTCTGGCTGTTTGTGCCTTCTGTGCGTTCATCTGGTAAATAAACATCGCTCCTCAGAGTGTCTGTTCTTTAAATCTGGGTGAGTGCTGTCACAGAAGGAGTTGGGCTTGGATTAATGCTGTCAGGAAGTAACCTTTCATCAGCTGGCAATCGTGGTAGAGAGCACCACCAGTTAGATGGGGGGCGTGAAGATCGTGAACAAGGGTGTGTAGGAGAGGATGTATCACACATTACAACAATCATTATCATTCCTACAACAGCAAAGAAGCTGATGTGCTGAGGAGAGTTTAAAGTAGATTTACAGTACACAAGGAGAAGCAGAAAAACTGTGTATATTGGTTACTGAATGTTAATGTACATCTGTTCATTGTTTTAAAAGTAACTGTACAGTTTTCAAATTCAGGCAAGTACTTATATATATAAGTACATATATATATGTATTTACCAAACAGCTTGCTGGCCTTCAAAAGAGATATAATTTAACAGTGGAGAGTAGCTTTGTAAAGCTACCGTAGCCAGTCTCCTGGATTCAAGAGATTTGAATGAATGGTTTCTTTCAGGTTACATCCTCCCCCCCTGCTGGTTATGATGAGAAAATGATCTTAACTCATGATGTCGTCTTCCCTCAGGTGTATCTGATCTGGTCTGATTGAGAGGGAGTTTATAAAGAGGGGGCAGGGACTCTGTTTCTCTCTTCCACCTGCCAGCCACTGCAGCAGCAGCAGTCTGTGCTTGTGCCTGAAAGCTTTAGTGTTTTCTTTTGTTCTTTCTTTTGGTTTTCTGATGGGTCTGGTAGTCCTGTTTTCGCGGCTTTATTTCTGTTAGGTTAGTTTTGATGGTTTGGTTATAGGGTTAGAGGGAAGACACCAGATCCTACGGCCCATTGTGGGCTGGTCTGAGTGGTTTCCCTTCTTTTTGTTCATTTTGGCCGGCCCATCAGCCTTTTGTTTGTTGTGTATTTGGTTATTTTCCCTTTGGGTTTGGGAATAACTTGAATATTGCTGCAACTGCTTGACTCTGTTTGGTTATGTTTGACACAAGCAAAAACATAACCATTCGCAAAACCTAACCGAACGAAAACACAAGTAATGAATGAAGTTTCGTTAATTAATTGGTCTGGACCACGGGAATGACTACTAGTCCCAGCATAAGTGTGAGACAGAAACTCTCAGTACAAACTTCCTTTCCTATGCAGTACCTGCAGTGGAATGAGTTACCAAACTTGTTTTGGAAAGCAGTATTGTTCTGTCTCCTCAAACCACCTGAAGACCTACCTTGTGAGAGTACTTACTCACCTAATACTCTCTCTCTACATCTCACTCTGTAGCACCTTTTCAAAAAAAAGAAAAATTTGCTAGGCTCTTATGTGTTGCTTTGTGCACCTACAGGCACTTGTCAGGTGGAATGTGAACGGAGTGTTGCGACTTATTCACAAAAAATTCTCCCTGATGATTGTACCTCACTTTCGGTTTGCTTTGAAGCGCTTGCCAAATGAATAAATGTGAATGAATCTAAATGTATAAAATGGGCAAATTCATTTAAAGTGAACCAAACAGGCTGCATCTGAAAGCACCCTTACCGAATGCACAAGCTCAGCCAATCTATAGCATCATGCTGAACGCTCCTCACCACTGTATTTAAAATACACACCATCAGGAGTGAACTCCATTTGAACTTAATTAGCATTAATGTTTGCAATTAAACAAGGTGCTGCCACCACTGAGCAAACTAATTTACAGGCGAGTACACAACTGAACAAGCACTGTTTGTAATTTGCATTCAAACGCTGACCACCCGCCTACTGTCCCAAATGAGTGTGTAACCACAGTTTACTACTGATGGCTCACAATGGAAATCTGCAACACCATGGGGGATGTGAATCTGTGTAGGAGTCAATGCAGTTGACTTTCAAGTTTTTACTGTGACTTTTACCTCAAATCAACTGCTGAGCTCTTCGTATCACCTACGTATTTAATCACCATATCCCTCACAGGTGGGATCTAATTGGGGCATGGCCAGGTGTTAATCGTTAACTTACAAATGTGAGGAAGGGAGAGCAAGACTCTCTTTGAGACTGGATATGAGTGTAGGAATTGTAACTATTGAGGTAAATTTGAAAGTTGACTTACATATTTTTGACTTCAGTATTTCTTATGCTATAGTCCTGTCAGCCACAGTAGCTCCAAGGAACTTTTTAAAATGTAGACTTAATCAAAAATAGTAGTAAATGACCTGTTACTTGCTTGTACTTGCATCATGATGTGTTGACACGCCTCGTTCATTTTTGGAGTCAAAATCTAATATTTGACAAAGTTTCAACAGCACTGACTACTTTATATTTATACCTAAGTGTGGACCTGTAGTCTCCCCCTTCTGGCAGTGAGAGTAATTACACAAACACTGTTGATGCATTGTGACATGTGCAATTACTTTTTTTTTTTTTTTTTAAGACTGTAATCCTCTGAACATGGTTTCTTTTTTTTTTATATCCGGAGCATCAAATACTTTTCTTGGATGTCTCCTAGGTTTTACTGCCATAGGCTCCATCAAACTCAAAGTTGCTGCATCTCTATTGCTATGGCTCCTCCCCTCCTCAGCTGTGGCAAACCAGTCATTGCACCAGAATGTTGGCACAGACACCAAACTCTGGTATACTGCAAAACACAGATTTACCTGGCACGTATTTAATTGCTTTTGTAATTTCCTGAGTGAGTGAGTTTTTCATAAAGCTGAACCAGGACTGCTTAACTACATTACATGTTCACAATTTTGAAATTTCCTTTTGGTTTTAGTGTTTGAGTCAATATGATTTAGTACCTATTTCTGTCAGAATGTGGGTTATGAGTCATAAAACACCTCCTCACATAAATTACTGTAAGGTATCTTGTTACAAGCCACAGTTGTACTCAACTACCCAAAGTACTCTTTCTCTTAATGGTCAAAAAAATAATTGAGCCTTTTGAAGGAATGCTTCTTGCCCCAAAAGTTGAACACCAGCCCTGTCTCTTATTTATTTTAAAAAAGGTGTGTTCAGTCACTCCGGGATTGAGTCAAATCCTTCAATACATATTACCTCACACCCTGAATGAAATATGACATGCATCTGTTGGACAGGAAGAAGTGTTGTGTGATTGGGCACAGCATGTCTCTCCTCACTGGCCATGGAGCTAGGCTATTCAAAGTGGTTATAATGACAGCTCAAACAGGGCGTCTTGTCTGGGAATAAAGATAAGGCAGAGAGAGCGTGTGTGAGTGTATGTCAGGGTATAAGGAGGGGGTTACAGGGGAGCAGGCAGGAAGGCGAGGAGGAAAGACAGATGGACATAGAGGAGAGAGACAGATGGAGGGAGAGAAGAAGAGAGAGAGATCACAATATCAGGGAAATGGCCATTACTGCTCACTGCAGAATAATTTAAAGTATGGCACTCATCAAAATGTATTTATTGCCCTTTCTCTCTTTCATTAAACTTTCCTCTCATTCTTACGTCCGTTCTTCATGTCTGTCTGGTTCGTAACCAAGGAGATTTTCTTTTATTACAAGAACTCTTTTTAAAGCAGTGTCATACAAACAATATAAATGCTATTCAAAAAGCATTGTGCATAACAGCCATTTCAACAACAGAAAAACACATTTGCAGAAGCGTCTGACACAGCACTGAATGAGAACACTGTGAGCTTAAAGACGTTTACATTTGCAAATGGTCCATAATTGATCCAAATCCATGTGTTTGGTGGTCTGCGGTGTGCTTACGTGACACTGAACCTTAAGCTGAAGTTCTGTGTTAAGCTGGATGGATGTGAGCAAAAAGACAAACCATGAGATCAGATGAGCAGATGGGTGAAGCAGCAGAAAGGCTGAGAGCAGGTCAGGTTAAAAAAAAAAAAAGAAAAAATAATAAAAATTGGTGTTGTGCTGCTGTTCTTTTTGGTGCTCTCTCAAAATATGAGACAAACATACAGTAATATGGGCCATAAAAGGGCACTAAATGTTCACCATATGGTAAAACATACACCCACAATAAGTATCTGGACTGCACCTATAGACAATGAATCAGAATGATGTTTAAGTTGGATGAAAAAATATATGGCTTGATATAAAAATCTATTACACTGATGAAAGCAGCACAGCGATATAATGAAAATAAAATGACATCCTTTTACAACACACCCATTTGGATTCGTTCTTCCCAGTAATGTGCGAAAGAGGCCAATGCAAACTCCAAGATGACACTCTCGTTACAATCTGGCACCAGATCCATTTATGCACATTGCTAATGAAAGTTGTGCACCCCCTGGAGCGTTGGCACAATCCTGTGGTAATCTATGCAAATCTGTGAGGAAAGAGGTGTCTATGATTGCATTCTGGCTGCATATCACAGTGAGGGATCACTTCACAGCCAGTACAGAGAGGAGGAATAATTCAGTTGACCAAGAGCTCTTTCACTTCACATATGACATCAACTGATCCTTAATAAAAACAAGAACAATGACAACAAATACTTTATTATAAGTAACAGGCAGTGGATTTTTCTTAGTTTCCTAATTATTGCCATGGATTAAAATGCCAGATGGCTTAAATTCATACTGCATTTGAGATTTTGTGTAGTAATGTGGTATATTAGATGGTGATGTCGATGTGAAGATGATGAAGAGAAGATCTCCGCTGACACTGACTTACTTGTATATAGAAGTTTATTACAAAGTAGTTCAGCATCGGACAAGCACTGCAGTAGCCTGTGAGAGGATCCGAGCCAATATGGATCTCTCTCCCTAACAGCTCTAAACACCAGTATATATACATTGGTTGTTTACATGGTTCATAGGAAACATCTGGACCTTAGTCAATACCTTCACTATTGAGAGGAAAAAGATAAGGGGAGAGGAAACCCTCACCCTTAACCTCTACTAGTCTGGGGGTCACATTCTTAACTCTTATCCTAAACATGAGCCCCAAAGGTTAACTCAGACATAGGAAACTCGTAAAAAGTGCATACATCTGGAAACCCTTAGACATTTCAGAAAGACAAAAACATACATAAACATCCTGTATACCACAGTAACATGACTTGAATAAAACAGCACTGAAGATATATGCACTTTCGACCAAAACACACTTTTACACAGCAGTAAACAGTTTTTTTTTTTCTTATGTATCCTGATAAAGAACGCTGTGATTAAAAATAGTCTGTGAAACACCGTACACCCTACCACACATCCCCCTCCACAACCAAGTGTTGGAGATCCATTGAACACTGATTTAGAGCTACAGCAGCCATCTGTATGACTAAATAATCCAAATTAAATCTAATATTCTTCCTGACAGCTGACTTACTCTAAATAAATCATATTTGCAATGTGAGTAGGCTACATAGAAAAATTACTAGCGGCTCTTCTATAATCCTTGTATTCGCTTTGTATTCTGGAACCAAGTGTCTTGACTGGCCAGGACTTCATCCTTCACTGGGCAGAGAGTTACACTGTGGTGGAAAAACTCCTGCTGGTCTCATGCGAGGAGAACCTTTGTGAGGCCTGGTGCTGTTTGGTCAGGGCAGAGGCTGGGGCTGGACCTATAGGTGGATATTATAATTCATGCAGCTTTGCACACTGGCCAGGGATAAGCTCACCTCAAGGTCAGAGAGCTGTGAGTGGAATACTCATTGGGAAGTCTGAGCTTATTTTCACATCTCTGCAGATCCTCCTCCATCTCCTCGTTAAATGAGGAAAGATTCTACGATGTGTGGCAGAGACAGTGTGTTAGAGCACTTGCCAAGGATAAAAACTCTAGCAATAGAAATTCTATCACTGTTTTAGTCGTGCTGTTTATCTTTTTCAGATAAAATATGGTAAATTGTTGGACAAAACCACAATAACTTTTCCTATTGAATACAACCACTTCTTGTGTTTAACTGCAAGTGAAGGTATGTAGCAGATTTACCAGTGATGTATACAAAGCTGTTACTATCTTTTAGTAATCTTTATGCAAATTTCATGTTGTGCAGAAACATGATTTCTGCACATTTCTCTGGCCAGTAAAAGTGCAAGTGTGGGAGTTTATCCTACGTGTGTATATATATATTCAAAAGATATCACCACGCATGCATAATGTGCATACTGTAAACCCGCCACACCCATGCTTATACACAAAAGTAAAAAAAATAATTCTTGACTATACGCACACACACACAAGCACACAAATGGAAGGAGATCCCAGGGAACATTGACAAGTGTGCTTACCATAGCCTGAGGTAAAACAGAACACAGAAACAAAACAGAAACCGGCTGCTCTCTAGATATCCATGACAATAACAAATTGATGGAGTTTACTTCTCATATATTATTTATATTGTTTGATAGGGTTCTAGGCGATCTACATGGTAGAGAAATTCTGGAGAGAATACAGAACATCTTGGATGTTTGTATGAAAGGAGCTGCTTCCTCCAAGGCTTGTTGGATATATGTTTTCGTCTGTCACATTTAAATGTGGGAGAGATGCTTGTTCTTGTCCTATCCGGAGCTACAGACAACTCAACCAGACAGACAAACATTATGATGCACTGAATCACTGTCAGTCAATGGAATAAAAAGCTGTGGCAAATGTATATTTTCTTGAAACTAAATGTATCTGCAGTGTTTGTATTGCACCTGGTTAATTTCAGAAGTGTACTCTAATATTTGCATTATGCTGAAAGAAGATGTGAGTTTATACATCCAATAATATTCTACCTGCAAGGGAGAGGACTGTGACTGATTCATTCAAATGTGGTATTTGTTTCAGGGTCCTGGCTAAGAAGCAAAATTCAGTTAGTAATGAAAAAAATTAAATAGCAATGCCACTGGAAATACTGTTTTTGAGATTAATTTTACATAACTACAATTTGTGGTATAGTTGCTGTGATCCAGCTAAATGATGCAAGTATATTGCAGCAGCATACTGTTTATTTAAACAATTGACACCAGGAGTCCTAGATGTTATGCCATGAAAAGGTTTCCCATCAATTTGCAAACAGAAAAACAAACTTTATATGTAGAGCACTTCTCAAAGAAGTCACAAAGTGATATACAGGAATAGGCCTATGACTGTCCATCCTGTGGGTGGTACTGCGGGAGTATGGGGTACCGAGCCACTGATGCGAGCCATCTGGGCCTTGTACAACCAAGGTGAGAGCTGTGTACACATTCTTGGCTCAAAGTCAAACATGTTCCTGGTGGGTGTTGGATTGCTCCAAGGCTGTCCCTTGTCTCCAGTCCTGTTCGTGGTATTCCTGGACAGGATGTGTGTCCAGTTTGGGAACCTCAGAATTGCTTCTCTGCTTTTTGGAGATGATGTGGTTTTGTTGGCCTCATCAGACCGTGACCTTCAGCACACAGTGGGGTGGTTTTCAGCTGAGTGTGAAGCAGTGGGGATGAGGGTCCGCACCTCCAAATCTGAGGCCATGGTTCTCAGATGGAAAATTGTTCCATCCTGGTTAGGATGCCTCCTAGGAGACTCCCTTTGGAGATCTTCCAGGGCATGCCCAATTGGGAGGAGACCCCCAGGGTAGACCCAGGATGCATTAGAGAGAGTGTCTCTTTTCTGGCCTGGGAATGCCTTGGAATCCCCCAGGAGGAGTTGGAAAATGTTGCCGGGGAGAGGGACGTCTGCAATGCCCTGCTTAGCCTGTTGCCACTGCAACCCGATTCTGGAATAAGTGGGAGGAACTGAACTGCTTCTTTATATTGACCAATTGGATAACGGAGCCCTCCCTGACAATATGCGATGATTGGCCAGGGTCGAATTTAAAGTGTTGCCAGTCTCCCGATGAAAATGCAGCAAGAATTCATGGCACTATGACTACCTCATCTGACATGTATTTGTGTAGTGTGATCCCAGCATAAACTTTGACCTGATGATGGCACTAGATGAAAATAGCCAATGTTATTACATCGTCTTCCTCTGGGGACCATGAATATTTGTATTAGATTTCATAGTGATGCATCCAGCAGCTGCCAAAATATTTGTCTGAACCAAAGTGGTGCACTGACTGACAGTGCATTACCCTAGAGCCATGCTGTCAGCATTGCCAAAAATCAAGGAAAATAAATCAAATCAATCAAGAGGAAGCCCAAGAAAATGAGTAAGGTGGCATGCGTACTGATTTACCACACCCTGCACATCTATTCTAAGCTGCTGTGACAACTATATACAAATGTTGGAATCAATTTTGAATACGGTGCATTTCATACAAGAAACATGAAGGAAAAATTTGCACAGAACACAGATCTATTCTTTTTTTTGGTCGTCTCTCATTAACATGTCTGATTTGTGTTGAACACAATAACATACAATATGTTACTCAGGCATAAAAGGTTAATCCTATTTTTGGTTTAGGAAATTTCACTGTTATGCCTTACAGCAGCTGGCAGGCGTGTGTACATTCTGTGAGTGGGTTACATCAAAGATGGAGGTGAATACATGTGAACAAGGAACGTTTTTGTTCAGACATTTTCTGTGCTCTGCATGAGTGATGTAAAATGTGTTGGTCCACTGTGTTTCTGGCAAGTCTTTGTGTAATTATTAGCAGCAGGAAAGTGCTTTAGAGATTCTTTGGTTCGAGGGTATCAGATCTCGACTACTTGCAGGGATATCAGGAAAGTGTGTGTGTGTGTGTGTGTGTGTGTGTGAAGGAGGGAGAGTGAGGAAGACCACCTGCTGTTGTTATAGCTACTTATTTTCCTTAAGGAAGTAATTTGGCCTTAATCCAGTGCCTTAATATCTTGCCCCACTGATTATTTGTAATTCCCCTCCTACAATTTTCCTTCGGAGAGGTGGCTGATGTTTATAAAGCCTGAACTAGGAGAGTGAAATAATGAAGCTTCTGGTCAGTTTTTTTTTTTTTTTTTTGTGTGGAGTCTAAGTATTTATTTTGAAAGTTCAATTTTGGGAAATAGATGAGGCACAGCATCTTTTACCTCCTTCTCAGGATTAAATCTCCTTGCTTTGCTTTTTAAATGTGTGTATATGGTCCTCTTTCAAGAGCTTTGTTTGAGGAGGCTATTGTGGTGATCATTTCATGTCATAATTCTGCTAGTTTGGTCTCAATGTATTATCTTTTTTAATTGAGGGTCTAAGGAGAGTGTCATGTTGTACAGACGGCAAAGACCTCTGAAACACTTGTAATTTTGGGCTATATAATTAAAATTGGATTGATCTGCAAAATTGCAATTGATCTGCAAAAGAATAGATGATGTTTCACAGTGGGGTTTGATCTCAGCCTATCTGCAAGGCTGCAGAGTTGACCGCTGAGCAACTGCATTGCCCAGATAATTGACTTTGTACCAGCCCATACAGAGGAAAAGCACAAAAGGCTGTGATCTGTTGGAACAAAGTTTCTAGCGGAGAGTAGTGGTAGGTGTGGTGCATGAAGCTTATGAGCTCACACACAAATGACATGCAGTGAGTTGTTAATGAGTTGTTAATAGATGAACAAAAAGTATTTGATTAATGCAAAAACAATAGAATGGGTGGCTGGTTACAACCACTGTGACAAAAACAAATCAAACAAAACTGCAACTTAATCACTGAACATTTTACACAACTCTAAAAAGCATAATATCAATGTATCAAAACACAAAACTTGAAAGAAAGATTTTAATGGTGTTATATCTAAGTTTTTGCTAGGCTACATAGCCAACATTAGCATTAACATGTGTTTACTTATCAGTCTAGTGCGTAATGAGTTCAGCATCAAACTTCATTCCTTTACTTGCCAGGAGCTGCTTCCAGCGGTGGAAACTCGTTTTGCTTCTATTTCCATCACTTTTCTTCTACTTAAGTTAGCAGGCTAACCAGCAAGCCCCGTCACGTCCGGTCACATAATAACGCATTACAATAGTGAGTCACTGTAGTGCCCAGTCTGGCCTCAGTCCAACACCAGAGGATGAAGAAGTAGTGCTGTCCAACCTTTTTGTCTTGTAACCTATCCTAACCTAACATTGGCTATGTTACAAAAACTTACATAGAGCACATTTTTAAACACTGAACTAAATCACAGATCCATCTCAAATTTGTCTTGTTTGTAAATAAATCATCCACCTACAGTCAAAATATCTACTTTTACTTGAGTGTTTAAAGATTCATTTGCATCAGTGACATGTTCTTAAAATGCTTTGAAACATAATATTTTGATAGGAAACAGCAAATGGGACATCTGAAAATGAGTTTTTTTTCTTTCCTCCTCTTAACTCCATATGACATGAGTCACTCTGTTATTTGCACATGAATGACTGTCCAGATGGCTAACATTCACTAGTGCTATGGCATAGTAAAGTCTGCAGTGGTTCCCATTTCTCTTTTGAGAGGGATACATTCTTTTATTCTTTGTTTGCAATTAAATTCTAATATGATCATATGTATCTCATACACAGTAATAGAAATAAGCACAAACATCTTAAAGCAATTATTTCAGGTCAATAAATTCTCTCAGACTTGCTGATGGACAAAGTTAGTAACAGAAGAGATAAACAGAACCAAAGAAAAATGACAGTTCTTAAATTTATACTGTGACTAGAGCTCTGCATCATACATGGGCTGTCTACATACTAACTTTCTTAATCGAATCATCTTAAACAAATTAACACTCTGAATCTCATCCTGTACATTGTATATCAATTTATACATATACGTTGACATCTGTTAAATTCTCACATTGCTGTTGCATAGCAGCAGGGGTAATAATGATCAAGACTGCTGTGAGAACACCCAGCATGTGAAGTAATGAAATAATGAATAACGTCAGTTTTCACCACAAAGTTTCTCAAAGGATTTAATTCATCAACGTATGATTTGACTTTATTGACTGTGTTTGAGAGCACACCAATTGTGGTTTCTTTGGGCACCATTTGTACACAATATTGACAGATCTAATGTAAGGGAAACCTCAGGAGCAACTGTTTAATAGGGTGCAAGTGAGGTGGCTTCCATCGTAATTATAATTCTTTTTGTTGATGTAATAATCAATAACCATTCTGAGCCATAATGATCTTTAGCAATTCATTATTTAACACTTACACTTAGGGTGTAAAAGATATATAGGTCCTCAGAATCTGGGATGTGGCCACTTGGCACCAGTGGATCTTCAGACTCCTACATCATGTTCCTACAGTACATATTTTCTCATTGGCTTATGCAACATTCGTATTGTTCCCTTGTTTGTGATTATGAGTCCGGAGTCTGGAAGATTGTTCATATCAGTGTCATACTTTCATATTTACTCTAAGTTGAAGATATTTGGAATTTCTGACAACTAAGACATCTGGTGAAAAGAACAACAGTGTGTTTAAGTGTCAACAAACCTGTGGCAAATTGCACAACACTACTCTGTTACCATAGTTTTTCATGAACAGAACAAATACAGTATGTATTGCATTGCAGAGTGATTGGCTCCATCTATTTGTAAGTTTTTGCTAACAGTATGTAGAAATCTTACCAGGCTAGAGGAAAGTCAGTGTAGCGTCCAGTCTGCCCTCAGTCTGACATGAGAGGATGAAGTAGCGCTGCCCAGAAGGTGTATTCTAACCTCTTGTCTTGTAAATGCAACAATGGTTGAAGCTTTTTGTAAGTACTGCTAATGGTCTCAATGTAGCAAGAGCAAAAACTTACATATAGTCTTTATGTCAATCTGCAGCAACCTTCACAGCTGTGCTGATCTAATCCATGCCATTTTCATAGTCATTTTTGTGTAAAATGAATTCTGGTTCTGGCAAAGGGAGATGATGTCCTCCATTCTTAATCCCACCCACAAATCTGTGATTGGCTCAGTTGTTTTTCAAACTAGGAAACTGCAATCAATGAGCACAACACCAGACCAATATGAATTATTCAGAAGTTTGGCCAAGGCTACTTCTGTATTAATATTAAAGAATGTCATTTATTCATTCCATAGAGGAGATTTAATGGTTTTACTTCAATAGAATAAGAAATTTCTGAAAATTTCTGTTGAATGTGCCATGAAGGCATTCAGTTGCATTAATTCTTAGTTTGTTGCCATGTATATATCAAAAGCTAAAATTGGACCCAAACAGAAACCTTTGGCACATTTTGCTTTGCTTTTTCTCTGTAAGCAACACTGAGATTTCATCCCCTCCCACTACAACCATACCTCTTGTTGTCTGATTACACACTATGTCCACTCTCCTCAACCACTAAATTCACTGAGGATATTATCCCTGGCCTCTTACTCTTTCATCATTCAGTTTTGATTTATACAGTGCAGGATGTACCATAAATACATGTCAGCTACTGAATGGATGACAAATTTCACTGCAAAGTGAAATGTCGGATTGTATAGACAGACAACACATAGATGTAAATGTGCATGGGCTGTAATAAATTATGTATCTATGCAGTGTGTGTACAGAGTATGAACAGAGTTGATATGGGTTAGACCTGCTCTTCAGCATTGATCCCAAAGAAGAAAGTGACCTTTCATGTCCACTAGGGGACAGAATGTCTCCTGCAGAGGTTTGCTCTATTGAACTGATGCTCATCGAGTCTCTCTTGTGACCCTCTTGCAATAAGGACTTTCCCATAAGCCCAAAGGACTGACTGTTTAGAAAATTCATCATAGATATGCATTACCAAGAGATTAAAAAATACTTTGTATTATAGCCATGGCATTATTTTACAAGTGCACAGACTCCCATTGTTAAAAATCCAGAGGAAACAAAGAATAATTCACTAGTTCTCACATTGTTTTCACTCATTTATGCTTTTGCTGTACTTGCATCCTTAACAACAGGAGATATCTATATTTCTAGCTGCACTTTGTACTTTTAGAGGGCTTGAGTTAAAAGTCAATTCAAATTTAAACAGTTAAGTAGATAACACAAAGAGTATGAGGTGAAACTCTGTCTTTTGTTCTCAGTCTGAATAATGACTTTATCTCTGGCGGTAATGCAGAGACTGCATCCCATCTGCAGACTCTGGCCTGGCTCTGACTGCATAGGAGATTTTTTTCAGAAGGGAACTCTCCTTATTATGGGACTATAGGTATGGCTATAGGAATATAAAGCACACAGTGTATTTCTTGGAGAAAAATGATATTGCACTGTATATTAATACCACATACCTCTTTCCTCTCATTTGAGCAGTCTAGGTGCACGCTTCTCTAATCTTGGTTTATATCTATACACAATTTTTAAAAATGTGTGCGTACACAATTTCCTAATGTTAAAGAATATGCACAAAGAAAAAGATTAGTCAGTATCTAACTTTGAGTCAGTAACTGACTCAGCTACTTGTCTTAGATAGTAGACATCAGCACCAAGCAGGTTCAAGTACAATGCACTTGTCTTGTCTTGCTGCTACCCTTTATGCAAGTTTGAATTTAACTCAAGTTATCACACATTGCAACATACATACTAACACGATACAAGACAGACCAGAATAATGCTCACCTTTTTAGCTGCTTAAAAGTAGTGGTAATATTTTTGTTTGCTTTTTGTTTCCAGATACCTGACAATACTAGCTTTGTGAAAAAAGAAAATAAACAAACAAAGCGGTGACATTGGTTGTTTCCTCAAACACTTAAACAAAAGTAGGAGTAGTGAAACGTTGCAATGCCACAACTCCAGTTAGGCAATGTGTTGTGTTGGATAGTTGGATCAGTTAAATTTGTTTGACACCTGAGACTTTTGTACCAGTATTCACCTGGACTTCCTTCTCAGGTGGCATGTTAAAAACAAATTTGTCATGTTTTTATGTGGTGGAGACACAATCCCACAAACATCTCCAAAATCCTTTACATAGTAAGGAGTGAATGAATAAATAAAACCGAGTATCTGTGCATTGTCTGTGTCATGAACACAAAATCAGTGTGTTCCCCTGCTTTGCAAACCTGCTTCTAATTCCTTCATCAGCCCTCGTGTTCTCCTGCATCACCTGTTGCCTGTTGTCTCATTATCCTCTGTATATTTAAGCCCCTGTCCTGACTGTCACTGTTGTAATTTTAGACTTTCTGTTGCCTTGACAGAAATTTTATGGTAAAGCATTTTGCCTGCATGCCCTCAGCCAGTTTCCAGGTGTCTACAATTGGGACTTGCTACCAAACTGACATGAATTCACTGTCACTGTATTAATTAGACTAATGTCTTTTGATAAAAATATAATAAACTCAACAAGTCTCTTGACAAAGAGCAAAAGATGTATTAATTGAATTATACTGAAGGTAACATAATGGGATGCAATATCAAAGGATTATCTGTTGCCATTCAAGTCTTTCTCAGAAATGGCTGACAATGATAGTAAATGACAATCTGCTCAGAAGTAAATTGTATTAACATGCACATTAGTAGAGCATTCAGTATATCTGCATATTCAAACTTCAAGTGTATACCATTTGTAGTAATCATGACAAATACGTCTAATGACTATGAGAAGTCTGATATTTACTAACTGGCACATGCTGACAGCATAACTGTTTGTTTTGCAAACGTAACACTATGCACTGGCCTACAGAGGCCCTTATGGACAAAGCACATACATCACATTATTTGTTGATAAAATCTTTCTGAGGGACTACAGGTGGAAGGAATGAAAATGGATGAAGGCTATTTTCAGTTTTTAAGCAGCAGCACAGCAGCAGCCTCTTTTGTGCTAGAGCTACATACAATTACACTGACTATGAATAAAATGCATTTTGGCAAAATCATTTTGTTTTGTCGCTGTCATGTTTTCCAGTGAAGTCATTTGTAGTTTCTGGACCGCTCACAAAGTGTCACAGGTAGGTGAATCAAACATGCCTGCCAAATGTGTGGCTTTGATCTGTAGTAGATTCACTTGATTAATTTATTATAATATGCTGACTGAACGTGTGTGTGTGTGTGTGTGTGTGTGATGGACACATTTACAAGCTTCTCTCTCTGCCTCCCTCTACATACATCTCATGCTATCTCTATAAATTGTGTAGAGCTTGTCAGAGGGGATGCTGGGATTAGGGAGGCTTTAGCATCAGATCTGACAAAGGTAATACTGGTAATTAGCATTTACTAAAAGAGTATGAGAAAAGATGGACATGATCAAAGCCTGTGCCAAACAATTTTATGCCAATGATTGAGCAAGTCAACAAAGCAAATTTCTTTTTTGTAATTTCTTTGCAGTTGTCTAAAATGTGCTCATGTACTGTCAAGTGTTGATTTTTGACAGAACAAACCTACAGTCATCATATAAGATGCCACAAATGAGGTGAAAAAAATTAAACCTTTTTGATAACATCTGATATTTTTCTTCAGTGGAAAACAATTTTATGAAGTGTTATAATTCATACTTAACCCAATTTATGCAACAAAGGTGTGGACTTTGACTGATATTTTCATTATTAGAAACATTACAGGCGATGGCTAATTTAGAGAGATTATAAAATCTTTGCAAAGCAGGAGAGTAATCAAAATGAATTTCATATTTAACTAAATGAGGTAAGCCATTAGTCTTCATTATTGTCTCATTTTGTTACATTAACTGAAAACAATGGCAGGAATGGATAGATGTGTGTGTGTGTGTGTGTGTGTGTATGGTAACAGATATTTTCACAGTGGCCTAACTGACCCATGTTAGATGAAAAACTGAGATTTGTTTGAAATGTACATTCATTAAAAGAAAAACAGGAAAAAAGCATGTCTAAAGACAAGAGCAAAGAGAATCTTATGATGCAGCTCACGTTCTGTATTTCTAAGTTTTTTTTCCCATCAGATGAGATGTGTGTTTCAAAGCATTTGTGGCAAAATTACATCGAGCTAATTGTATGGCCTGAACCTTCATTTATTAATCCTGTGTTTAGAGGTGTGATTCAAACAACACCACTTTGATTTTCAAGGCCACGTTTCCAGGGCCATTTATGTTGATTTGTCGCACAAGTGCTGCAATTAAGGGACACCCGTCATTGGCAGGTTGACTTACATCCACTTAACCGCAGTATCTGCTCTTCTGTCGCCCCTCTGTTGCTTTAGATTTGTCAAAGCAAGGCCATCAGTGCCAGGGAGAAGGAAAAGGATGAGGGGGAACAGGACCTGTGAATTAAAGGTGTAATCATCAGTATCCAGGAGCGCTGTCTCACCCTGTACTGCTGCAGTGCCTTCTCACTATTGAATTTTGTTTGTACAGCAGGCCATTGTTCGCCAGGTGGCCACCCTCGTGTCTTTCTGACCGCGAGTGACATGAAATAGCATCTCTCTGGTTTTACATGGACAAACAAGGTTCTTGCTTGTGTTGTGGGAAATTCCAAAATCTATTCCTTTTTTTTGTTTGTTTGTTTAAAGCCTGGATTTGTCAGATGAAAGCAAGTCTCACAACCTACAGAGGTTCTGTTGTGCTCTGTCATCTGGTTGAATGCCTTTGACTAAATGGTAAGCTTAAAGGATGAAAAACATGGGAAGATAAGTAAGAAGGGAACAACAAAACTTCTTAAAACTGTCAAATACATAGAGAAAAAATAGACACAATGTCATTTCAGATTGCATAAACAATGTTAAATAAATAAATTTGGAGATCACAGTCCAAGTCCTCATGAGTAGATGGTGTCTATGTAAATACCTCTGTATTGCTGTTTAACATTTCCCTTACTAATGCAACACTGGAAGCCTCGTCAGCCCCTGTTGGGCAGTCTGCTGAGGTCAGCATCCACAACACGACAGGTCCTGCTGCCCATCTCCTTTTGGGGCACAGCATTACCATATAAACTTTGTTAATGACCTTGTCATTTACACAACTTAATTACCAGAGTTGTGTCCCCTGAACATCTTCCCATATGAATTATACATCAGGAAGGTGGCTACAGACAAGGAGCCAGAGGGGTTTAGTGAAGGCACTGTATGTCAGCTTAATCCTTCAGCTTGAGGAAGCCTCATGTATCCATATAAGCAAAATAAATAAACAGCCAGTTGGAGCGACAGTGTTAAGGAGTGTGTGGGGCATCTGTTTATAATAAATTCAAAAAGCAGCTTGGGATAATGGAAAGTTGCTGTACTTGCATTATTGTTTTGGCAGATTGGTCAACCTAATTTTGGTAATTATTATTATTGGCACTACACTATTATTATTGGATGCTGATCTGGTGGGGTGTGTGTGTGTGTGTGTGTGTGTTTATTACAAAAATTGGATGTGGAGTGGTAAGTCAAGGCATCACTATGCCTCAAATGGAAAAGGAGCCAATCTCAGCTGACACTGGGCAAGAGACACGGTACACCCTGAACAGGTTTCCAGTCTATTATTAGAACATGCACAACTCCACACAGAAAAGTCCTAGCTAAACTGGCATTCGAACCAACAACCCTCTTGCTGTAAGGCAACAGTGCTAACCACTACAAATGCCAACACTTTGTATGAACGAATTCCCTTGATGCATATTGAATTCTTGAAGTCTTGCTGATCAATTGACCAACATTTTTTTTTCTCTAACAGCCATTATTAAAGAGACATGCCAACAACATATTTTGTGCTTTTATGTAATTTGGAAAAGGTCTTTATCTCTTCATCACTTTGCGTAATAAACATACAATGACATACACACACACACACACACACACAGCAGTATGGATTAAAATTTCCTGTGTTATGCTCCAAATCGTGGGTGTGAGATAAAATGACATCAGTTGGGAAATAATTAATATTTTCTTGATAGAAAATAAAGGTTTATATGTTAATGATATTTTGCTATCTGAAAACTTTTTAGGCAGAACTAATTTTTAACACTACATGAAAGCCATCATTGCTGAGAGGATGTTCTTTGCTGTGACGTTGAGCCCCTCTGACAGACTGCAGATATGGACATTATGTGGTGGCATCTCTGTCCCAGCAAATACAAAAAAAAAAAGTCCCCTTCATCGTGATTTTCATTTGTTGTTGACTCGACTAAGTCAACATTTGTTTTAACACCATTTCATTGCTTTCAAAAAACAAGACCCCTTCAACAAGGAGAGAGATTGAGCTGTCACTTTCTCTACAGTCTAATAATAGTCAGCTATCAATAAAACAGCTGAGCATAGTGCACTTTGCAGTTTATATCCAAGAGTGCTGTCAGTTTTAAACAAAAGGTCTCATGTTTTTGTATGAATAATGAAATGACCTGATTTTAATGGTTTTAAGTAATGAGGGGG
Organism: Lates calcarifer; assembly: GCF_001640805.2. Classification (NCBI taxonomy): domain Eukaryota; kingdom Metazoa; phylum Chordata; class Actinopteri; family Centropomidae; genus Lates; species Lates calcarifer. The sequence continues at coordinate 4,925,550 of NC_066834.1, forward strand.
GAAAAGCTGGAACCAATATGTTCTTTAATGAGCTATAACTAAACAGTAATCCCTGGAAAGAATTAAAAGGTTTTGTGTTTTATTCAGTAATCACAAGACACTCACTGTCACCCCCCATCTCTCTCTCTCTTTCTTTCACTCACACACACACACACACACACACTATAATGAAATGAAATAAAAATAACACAATAACAGCCTTAATTTTTCAAAGTTACATTCATCCAAACTTGCAGGGATATTGAGAATTTTCTACCCATCACTTTTGAAATTCATGTAGTTACTAACTGCTCAAAAACTCCTAATCACCTCTCATCATGGCCATTGTCTGATTTCTGCTCCCTGCCGTGTCCATATCTCAACATGGTGTTGCTGACAAGAGTGCAAAGTTTCACAGTAACAGAGTAAAGATGGTTACATTTCCCTTATAATGCTCATGCAAAGCTGCTGTATTTCTTCCTCTGGCTCTGCTCCTAACTCTCCAAGAGCTCACTGCACATCCCAAGGTGACAATTAGAATAATCACATACTGCACCTGGAGGGTGATCTACAGATAAACTTGACTCTATATGCTTTGTATGGCCCAACTCATCACGTGGGAACTAAGCACAATTGTAAATCTCCTGCAGAAAGCTAACAAGTGTCACAGAGCTTTGAAGCCAGTAGCTGAGATGACTCAGTAAACAATGCATCATCATTACATACAGTGCCAGCATGTTCAGTATAGCCTAGAGTTCATAATGAAGTGTGGTAATGATATTCATGTTCAGGCAGAGATTGGCTAAATTTGACTTGCATCCCTTGCTGTCTGGTTTTCACCACTAAAAACAGAATCCTTTGACCTACAATTGTTTATTGGTGCATAGTGTGACAGTGGGACAACACTTTCTTAGCCTAAGAATTATAGATAATGATGATGTGTATATTTTGTTTTCTTGTTGTGAATTTCTTTGTGTGTGGGGAAATGAAGTATCAAAGTCTCTCCTGTCTGAAGCACCAGTCAAGAGCCACTGTTCTTCAGTGCTATTGTTAGTCTGCATAAAAACACATCACTATAACAATGTATGGGCTTAACCATGACAGTGTGACCATGTTATGGGCTGAGGAATACTTAGTGAAGATAGGACACTATCTTCAACAATGACAACATCAGCTGTTTATACAAGTGTCCCCCAAACAACACACAGTACAGTATGCTTCCATTGATAAACAGTCCATTTTGGCATTTAATTTGGAGGACCTGTCGGAAGGTAGGCAGGTCACACAGTTAAGTTATACAGCCATTCTTTTATTGTAGGCTCACCCTCACAAATTAATAATGAATGAATGAATAAATACATAGAAAAACAAACAAACATCCTCATACTGCAAAATAAATAAATAAATAAATAAAATAAAATAAAATGTGGGAAAATAGTGGGAATGTCATTATTTTTGCAGGTATTTGGTTATAAACCAAAGTTTTGGATACCAGTGGTGCTAGATAAAGAGGATCACTGTGATTCATCCTCTGGGGAATATGAATATCTGCATCAAATTTTCCGCTAATCAATCTTATGTATAGAGAAACATTTCACAAAAAGGTCAGCCTTGTGGCGCTTGAGGAAAAGCCAGGGGAGTCATGCAGAGACATCATCTGGGGAGCATGAATGTGTATAAAAAAATCTCATGGCAATCCATCAAATACTTGATGAGATATTTCTGTGATGGACCCATGGATTGAGTCTGCCACACAGAGCCACAGTACCAGCAGTCAGTTGACACTGTGGCCCAGTGGTTATCAGTGAGCCTGAAGATTGTAGTATTGCCTTTGTAAAGCTTTGTTATCTAGAAGCAAGAAGAGCACTAATCTTATTCTAATTATTTTGATCTTGTTTTAGGCATGTACTTTTTGAATTTAGATTGTCCTTATTACTTAATTCAATAAATCCAATCGAGTGAAAATCACTTATTACACTGGTAGCTGAATTAGCTTGTTTGAAGCAAACCCATATCTAAATGTTTTCAAATCAATTCTATTGGGCATTTTTTGCTTTGCTTTGCTGTTTGCTTACAGTCTCATTTTGCATATCAGTTGGATCTGCAGTAAACTCATCAAAATTCCACAAATGTAAAACCCTTTAAACTTGTCTGAGAGAATTTGACAGTGCTCCTGTGGATTTCAATGAAAGGTTGACTATTCACCAGATGCACAGACCTTACTGGTGAAAAGGTCATTCCACTCTAAATAGTCAATGTTTCTGGAGCCATTCCCATGATAGAACTGCTGATAACTCTCTAAAATGAAATCTATCTGAGCCTGTGATGCATCGCTGTTTCACAGCCAATGGCGTTAATTCATTACAGAAGAACCAGGCAGAGATTACAGCTTTGTATTCCTTGACAATGTCATGCAGGCCTGCACCATCCAGATAATTATGAGTTGAGAGCTGCGGCCTCAGAATGAGAAAGCTCTCTGAGCTCATCTCATTCTTCTGAATGGGCCTCTGTCAGATACTGACAATGAGTGACCTTGTGCTTGGAAAATCGCACTGAATTAACTATGGAGCAGATATCACTTATACACCCCGGCTGCATTCCTCTTGAGGGGCCTAGAGTCATCTTTCAAAAATGAATCAACTCAACTGCCTAAATTACGTCCCCCCTCCTGCCACACAACAGAGACATGCTAATTTTTTTTGCACCATATCCTTTGGCTGTGTCTTTTAGAAACTAAAATGAATGTGACTGTCATCATTGTGGATAATTGATTCTTAAACTGTGACACTTATTAGTCATTAGACATAAGAAGGCAGCATTCATTCTAAATTCTGATAACGGAAATTTTATATGGCTTTACAAGAAGGGCCTTATTCCTGCTGCCAGTTCCTGATTCATTTAATATACAACATATTTCTGTTTTTGTGATGTAGAATAAGTCCTGTCAGCTGTGAATAGGGAAAAACAACAACACAAAAACAGTACTCTTGTTGAATATAAATAAGTTGGAATGATAAAACCCTGCCAGCAGAGTTCTCATAACTTGCACCGTCCTGTCAAACAACAGCGTGGGTGTAATCAGCACTTATCTTCTGAGATTTAGTTACTTTCTGACATGATTTCATTTGTCTGCAAACCATCTCTGTAACCATGTCAAACAAAAGATGAACTAGCTGTTGATTATCACTTTGTATAATGATTACATATGTGGGCTGCAAATATTCTGTATAATTTCACCTGTATATGGTTCCCTGCAGTTTACAGGATCACCAAAATTACAAAATAAAAGGTTTTCAGGTGTCGTCCACTGAAACCTGAGCTGCCGTTCCAGTACCAGGAATTTAGGTTAATGACAAATGACATATTGCCTTTGCAGGGTCAGTGTCCTGGTGACTCAGGAATAAGCCACAGGCCTTGCCTGTCAATATTTTCACAAGGAACCATTTCCTACTAAAGGCAAAACAGGGAGCCAATACCACCAGGGGTAATTTGGAAAATTTATTTGGGTTGAATTGCCATGCATCTTGCAACACCTGAATGTTGCTTTTGTTCTCCATAGCTGTTTGTCACCTGTTAAATCCACTTTGCTCCAGCTGATTGTGATTGTATTTCTTGCCTAGACACAGAGAGGAAAAAAAAACAACCAAAAAACTATTTTTTTTTTTTTTTTCCTTCCGTTGCTTGTTCTGCAATTAGTGCAGTCCACCTACTGCTTGCTGGCTGTGCACCCTTGCATTGTACGGCTGGCTAATTGAAGTTGTTGACTGAAGCCTGCATGCCCTTGCTGCCTTTCTTGCGAGAGGGAGTACAAGTACAAATTGAGATGTTATTACTGCTCAATTGAATGCTCAATAAGAGCTGTGGTCATTCATTTGTTAGTTCATTTGTTTATTAGTTTGTCCAGCTGTGTGTGTGATGTTTTTGAAGGTTTCTCAGTTAGTGAAGAATTTACTCCACACAGCAGCAGATTTGAATAGTGTTTGTTTTTGTGGAGTATGGTTTTATTAACACTTGTAGAGGTGCTCTATGCATAATTACAATCTTTGGTATGTGTGCACACCTGACTGTGTATTGCACAGAATCTCCTTCACAGGTTAAGAATTTGCATTCATTAGGCATGTTTTGATTAAATAAAAAAGAACAAAACTGTTGTTGCAGATAATAAAAATATCCTTCTGATATTTATGACCACTCACAACAAGCACATACAGTATAATTTGTAACAGGATGGTTGATTAATTTAAAATACAACAATGGCCCATTGTTTCTTGTGTGTGTATTTCTGCAGAAATTTTAGACGAAAGACCAGTTAACTGAGAACAGTGTGTCAAATTGGGGACAGAAGCTGTGTCCCCAATTGGGGAAAAATTAAATTCCTGGGTCAGTGAGCAAAGTTAGGATAAGGGTTAGGGTTAGGCGAGTAGTGGTTATGGTTGGGGTATGTCTGCAAGAAAATGAAAAGTATATGTAATGTGTCCCCAAAAGTGACTGAGGTCAGTGTGTGTGTGTGTGTGTGTGTGTGTGTGTGTACATGTGCTTTATACAGTGACGGAGCACAACAGAAGCACCCTTATAACATTGCCAGTTTTATTATATGTAAATTTATCAACTTAATAGTATGTCATGGTCGATAAGCCTCACAAATAAGGATTTAAGGGCTATTATAGTACATTAGACTAAACAGGTGTACCCAGTAAAATGGTAACTAACATAATACTCAGTACAGTTAGTGGCTTAACTTAAGTAGAGGCTCTTTTCCGTCTAGACTTAATTGACTAAACCGTAGCCACAGGAAAGAGTTAAAAGAAGATGAGCCCATTCTCATTTTTGAGTGCTTTTTTTTTTTATCTTGGAAAGGCATTGCAGATGTTCATTCAAGTTTTGGCTCAAAAACAGTGTCTCTGTAACAGGATTGCCTTTTCCTTAGCAATTAATGTTTCTTTTTCTCTCTGATTTTTTTTTTTTTTGGTTGAAGTTTGTTTGTGGCCCCATTCTCATTTGAGCTATGGTGCCTGTCATTCCTGAAAATAGTTACTTTTGAAATAAAATAGAAAAACAAACAAAAACCGGGCTTGCTGCCACTGTGAATGTAAAGCACATATTTTTCTGACACGCTAAATGTTGCATGAGAAATATTAATGTGCTAACTTTCATTTGTGAACATGTCGATTTGCTAATGCTAGAGTGCTGCTACCTATCACACAGGTCCAGTACACAATGATACATTCACTAGTTCACTTCAGATTTGCATGTCAACATGATGATGCAGCTGAGCCAAGGGGAAAGCTTAGAAAACAAATGCAACCGAATTTCCAGTTTTTTGAAACTTTGATTTGACAATGGGTCAGAGAATCTGAGAACTGTGAAGGTATCACTCAGTTTCCCTTCAGCCAAATCTTCTGTTCTTGCTTGGCCACAAGATTTACACTTAATCGTAGTTCAGATATTATGTGACCTTCCCTGTTAAATACACTCCCTCATGGTGAACTTGATAATTACTGAACTGTGTCAGCTTTGTGTGTTTCAACGTAACGATCTGAGCATTTGAAAAGCTGAAAAGCAGAGTGCAGCTGTGTGCCCACTTGAGACCAAATCATGTATCCAGATTCAACAGGTAAGCAGCAGACTCACATCGCTCACTTCCTGTCATCTCTGCATCTGTGGCCCATCCACCCCCAGCCCTGCTGTCTGGCATGGTAATACATATGACTGCCTGGAGCACACTCCTACACTTGAGATGAAACCATCTCATCAGATATCATGTATGGTAATCCAGATTCAATGGTTAAGCATCCTCACACAGATTCAACAGACAAGAAACAGCCTTACATTATAGGATTTAGACAAAAGCACCACTCACACACTTTGTGCTCCGTGATCTAATTTTACCTGCTTTCAACAGGAAAAATTCATTCAGTTCTGTCACTGCCACAGCCGGCACCACCCCCACACCTCTCTTTTGTTTCTGAGAGGCAGAAGTCAGGTAACCAGTCAGCATTAGTTGCATTACAGCATTTTTAATTCAAATTGGTTTTACAGAATTGCTAAAATTGACAGGATGCAATGAGGCCTGAGCTTATAACATGGACCAGTGTTTCTCAGCTCTCTGATGGTTCTGTTTCATTACATTTCTCTCTCTCTCTCTCTCTCTCTCTCTCACACACAGAATCTAATTATTTTGTTGTTGTAGCTTAAGAACTGAACTGACATTCATCATGTTACTGTTACAATACTGAAAACACACAGTTTTTATAATAAGATACCATTATGTCTGTTGCATGGTATGAAGCAATATAAAACAGTGTATTTATACAGACAAGCTGATTTTTACCACTGGTTGCTCAAAACAAAACAGTTTTGTTTTAGCCATGCAATTGTTCCACAGGTCCGGACTGATAAACAACAAACAAGTACATTAATTAACAGATAAATAAATGAAAGGTTTGCATTCCCCTTTGGAAACAGCAGCAAATTATGGTTATCTGTGAGTTCAATAAAATCAGAGTTACAGTATATCCCCCACATAATTATGACGTCTTAACCAAATAGCATTTGTAGTCTACTTAGTTGTGAATTTAAAGCCCAAAATCTCGAGATAAAGTAGATGTGTATGTTTTTATTGTACTTTCAATATGCTCTACAAACTGAATGTGAATTTGTCTGTGATTATTCATACCTGTCCCATGGTACTCAGGTGTTAACATCTGCTCCGTAAAGCTAAAAAATGGTTGCACTCAATGGAATACATCAAGACAGGGCTGCTATCGTCTAGACAGCCCCCTCACTTCCTCACTTTCTGCTTTGTTGACTGCTTAACCAAACAGCTGATGTGAAATCAAGTAGTGTATTCTTGTCAAAGCAGTGCTGCTAAATTGCCATGCCGAGCCTGGGAGACTTAAGTAGCTAGATGTATTTAGGTTGGATGGTTAACACTCACTATAAAAAATCTTTTTAAATGACTACTCACAAATGTTAACAAATAACTAGTTGTTTATAGAATAGTTGTTTTTTGTACCCTGTTCTCTATTTCCCATCTGTGTGGCATATATGTCTAGTGCATTAACATTCAGCATCAATAAATGAACACACAACTCAACTCAGCTTGTTATCAAAGTCAATTATTAGGTTCAGGATGTCAGCCTGCCTTCTGTAAACTAAGACGTTCAATGCAATTGAGCACTGAGGGGATTTCATAAAGCCAGAACAAAGGCCAAGCAAGGAGTTCTTGTCTGAATGAAAAATGGGATTGCTTTGTGTTTGTCCCTAGGCTTGTGTACCAATAACTTCAAAACATGAGAGATACGGTAAATATAGCCGCTCCCCAAACTGCATTTTTTAGTAACCAAAGAGGGAAAACCCACAATAAAAAACACAGGCGCAAACATGATGTTTTATTCATTCATTAAAGCCATCAGCAGCTTAGTGTTGAGACAACATCAAAGATGGACAGAAACATATGAAACATATGAAACAGAATCTAAACAAGTTGTGTTTCGTGGTGGCTTGGTAGAAATGTTGTTATTTATCCAACCAGTCATTTTAGAGCAGTCTGTGTTGTGAGTGACAGCTTTCTGTCTGTTGTTCTCTTAAAACTGACAGCCAACACCAGCAAAACTGTGTGAGCCTCAGTAGCCGTGAACAGAGCCTTGCAGGAAACACACCCTACTGTGGCTGCAAACATTACACCAGGTTTCTCACCCCCAGTGTTGAAGCTCCATGCTGCTCTTGCTTTGAAGTTTTAGATTAACAGCACTTGTTTCCTGAATAAGAAATGCTTTATGCTTGCACATGAATAAAAATAAAGCATTGTATGGATTGTGCATCCTTTTAGTTGACTAATCACTGTTATTTCTGAAGAGGGTGATTAAAGGAAAACCTTAAAATTATCTGTCATGTTGGTGAGGTGAATCTCAAGTGAAACCTTCTTCTAACACCAGAAAACTGAAAATTTGACAGTGTGTTTTTCTAAGTGTTCAGCATACTGAGGGCAAACCTACCTTGGCCTGTTCAGATCAGTGAGGCCTCATAAGTGTTTAATATCAGGGCAGCTGCTTAAATTAGCTTTATATACAGTAGCAGTAATGAAAAGGGAAGTGGAGTTGAAATAAATTATACTGTACAAACAGAGTCTGTAGAACATTTTTAAAGGTCTTGTTAACGCCAGCAGAGCTTTTGATCTACATAAGCATTATGGAACAATGTTTTTTAGAGTGGCTCCCCATTGCGTTTGTTTGTGTGCACACACACATGCATGCAGACAATGTGAATGCACATACCTATTGCTATTTTTGTGATTATCCACTGATCAACTGTTGGTGACAGTATCATGGAAAGACATGTAGCAATGCGCCAGCAAAGAAAAGAAGAGAAGCTCTGCAAGCTAGCAGTCATAGATGTTAACAATGCATGATTTAAAATGTTAGTGTTTTTTTTGAACGGGAAAATGCATTTGGCACATTTGTTGAACCCTAAATTTCATTTTAGCTAGAAACACTAAATGGGCACCTTTAATTGAGTTTTAAGCTTCATGCCAGGTGACAGAAGGCTATACATCAAAGTTGACATAGCACATTGCAGAAAGCTAGGCAGATATGCTGTAACAGTGGAAGAGAACAGCAACCCCTTGACATTATTCTTAGGACCAGTAACACATTTATTATTCAAGCCTGATAAGTGGCACTCTGGTAGCTTGCTCTTTACTTTCCAAAGAGCACGGCACTTATACAATTTTTTAAAAATGTAAAAAACAGCTGAAACAATTGTGTCGTATAAAATGGCTTGATATTGTGTGTGTACAGAGGCAAGAGATAAATTGGACAACATTAACATTGCATTATGGATGCTCTGTCCTTTGTAATAACATCAATAAAAGGAAATCAGACAAGGAAATTGGTGCCTTATTGCTTCACATCTACATAAAGAGAACCACATAGATGCTAATATAATATTAGTTATATGGCATTACTCTTGGAAGTGATTACTATATGATGTACAGTACATTTATTATGCAAACTATATGCATACAGTAATATTCTATAGACTTGTGTAAAAGAGCAGTTGGTGTGTTTATGTGGGTGGTTTGAAAGTGCCTCCACTCTCCATCTGTATCATAGACATTAACATTATGCTTTATGCACTTTTTGGCTTTTAGTGTGAGGTAGAAGAAGAGAGCTTTAGGGAACGCAGGTTAATTTAGTTTCCTTACAAAATGTGAGCGCCTTAGTCTTTAACATTTAATCCAAAGGGAGGTATTTTTCAAGAAGCCAAAAGGGTGTGTGAAGGGTAATAAATCCCCAGCTTGACTCTCCAGAGCCTTGCAGAGGTTTCAGCACATGCTAAAAACCTGGGCCCTGGGCTATATTGTGAGCGAAATAGTGGGTATACTACTCACCTGAATAATGCACAAGGTTAAAAGGTCATGATGGAATTTCCATTTCTATAAAATTTAAGAGAGAGGCAAGGTGGGAAAGAGGTCCAATGCAATTTCATTCATAACACTTCAGAACCATCCTAATTACTTGATGTATTAATAACTGCCCTTGCTGCTGTAACTCAAGGCCTCCACTGCATTTCCATCTTTAAAATTCAACCTATTAAAAACTTGATGAATTACTCATTGTTTTTCCATGTAGACCTAGATGATCTCTATGGGAATCATAGTGTTTCAAACTTGAAAGAAAAATGTCTTTCAGGCTAGTAGCCACAAAGACATTTCTTCCCCTAATGCTTCTGTTTTGTGACTTTTAAAAAAACATATCTCTTGCTCCAGAAAAGTCACCAAGGTCATGGACAAAAAGATTTAAGCCTGTTTTTTTCTTTTTCTGAAGAATTTTTGAATTGAGTTTATGTAAGAATTGTTCACCTAAGCAGACATTTAAATCTGTCTCTGTGGATAAATATTTCAATTAGAAAATAAAAACATTCACCACAGCCTCCAGTCAAACCCATGCAAACCCAATATAAACTGATGAGAGATTACGCTACATACAGCATATAAACACCCACTATGCATAGTGTTACACAGCATTATCAAGACTGCTCCAGGTGAGTAATATCCCTTTAGTATATTTGAAATATACCTCAGGCGCATATTAACTTAAATAATCTAAGTGAATACTATCTTCCACCTCCATGCCTGTGTCTCTGTAGGCCATTCAAAGAGTAGGCCAGCCAAGGACATGGAAAACACGGCACAAGGGAGACGTTCTACATGTTCTTTCAAGCTTTGAATGATAGTTGTGACATAGGCAATATGAATATCTGGTAGAAGGACATTTCCACCATCTGAACGCTTTTCAGACTCTCTCTCCAGAGTCCTTTGTTGTTGTTGCGTAAGATGCAATGCCAGGAAAGGTGCTGCTGTCTGGATAGGATCAATAATTTTAATGACACCTTTGCTGTGGATTCACTGCTTTGACTGACTGACTAAAATTTGGTCCACATATGAACATAGGAAACTGCTATATTTACTTAACATAGAGATCAAAAGTCCAGGGATATGCAGCTGATAAAAGATATTAATCATTCAAATGATCTAATTTCTACTTAACAGGTTTTCTCACTAAGCCTCCGATACTGTTTTTCAGCACATGCAGATGCAAATCAGACATTTTCTGAAGTTTATTATGTTATTAGGGCACACAGACTGACCTTGATGTTTCCTTGGAACATTTAACCAACCCCAAGGTGGCTATTATTGTGATGAATATTCGGCACTGCTGACAGCACCATGGCTTATTTATTTACCCAGCGAGAGGTAGCTCGCTACCTCGCCATGACCTCATGCTGTGTCTTCCTCCCTCATTTGTCAGCTTGCACCTCCTCTGGTGGCCAAGCAGCTCCAACAAAGTGAGGGGCGTGAACACAACATGCAGCTGAGCAAAGGAAACTGAAATTCGAACAAAACAAACAAACAAACAAACAGGTAAAGCTGATGCAGCAAATTACTCTCACACACCTTAATCTTGTTCTGTTTTTCATGCTTGCCAGCCTGTGGTGTTGAAAGATTTAGGTCCTCATGTCTGGATTTCCCTGAGTGAAAAACAACTTAAAAATAGCAGACTGCTAAGATACAAGCTTTCCTCAAGGGAGTCTTGGTGTGAGCAATTAAGTTGTAATACTGCATGTTGTTTATGTTCATGCTATTACTATATAAAGTGATTTTTGGAAACAATTTATTTCTATAGTCCCCTGATGGTACTCAGATTGAAAAGATAAAAGGTATGATCTCACCACAGCCCATATCCAAAGCCTACTTTTCACGCAATTTTGAATGTTCCCTGAAACAATGACACATTCAAGTCCCCCAGTAACAAAAGAAATGTCAGTTCTTGACTTTTCAAATAAGGTGTGATCCTGCAATTTATTTAATGTTCTTATTATCTAACATAAAACAATAGTGTGACAACTTAACACCTCACTTTCAAGCAAAAATAAATCTTCAGAGTGAAAATTGTATGCCAGCAATATAGCATCTATCACATACAGAATACACAGTTTTAATGACGTACTGGCACACTTTGTCAAAGGATCAAAAAATGTGGCACAGCTTCAGAGAACATAACACTGATGGTTCACAGTAACATCTTTTTCTGCAGCCATCAGTATGGTTTGTCCTCAGAAGATGCGCTACATTTTTTTGATCTTTTGACAAAGTTTGCCATTACTTAATTAAGCAGAGAAGTTCCTTTTTGGTCTTTTCTGTCTTTCTTCCCAATCTTTGAAGCTCTTCACTTCTCTATTTTTATTTATATTCATTATAAATAACTCCTGGATGAAGGCTGATGTATTAACAGATTCTTGACAAATACTGTATGTTAACAAACACTAAAATGTTCTTGTATCTCTGTGTGTTACAAACTGTTTTATCCTGTGTCAATATAGTGCTCATAAATGCCAAATAGGGGTTTTAGAATAATTTTTTACCAGATATAGTGATCCTGTCTACTGTACATTGTTTTCAGCATTATGAAGATATTATTGCTAATCACATATCTGGCAAGTTCCAAATTCTTGAAACTGACTATCAAAAGGTTCAGAACAACCTATTTCAGGCAAACAGCCTACAATATTCACTCTTGTAATAAAATATATATTTGTAGCAACTAAAGCACCAATAAACCTTCTTCAGGTTATGCCTAGGCACTCAAAGCACCTCATGGTCTTGGTTAGATATTGAAAAAGTCAACATCAACTTGAAGTGTAAAGCAGGAAATGTTTATTAACTTTATAAACTTTATTAATATTTAATGGAAACCACAATCTTTTCCTAATCTTAACCAGTACTTTCATTGCACCAAACCACCTCAGATGGGATACAGGATGCAAACCCTGGTCACTTGCGGCTGACGTTCAGGCCATTTCAAATCCTGCCATGCACCCAGACCACCTTTTTGTAACTAATGCGAAGGAAAAACATAACACTTCCTTTCTTGGGAATACCGCTGAGTATGAATTGAGCATATTCTTGTAATTTTGGCCACAGAACTTTCTTTCCTAACTTGCTTATCTGTGTCTGTTCAGACTTTAACAGCAGAATAAACCATAGAGGGTCATGTACACAATGAGGTACTCTTGCAAAAAGAAGTGTAGCATTAAAAAAAATTAAAACAAAAAACCCCAAAAACAAACAAACAAAAAAATCAAATGCCCCTTGCTTCAGTAATTTAAACGTCAGCACCAGAATCATTACATTGCCATCAACATCACACCTGAACTTCTAGTGTTAAAAAAAATGTTTTTAAAACTGCACTGATGCACAAATATAATTACTACACTACAGGAACACAGAAAAGTCAAACTACAGAGTCTAAATATAGAACTGCATCCAATCAAGTGTTTCGGGGGTAAGAGATACAAAGCACCTATGCTGTAAATACTTGCACAAAATATACAGTACATCTCAGGACAAGAGGCTTTGAAGACATCTGCCTTTGCTGTGACCTCTTCATGATAAGAGAAAACACGGGTACAGTGTTGGCCCAGCCTGGTAAACACTTATTTCAAATAGATAAAGTCTAATACATCATGAGAGACTTTTGACCACTTTAGCTTTTAAACTTGCTTTGTACTACCCCTCAGAGAAAATAAATGTAGCTTTATGCTCTGAGAACATATAGTGCTGTGCTTGTTTAAGTTCTTCAGTTCAGATACAGATTCTTTAAACTGAACCCTTTTGCTGCTCCTTACACACAGCTCATTTTGGCCACTGACCTCTTCAATTTGTGGAGCATTTTCATCACGCACAAAAGAAACCTCAGCCCTATTCTGCACGCCGGAGACAACCCTAAATCTTAATGCTGGTCGGAAATGTTGAAGTTGGAGTCTGCATTCACATGAAAGAGAGAAAGATCTGAAGGATGCCATAAGCTGGGCTCTAGGGCCTGAACAGAGAGACCCTGAAGACATGCTGGGAATATTAGAGAATGATTGATACACACAGCTGGGGAACAGAGGAGTGCAAAGGAATGTTGAGAAGTTTTTATCTTTCTCAGCTTCTTTGAAATATGGTTTACAATCCTCTGCTCATCCCCCTTTCCTCCAAGAACCTATAGATTATAACACAGGACTGGCAAATGTCTCCCCTAATTCCCATGAAAAGCTACATGATATGCGCACACATCCACTGTGCTCTGAAACCTCACATCGCAACTCAGACAGACATGCCATCTTTTTCATAAACTTTCTCTCTCTATGTGTCTCTAATTAAATCAGTATCCTCACAAAGCGCAGAAACTTTACAAAAAAGTTAATTTGTCTTATCGAGCTTACATGATTACTGAGACATCCCCATACGTCCATTACATTCTCTCATGACACTTTCTTTTCAATTTATCTGGTATCTGCATGGAAATTAAATTAATGAATATATCTCATGACAAATCTGAAGGACCAAGCTGGCAGGCTGAAGGCATAACAGGTGGATTTAAGTAAAAGGTGGGGAGTTTTCTAAATGAAATGCACAAAAAAATCTAACCAACATAAAACAATTTGTCTATCAGGTCTCATAACCAAGTAATTAACCAAAACAAAAATCCAAAAATCTTCTGTTCAGGCTTTACAAGATGTTTGGCAGCATTAACCAGCTCTTAGCATTGGTAACTCAAAGGAGAGAGCAGTTAGTGCAAGACATTAAACACTGCAGACAAAGATGAAGAAGAAACAGTAGCATTCATTTGAAGGCGCGTTTGTGTCCATCTGGCGACTGTAAGTCCGATACTGACTCTCATCCTGGTTCTGGTTTGCTCTCAGCCAACTCCTGAGGAAATTATCTGGCTCTTTAGCTGCTAAATGTTCCACTGTGTTCACCAGCTAGTCCCTAAATTTGTCTGCTTGTCGTTTGGTGGTTGGAAGCTAGCTTGCATTGCATTTAGAGCTTTTCCATTAAAAAAAAGCTGAAAACAATGAAGGCAGCAGTCTTGGTGAAATGCATATTACATCTGTAATATAAAATATTCACACCACATTGTATCAGTGTTGTAATTAGTTGGTTATGTTTAATTGGTTAGTTGTGTGTACTTCATTGTCCAATCCCTATTTATACAGCACAGTTATGGTGCTGCTTTGCATAACTGCCTTTTATTTATATATAGATGGAGGACATTACTTCCATATTTATCTTTATATTTTTTATTTGTTGCAGTAACAACTGTCTAATTTATTGCACTGTACCTTTTAGACTGCACAGTCTGCACCGTTTTACTGTTTACTTTCCTAATCCAAGTGCCTTCCATTTATTATATATAGAAAGAGGACTCTACTTCTTATTTATTTTTATTTCAAATGGTCTCTCGGATTCATCAAACATAATTTTATTGTATGCCTACAGTGACAAATGTCTAATCGTATCTTCAGCAAAATCAAAACAGTAATACTGCATGCTGGAAAACCAACACAAAGATGCAAAAAGCTCTATAGTGTTGAAGGGAAATGTCACGTGATAAGTCTCTGTGGGTTCATCACTATAAGTGACACCACTGACATACACCTATTGTGATTTGATCCGATAGTGTAGCAGCAATAATTAAAGTTGAAAAATGGATAAGGTGAAAAAATGCTTTACAGTGAATCAATGACAACAGTTACTGATGAATATGGTAAAGCATTAATAACAGATCTGTGCCAGGCTTGGCAGGCTGTTTAACCGACCTTTGTAACCTTGAGTTGATCTCCTCTCACTGAGGTACTCATTCATGATCAATAAGCAATCAGGGAACTTGTCTCTGCATGCTTTGACCATCGAAAGTGTTTATGAAGCAAGCAATCACGTTTGCAAATCACTGTTTTATTTGCTGTCATATAACCTTATCTTCACCCATATCAAGCTATCAGGCTGCTGGTGTAATATCCATTCACTCATGCAGTAATTGACCTTACAGCACATTATGCATTTTCTCTGAGATGAGGGGAGGTTCATTGTGTTCATTATTTTTGCTTTAACACATGATGCATCTGTTTTTCACCAGTCTGAGGTGTTGTTTGTAGACAGACAGAAGGTTGAGACTAGTGTTACAGCGCCACACTTAAAACAGGTCTTTCATGAACATATTTTCACCAAGTCAGCAGCAGAATCTCAGAGGACACAGTGCAACAAAGACCTGTCAGGCAATCTTATAATGATGAACCCCACCATAGATATCTTAATATTTGGCATTCACATAAGAATTCAGCAGCAGATGACATTCTGCTCTAATCTTGCTGCTGCAGTGCAGGATTCGTAGTTTGCTAAATCAAAAAGTGTTTGAGCTGAAACCAGGCTCAAAATGTCATGTTCCTGCAATGGAGACTTAATAAGGTGACTCAGTGATCTTCTAGGCTTTTCTATAGATAGCTTTTACGAGTTCCCAAAACTTCTATGTATTATGGCATTCCCTTGAATTCTGTATCAGTTACGGTGTGGTTTAAAAACATCAATAGCCAATGAAAACCAACTGGAACACCAGTGATTTGGCTGATTTTCTGAAAATGTATGAATTTATATAATTATTTTTGCATGTATGTTATTAGCCTATTAGTGTATAAATGCTGTATACTAGTACCTTATAGTGTACTCATTTCTTGATAACAAGAAACCTTACTGTCATGGTTGCTATTAGAAAATATTAAAATACAAACAATGTGTATGTTGAATGTCTTTTTAGAGGATATCTGGCCGACATACAGAGCGAAAGCAAAAATAAAAAAATATGGGGAAAAGCAGTCCAAAAGCAAACCAGCCAACTCACACACTAAATCTGTTTAAATATTAACTAGACAAAGCACAGGCAGCTCCTTTATTAAGTCTGCTAATTGATTCTTCTTTATAAGTTTAAACTCCAAGCCAGCAATGATCAGTATTTCCTCCTTTAAACCCTTTGAAAGCTGGAGGTCCATATGGCCAGTGAATGGTGACACCTTTTTGTCTAAATCAGCTCTGACCTGCATGACAGATGAAACATTTTTAGGAATTCTGTTCTGAATCTGAATCTGAATTCTCCTGGAATAGCACAGTGCACAGTGTATGTGCATATGTGTAAAAACAAGCATACTATATGGAGGAAGCATTTAGACAAACATCACAACTGTGACATTTCAGTATGGTGGTGACCAGACTTAAAAAATCATTTTCAGCTGATGTAAGGTTGTTTGTAGAACATTCAAAGGCGTTTTGAGGTCCCCAACTGAACTTATTCTGTTTTATGATTTTGAGTTTTCCTCTCAGTCAAAATGACCTAAATATTCTGTTTATTCATGTGTATACAGCAAAACATATGAATGCGGTGAGCTTATTCTGCATATTCCTGATCTAATATCTGTAATGTTTTGTGAGTAAGATGAACTTTCACTTTACTTTTATCTTTACATTCACTAAGTTCAAAATAAGAATTATTTTTTAGTTTGATTTTGATTTATAAATTGCAGAGGAGAACTATATAGCTTTTAAGAGAGTGGAAGTTTCTGTTTTGTAACAAATTCCCAATCACAGCTGCTTCAAACCCCAGATGAAGACACAACACTGTCCCACCACTTCAAAATCTGTCATCATTAAATAACAAATTGAAGGATGTAGTTCAGATTTCTTGCCATATATTTTCTCAATTGGTATGACCCCCTTCTCATTTTTTGATAACAGTTCAGTGTGACTTGCTCCATTTATCAGAAACTCTTTACCAAGCTGCAGAAACTCAATAAATTATTCTGTCAGATTGCAACATTTGAATTGCAGCTCTTTCTTCTCTCCCCTTCAGACTTCCACTTTCACTGCTGAGATTTCATTCTCGCTACTCATTCTCTCACCCTTCTCTTACTTTCTCTCACATTCACTCATTTTCCTGGCACACACAAACTGCTATTTCTCAAGGTAGGTAGCAGGTAATATCCAAGGGTGCTTTAACATAGTTTGATAGTTTGTGTGGCCAATAGAGAAGGCAGGAATGCTCCAACATCAAAAAACCTTAGTAAATCGTAGGTAGAGTCAGTCACGATGCCTAATGCCATTTCAAATCGAGCCGGGTGGCAACTTATTGGCAAACACATTACTTTAAGTTTCTTTTTCTCAATCAATTCACTGGAAAGCTAAAAACCAATCTGGAGCACGGCAGCTCCCACGAGGCCTGATTGATGAGTCTGAGTGGGAATGTGCATATCCAAGCAAGGTTTGGTTTATGTGTCCTCAAATTCCATTGGGTGGAAAATGTGGATTGAGTGAGGCCGTCATGGATTTGGCATCGCTAACTTTGGGGCAGATTGCGGCGAGTGGATTGATGCTCACTGGAGGGGATGTGACAGTTCATCTGAAGGAAGAATGGGAGTGAGAAGGGAAAACAAACAGGCAGATCTATATAGAGATTGACAGCGCCATGAGGCCGACAGTGTGCAAGAGTATACAGAATAGCAGAAATGGAAAATAAAGTAACCTAGACAGAATAATTGGAATCTGGTGCAGTTGCTAAATTAGTAATTAAATTCACTAATAAACATTTCCTGATGTACTCAATATCTGTCAGCTAAAACAGATATTTCCTGCTGCAGCTGAAGTTCTGCCTACTTTCAGTCATGTTGTTTGTGTCTGTCCTTTTCAGTCCAGATAGACTCCTAATGAGGTCAAAGCTCAGTTACAGTGCTTGTGCTTTATTTGTCTTTCATATTAAGGTGCTCATAAGAAAGTCCACAGGAATAAAGTCCCAGTCAGAAATCAATCCTGCAATTAAACCACAAGGCATAAACACTGAAGGGTTTTTCTTTATTGCCTCAGTTTCCTACTTGCTAGTGCTCCAGAGGCCAGTTTGTAGATAACTGGTGAAAAACTATCTTTGGCAAAAGTGAAATTACAAATAACATGAATGCAACAGGGAATTCTTTGTTTTTAGGCATATACAGTTGATATTGCACAAAACATTATGGTGATATAAGCTTGAATCCGTTGTAATAGCAGTGATGAAAAGCACAGGTTTGTAGTAATTGTTTATTGAGTATATACTAGGTAGGTGCAGTGTATCTCCTCTCTTGGATTTGAGCCATGCCCCTGTTGGAACCTTGCTGCTCTAGAAACCTTGCAGATTACCTGTGTTAACCGGGACCAGTGCCTCTGTTCGTACATCAGTATCTGAGCTTACAGCTGGCCCATGTCTTAGCAGTCAGCCTACGGTGTCAGTGATGCTGCTACAGCACTCACTGCAGCCAGTGAAATCCTGCCAAGTATCACGGGTGGCTGGCAGACTGGCAGATGTGGGCACAGAGAAAAAGGAACATGTCTGCTTGTGCTAACTACAGTATCTATCCAAGCGGTGTAGGTATAATAGAGGAGCAGAGTAAGGTTTGCTGAGCCACTTATAGAAGACAAATGGAGCTGGACAGGAACATTATTTTATGTGCTAACAATTTAGAACCTGTAGAAAAGGGGAGAAAAGTGTTTCAGGCTCAATGGAACTCAGACATGTAGCTTAATTAAGATGTTAACGATAAACTGACATTGAACTTCTCCAAATCTAATTCCTGAATGATGTGTCCAAACACACCCATTGTTATGAAAATTGTTATGCAAAAGCTTGAGTACTAAAATTTAAATTCAAGAGAGACTTTTAGAGAGCTTATTTATGGTATTATTAATGAAATGTAACTCATTTTGTTGTACTAATGTGGATATTTATTGTTTGGTTTAGTTTCTGCTGATGTAGTTTTGGTTTTGAGACTTTTAATATCTTGGACACCATGTTGATAATTAGTGCTCTCAGTCTCTTGGACTGGTAACATTTCTAGATCCATAGTAAAATTAAACCAAAAATCAAATCAACAGACCTGCTGTGACCTCTTAATAATAGCTGGGACATGATTCCCATTCATGACCAATTCTTGAAGTGTTGAAGCTGCAGTTAGATACAATCAGACCATCTCTTATTTTTGTTAACGTACTACCATATTGTACATTTTCTACTTGAAATAATAGGATTGTAATTTTTTGTTTTAACTACATATAATTCCTGAATCATTTTCTTATTTTGGCAAAGAAATTGTTTGATGTTTGAAGATTTGTATATTTGCTCATATATTATATCTTGTGAACAAATATCTAGCTGTCTAGATTCCTTGGCTTGGTGTGGTATCTGCCTCAGGTTTTGTCATCAGCGTGAGGTTGCCAAACAACCAACAAAAGGGAAGTAGTAGTAGTTTATATACTCTGTTCAACAAATTAAACAAATAAGATAGTGGGCTTTAGATGTGCTGGTAAGTACACTGTCTTACCTGTGGACACAGCAAAGGCTAGATGCTTCCCCTTGTTTTTTAATGCTAAGCTAACTTAGCATTAGCTAGCTAACTGCTAGTTTCATATTCAGCATATAGACGTAACAGTGGTATTGATGTGCTCGTCTATTTCTTGTCAAAAAACGCAAATAAGTTTATTTCCCAAAATACAGATACTTTCTTAAATGATAAGATAATCATTTGTACCAGTGGTAGCAAAATCTACAAGCGTTGACCAGTATGTGTATTTCATTATATTATTATTTCAAACGATACCCTGCTGTAACTATAAAATTTCCCACGATGACCATAATACATGCTATATCATCTTCATTTTTCTCTGTGTTATACTGTATAGTGCAACAATAACCACTGTATAGTGAATCATTTAAATAAATAATAAAAAAAAACTAAATACAATTGCGGGCAGGTGAGCTGGAGGTGGAGGTGGAGGGGGCAGGGGTGATGACTGCACTAATCAGTAGTCTTCCCTCAGGGATCAGTCTGCAGAGGCAAGGACTTCTGAATGAGAGAAAGCCAGAGAAAAAGAGGGCAGACTGGAGGGGGAGGAGAGGGAGAGAAGAAAGAACTAATACAATACATTAAAAAAAGACCAAAAAAGAAATCCTGCATGAAAACCTAAATAATGAAATGATAGTGCTGGCGAGGGACAGGGACAGGTACTGAGACAGAGCAAGACAGCCAAATAGAAAGACAAAGAAGAAGTGTGGAGGCACAATTCATGTACTGCATCTTAAGTGAGAAGTGAGAGCATGAGGACTGAATAATGAAACAAAGATTAGGTATTAGGTATGCCAGGTAGGTCTTTGTTGGAGAGCTCTTGGAAATATTTAAAAAGGTTAGTGTATGAATAAACATAGCTTATCAAGGTCCTTTTACGCAGGGAAAAGAAAGAGATCTTAATGAATAATAAAGAGCAGATGTGACAGGAGAGCCAGCCTTGTGCTCTGTAGCCACCCACCCTCCCCCACCCTCCGTAATGCAGTAATGGAATGTTTCCTACAGGACTTTTACCACAAAGGACAAAGGCATAATCATTAAAATGGGGGAGCAGGGAGGAGTCAATATTGCAAAGAGCTGTTGTTATTCATTGTGCACGCTACAGATGGACTGTATATTAGGAGCATGGTGTTCCCATTAGAGAATCCACTGACACATGTTCACACAGCGCTATTCAAGTGCTCCCAAGGTCTCTGTTACAGTTCTGTCACACATGTAGGACATTGAAACAGTGAGAGGAACAAAGATAGGGATATAAAGGAGTCTCTGCTGACACTCAGAAGTGGTTCTTGCATAATTCTTTTATGAGCCATAGTTCGTATAATGAAATAGATTGTGACGTGCATGTTAATTGTTCACTGTTGCGCTGTACAGTAAAACAAAAGGAATTTCCTCAGTGGCAATCTGATTCTGGAGAACAATGCATGTGATACAGTGACTTAGACTTTACTGTCTGCAATTGTTAGTTGATGTCTTGTAGCCTGGTTGTTCACATGTGTTAAGCCAGGGGCATTCAAATTTGTGGGTTATTCTTATTTTGCTAGAATTGCTGGAAAACAAAATGAAATGAAATATGCCTTACAAAATTAAAATGGTTAAATGGTTTTCAAAACTATAAATATATAGTCACAGTGGGTCCGATTAAAGGCAGAAGTGTGGCTTAAATATGGCAAAATGCAGTCAATATAGTCAAAATAATTTGCATGTTTTGCCATATCCAAAATAAGAAGAAAATATGACACACAAAAGGAACAATAAAAATGACACTGCCTGTTAAGATGTTATACATATCTATTTCCTGTTGCTTACTCAACTTTCAGCAAATACTTTACTCTCACAGTGAAGATAAAACTACTCACCTCTGAAATGGGGGTGAACAGCAAGACTGCAATAATAGAGAATATTGTTTGAATTAATTTTTTGACCAGGTTACATTTGGATCAGGGATTATGCCTTCAACACATTCAGAAAATGTTAAATGTACCATCAAAGCCAACCAGTTGACATTATATGGCCTGCCTCTTGAGATGCAGCAAAGTGCCACAGCTAAAGCCATCTGAAGCAATAGAGGATGCCAGGTTTAAAGTCATCTGTTGGTTCTGTGCAGTCTATGAATCACTTGCAGCCTGGAGGGCAATCTTTCTGTATATGTGGTTGTTTATCCATCACAACACCTAGTGCCAGAGGTGCCCTTGATGGTCTTCAGTGCTCATACAGTATTTCCTCAGCCCCTTGCCTGGTTGGAGTGTTAACCTCGCACAACAGGAAAGGACTGAAGAAGGTGTAATGATAAACTGTGATGTTAAAAACACAGGCAATGACTTCTGATTTGGGGGTGGATGGATTTCATGATGGTGGAGAAAATTCTACATATTTCTTTAAAATTATGATAGGCCAAAAACAATGGGTACCAATGTAAAATACAGTACTGATGAATAAGGAGATGTTCTGTAGACTATAGTCAAATTTATTTGATGTCTTTTTTAGGTGCAGTGTGAGGCCGGCGAGTGAGCATCCTTCCCAAGCTCTCAGTGTTGTGTGCCCCCATCACTCTCTGTCACGAATCTCATTCCCTCCTGCACCCATTTGGATTTCATGCAAATTTCTGTTATTCGACGTCAAGAAAGGTGCGTTCTCTAAGCGACTGGGTCAGGCAGGGGGAATCACATTAACTGACTCAGATCTGCCACAGTGGCTTATATAACTCTCGCTGTCACCGTTTATCAATTTGCAATGCTCCAAATTTTACTGAAGCCAGAATTTTTTTCAGACTCTATCACTGCTTGTATTCAAGTTGGATGGAAGGCCATCCTGTTTTTGCATAGCAGATTCAAACTTAATGTTAATTCAAGTGTTATAAAGTATATTGCATTTAGGACCTTTCGACCAGGATACACCACTTCAGCAGCCTTCCATGTCTGATATTCAAGTTGTCCAGTTATAGATCAGCACATACTGGCCATGTTCCCTTTTCTATTTGGCTGCTAAAAGAGCTGTACTACAGTCTCTGCTCCACAGGGAAAACTTCAAACAGTTGGCTTTGTTACCTTTCAAATAAAAAGAATCAGATGGTGTCTGTGCAGAAACAAGCTGTAAACACAACATACTCTATTGCAGACATTGCAGACTCGTAAGAAGACAATCATTTTCTTAAAGCAGATATAGAGTAATTTTAGTCATTTGTGGCTACCCAATGAATTTAAGTTCAATATTCACTCTCTTTTTAGGTTTTATTTTGGTCTCTGCCAACTTCAGTGAAAAACTTCTTGCTCTTGCTAAGTACTCCATTATGTTAACCAGCAACTTTGTGTCTCTGGTGTTTCATACCTGGGTTAGGGTTAGGGTTAGTGTACAGTTGGTTTTGCAGACTCAGTATGGGTAGAATTTTTGCACTGAAAACGTCTACCTAATGAATCTGCACACAGGGATGATGAAATTGGTGAGAGTGAACCAAAATAGTCTGCTAGGTCTGCACTGACTTTGCAATAAAATACCATTTGGCTCGTAGACATTTCAGTAGGTACTGGATATGATGCTAACAGGGAGCTAACGGTCACTGTGCTGCAGCATTTGAATGGGCGTGGTTTCAGCGCCTGCAGCGGACACACCCCCAGTGTCCCAGAGCAGAGAAAGCTCCTTATTTTACAATGATTTTGAAACCTAATTTTATATATTTGCTTTTTTTTTTAACCATTCAAATTTCACTGGGTGATAAAAAGCATTTTTTCAGAATTCTACTCTTACTGCTTTACATAGTCTGTGTAAAGCAAATTTTGTCTCTAAACTCATGATTTGTGTGAGAAAATAGTTCCTGAGAACATGTATAAAGTCTTTAAACTGTGTGTTACTGCATTGTGGCTATTTCACAGTTTTCCACCTGTTTCATTCTCAGGATTTTATGGGCAGGTCTGAAACGTTGGCTCGATGATGAACTGGAACCACCACTCAGCATAACCCCGCCCCTAACACTGTAACCGTTATAAAGGGCAGTGCTGCATTAGCATCAGCGCTCCTCCTGCTCATCTGTAAGCTTTTTGTACGTTTAGCTAGCTATGTCATTGTCGCGCAAATGCATCTTTCCTAGATGCCAGAGTTTGCAGAACAGCCCAGTCTTGGCTAATTTACATTTTCAAAGGCATCAAGAGGAGGTGGGTTTAGCAACTGTTTCACTCCAGTTAGTTTTACAAGGTTTCATTAGAGACATCGGGAATCCACCGGTAAACTGCTGTCACTGTCGCCCCCCCCTCCACCCCCCCGGACTTTGCTCACTGTCTGTGAGCTGCTAGTATCTGCTTTACAGGTCGTGTTGCTAACAGTGCTAGCAGGATGCTAACAGGGAGCTAACAGTCACTGTGCTGCACTGTTCGAGTGGGCATGGTTTCAGCGCCAGCAGCGGACACGCCCCCAGCGTCTCAGTCTCAGAGCAGAGAGAGCTCCTAATTTTATAATGATTTTGAAACCAAATTTTATATATTTGGTGATTTATTTTTTTAACCATTCAAATTTCACTGGGTGGTAAAAAGCACATTTTTTTTTTTAGTATTACTGCTTTACATGGACCTTAAAGTCATACACATGACACTTGCAAAGGGTTGTGCAGACATCAAGGAGATTGATGTTAGTTTTACTAAAACTATTTTAGGTGAGACAGAGGGTATAAAACTGTAGAAAGGAAGTGAGGACTACATCTAATCTAGAGTTGATTTAACCACAAACAAAATGTCAGCTGGGTAAATTATATTCAAATTAGAATCTGTTTTATTATAACAGTTGTAGATATTAGAGATAACATATTGTGTGTTGATGGCTATATTTTGCAGTGTTTCTCACGGTTATTGAACACAGAAACCACAGAGTGGATAAAGAGTGATTTGTTAAGCATTCTGAGTCAGTGCGTCACTGTGGGGAAGTCAGTGAAGTGTGATGGAGCCAGGTTTTGGTACAGTAGGCGTGCCAGTAATAGTGTCTTTTTAATTGTGCTCCTGTGTGTAAGCAGGTGAGGGGGAGGTTTGTGCGTGTCTTTGAGTGTGTGAGTGCATTACACTTTGATGAAGTGTGGGTGTGTGGGCACATGTTTATGTGCTTTCGAGTTGTCAATGCAGATTTACAGAAACTAGTGATGTGATATGTGGAAAGCCCATTTTTATGCTCAGTGCAAAATGAAATGTGCTTGATGTTGCACACAGTTTATGTCCTATGCCAAGATGAGAATTTTCTTCTGTAGGACAAGGATGAATAACCATTTCATGGGTGACCTTGCAGAAAATTCTCAAAGGATGCTACTGTGGTATGATTTTAAGAGATAGCACACATCTTTAAGTGTTTTACTGCCACGAGTTTTCCCCACTCTCCTTATTTACAATCAAAACAGGCTAAATTAATTCTTGAAGAATGAAAGATTAAAAATGCCTGAAGCAGAATTTGCAGTGGGACAGCAAATGTATTACACACAAAAACAAGCTTGCATACACAGAGACAGCCCAAAGACGTACTCATCATTCTAAACTGTAAATGAAATGATACCTTCCTTGAAAACAGAGTCAACCAAAAAAGAAAAACAAACAAGCAAAAAACCAATAAACCACCACATCACTTATAAAACACTGGAATCACATTATGTATTATTCAGGCTCAATTTAAAGTGGTTTTTTTTTGCAGTTTACTGTGCTTGTATATCTTTTCATTATCTGGCTTTACTAAACCTAACAACTGCAGTCTGGCAGTTAAGTTAGGTTTAGTTAAGTCTCGTTAAGTCAACACAGGATTTCCCGAATGCGTTCATGTGAAAGAGGTGGAATTGTTAGTTAAAGGCAGTAGTTGTCAGAACCATGAGTTGAAATAACGCTGATAGCTGCATGCCGGTTCGTTTCTAGCGACGTCCAGAAATTATAATTGACAAGGTGAAATGTGAACAATATGATCACATGACTAGAATAGAAACGCTATATATAACTTCCAGTTATTAAAGTTAGGCCGCAGATTTGTCGTAAGTAAATTTAACAATGGTTTTTTTTCTTACTGAGTGAGTTTTTGCTCTTTAGTTTGATGGTGATTTATTATTGTTATTGTGAATATGTGATGCAGATAAAAAGTTACAGTAATGTCAGACTGTTTCTGCTGCCAAAGCGGAGAGGAGGGAGTCTATGTCTGATGAGGTCAATCTTACTGAAAGGTTCATTTATGATCGTGGGAAATATTCAACAATATGTGGATAAAAGCATTTTTTAAAATCAAAATGAAGACATAATAGTAATTATGTGATAATTTAAGTGTGATTAACTTTACCTGCGTTTGTTAGGTCTGTTGTAGACATATGGACAGACTAGAACAGCAAAATGGTTCCACTGATCCACATCGATCTTTATTTGTCACTTTATTGTAAATTCTTTTGTACATGTTGGGATCCTGTTGCAGTGATCTCAGCCCTTGTAATATAAATACTTGTGTATGTGTGTAGCATATGAGTCTTAGGTAGTTCCTGATCCAAAAAAACAGTGTGCAGAAAATGTGTTGTAAATGGATATTGCTTCCAAATATATATTGGGATACTATTTTGAAAAACAACTTTGACTGAAAAAATTACATTTCTCCCATTTTGAGATCAGGAGATAAGCAGCTAAAACAAGAGCCGTTATAAATATTAGCGCTGCATTAGCATCAGTGCTTCTCTCGGTTGACTACGTGTTATCATAAATTTTGCTAGCTAGTTATCCAAATGCATTTTCCCTGAATGTGATAGTTTGTAGTGGCTTAAACATGGAGTAGGGCTCTAGCAGGGAACTAATAGGATGCAAACTGTCTCAGTGTTGCACAGAGTAAGTGTAATTTCAGTGCCTGCAGTGGACACGCCCCCAGCATGTCAGAACAGAGAACTCCTTATTCTGTCATGATTTTGATACCTTAGTTTATATATTTGCCATTTTCTTTAACCATTCAAATTTAGCTGGGTGGTTAATAGCACGTGTTTCTGTAGAGTGACTGACTCAGAACATATAAGTATTACTGCTTTACATGGACTTTAATTTCCATTAAATCGTGGTCAGAACTAGCTGATGATTTATACAATATATATTGTTTTATTTTTGATATCAAATAATGCAATTCTTGGGCATCAGAATTCTGCTTGCATTGTTTGTCAATAGGTAAACAGAAAGGAATTCATAAAGCTGGGTGAACAGTTTTTAAAATCCAGACAAATTTTGCAACTGGGAGAAAGAGAGGAATTTTCTGATTGCTCTCAATATCAACAACCGAAAATAAAGCTGCACTCTGCTTCACAATAGTAAACTTTTTCCAGCAGAGATAACATTGTTTAGTGCTGTCTCACAAATAGACACTGCCTCTTTCTCCCCCTCTCTCTGTCTCTCTCTCTCTCACACACACACACACACACATGCACACACACATTCTTTATCACTGACACGTTTTACCTTTCCACATCTCTTACTCTGTTCAGTTTTGGCTGCATGTCCTCTCTCCCTCCCTCTGCAGCTGTCCCTCAAACCCACAGGCAGCTTCACCCCAGCTAATGTTATTTCTGATGTCCTCTCTTTGCTCCTCACATCATTAGTTGAATGGGGATGTAGGGATGTCCAGATGCATGCAAACATCAGACACATTTGTAATTAAATTTGCATGATTCTGACTGGGAAGATAATTTGCCTATTTTTTCACTTTGGTTACACAATTAACACTTGCTCAAAGCTTGGTAGTAATATCTCACTGTTGCTGTCCTTACCTGCAGTTTAAAGGTCCCATATTGCTGAAAGTGAGATTTCCATATTTTTCTAAAATTACAAAGCAGATCTAGGTACTATAAAAACACAGTTAAAACACAAAGCATCCACAGAGAAATACATACAGCCTGTATTCAGAAACTGTGCCTCTAAACAAGCTGTTAAGACGTAAGTAACTTTGTGATGTCACAACTGTACAGTCACTGCCCTAAGCCATGCCCATCTAGCCTCATGTCCAATATTTTTTTGTTGTTGTTTAAACAACTTCAAGGGTTACGGGTTACAAGAGAAGGGTTACACACGTGTTGGGTCAGATATATGCAACACAGTTATACCTTCCAGCTGATCAGAACTGAGAGTTCACTGCATCGGGGCTCGTTATTTCCCACGTGAGATTCAGATGTTACCTTATGTGTGAGAAGTGACTTTATTCTGTATTGAAAACAATCAAGTTAAACAGATTGTCCCTGGTAACAACTGCAACAGCATTGGTGACTGATCACATGGTTGCTGGGTGAGCAATTTGGTGCTAATTAGCAGAATTTTGCACCTAGACTTTAAACAAATTCAGGAAAATCTGTAGCTACAACCCTTCCTGCCACACAGATTTTCAGTATCTTTTATTTGGTGTGTTAACATAAGTGATAATCTGTGTGGCTAAAGAGTAAGAAAAGGTTTGGAGCTGGAAACTGCTCAGAATTTACAATGATTTAACAGTGAGTGTGAGTAAGAGTGGGGGTGGGGGTATGTATTATTAATGTGGAAACTGAATAAAACTCTTTTTGTAGTTCTTAAAAAATACAAATTATTGTTTTTTTTCCTCTGCTTGGCATGGCAATGCTTCAGTTGCACAAACCTACACTGAATATGTATTAGATATCATTTACTTTGATGAAATGTCTAATGTAAACTGCTGCAAACCAGAATCCTCAGCCATTACTGGGCACAAATAGTCTTGTCAGTGACATCCTGACTGAAGAGAACAAAATGCTTATTTCTTTTGTATATCTTTCTTCATGTCTCACGTTCCTTACATGTAACACACATCTTACGAAAGAATATACCTATGCAGTGGTGTCATATATCAATAAAACACCCTAGCATCAATGTGATGTAAACAGTGTTTGTTTAGTATTCAGTGTTCTGAATGTATAACTTCTCTTTTCCCTCATAATACTTAATTTGACTAAATTCGCTCCCTCCCTTTAGCTGCATTTTACTGTGAAAACGCTCCATTAAGTCCCACCTTAATCTCATGACAAAAAATACATTTTTGAAGAGAGAAGTTGCCAGTGAGCTCACTGTCTCAACTAACCATGTAAAGTGTTCAGATATAGAACTATGATATAAAATCCATTGAGTTTTCATTGCCTCAACTTAACTCACTGATCAAATATATCAAAAGAAGAAAACTGTGAGGCCATGTCAAAAATACAGAAACAAACAATGGTCATCAACAAAATTTGCTGTTGTATCTGTTACAATATTGTGTGAAATAACATTTAAAGGGGAAACAATCAGTAGTTCAGAAAATATACAGCACTGCAAAGACTTAATATAGTAACAGGTTAAATGACTCTTTTAGAGTCAGCACCTCCATCAGGAGAGAGCTGTGGGAACTGTGGCCATATGGTGATAATAGGTCATACTCGACAGAGGTCCAGAGAGAGCAGCTGAACAAACCTACGCTGGCAGGTAAAATTAAAAACACCCTGTCAGAACGCAAACAAAATTAACTGCCTGCTTTAATCCCAAGGGACGCTACCTTGCAGGTGCATATCTGTTTTTTGTTTTGGCCTCTAGCCCTGGTCTGGAAGAGGAGCCAAGCATAAGGTAAATGAAGTGGAGAACATGGTCAGGCCCTGTGGGTGGCAGGCATGGGGCAGAGGGGTGCCAGCCTGCCAGTCCCCTCCTTGGACAGAGAGGGTTAGGGGGCAATGGAGACAGTGTCTGAGCTGGCTGAAACAGTCCTAGACATCGAACAGCGTGAGGTCTTACAAGGCTCATTAGGGAAGAGGCTGCAAGTCCTTTTGGCCCCCTCTTTATTGTGTTAAGTAGACATGCATGTTTTTGTTCCCAGGGTGAACTATACAGCTCATCAGGATATGAAATGTTAGAAACATAACGGGGAGTGGAGACACACACACACACACACACACACCCAAGCAACTCAATCCAGTATGATAGCTTCATTGCTACCTTTATGGTGCTCAGAATGTCCTGGAGCAGTGTTGTTTCACCTTGTTTTTTTTAATCATCATTTTGGTGTAGTTGATTGTGTTACATGATAAGTTGTATACAATATTTTGCTTGTATTACTCTTTGTGCATTCTTGCACAAATATTGTAGTCATTGCCAAAATAATGACAAATTTTCAATAATTGTCAGAAGGAAAAATTCTACATCTTGTACATGTTTGCATTTTATAAAGTGGGATAAGACATGATTTGACTGTTGCATAACAAACCAACAGTAATACGTCTAATTATGTACAGGAGTAGATCACATAATGAAAACAACTCTCCTACAAAGGTGCTTCATATTAAGTTGGATGCTAATTACGGGCATTTGTCAGCTATGAAAGAACACTGCTATCAGATTATCTTTGCCACCAAACCAGGAGAAACAAAGCAAAATCATTTAATATTACAGGGCACCTCAGCATTTCAGCAACAAATGGCAAATACAGAGAAGCAGCACTTAGAAGAAGCAGCTGAAACAAGAGCTAATACGGATATGATAGACATATAAAAGGGGTTGAAAAATTCTGCTAACTGGCATCTAGGCAAATATGACCCACATCTGTAGCTGTGGTGATGTAAGTATTTGAAAGTTGAAGTTCTTTTTCATGAATAGTTTACAATATTTTGTTGTTGTCTTGTCTGTGTAAGTCAAAGTTTCTGAGATTCTTTAGACAAGAGACAGAAGAGAATTATTACACATTCATACCAAGCAAGGAACTTTCTTCTTCTGTTTACAGCCACAGTTCAGCTTGAGTTGGCAAATGGGAACAATGGCAACCAATACATGCTTTATCATCCTATAATTCTGCATTTTTTCATGTTTATCTACTAAAAATATTTTAAATATTTTTGTACTTGGGGTGAATACCAGAGATGGTAAATTCAGTTGTAGGCTAGTTTATGTAACTTTTGTTGACAAGCCTTGGCTTGCTTGTAAATGGACAGGGGAATTTAAACATAGGAGTGAAATGTGCAAAAAGGATGATCCACTGTATGGATCAGGCCAAATAACATTAGCTGTAGGGGAAATTAACCCCACATTTAGACTAGATGAACATCTGGAGTTTATGGTGAGTAGTAGTAGTAAGTGCTTTCGATGTCTTGCTGAGTAAATCAGTGAGTGATTCATTGATTTTCCTGCCTTTAAGCATTATCCACTGTGGCTCCATTTTCTCTCAAAATTGCAACTCCTGTCCTCTATATTTTTTTATTTTGTCCAAGCTTTTATTGTACGCCAACCTGTGATTTAGGGAGAGCTTCAATTAAAACCTACCAGCGCCCTGTGTACCTGCAAAACTCTGCATGAGAACTCAGCTTTTCTATACTTTTTCTCAGAATTTAGTCAGTGAAAGGACACGGATAATATTTAAGTGTCAGTTTGAAGAGTGGGTTAAAGGCAAAGTGAATAGGTTTTTTTTCTGTTTTACTTGGCTTTTGCGTAACTATAACAAAAGGCTTCCTGCCCAAACTTCCATTATCACAATCTTCCCTGTGGAGAGTGTCGTCAGTCTGAGAAAGTGGCTTCTAATTTTTAGACATATTGGCATTTTCAAGCTGCTGATTGCTGATTGCTTTCACACAGAGAGATTGTTTTATAATAACACATTCCTTTTGTATCACAGCTCTACTCTACATTTGTGGCTGTGGCTGACAGGAATATTCGGCAGATTCTCTGAAAACCTTGTCATTGTTCACTCACAAATAATAATTATCTTAACTAATAAAACAATATCAGGCTTCTTTTATTGTGATGAAAACAGACTTGTGCATTTGTTATTAGACAGGGTGCTGCTTTCTATTAAACCAATCAATTATACTGATCAGCTTCATAAAGATATGTCATTAGTTTAGGGCTCAGCTGAATGTGCTGCTAGCAGTCAGAAAATCAGAGATCCACCACCATGCAAATAGCTGTGGTCAGTGTATGAAAAAATGCACTACACGCCAGTCAATTAGTGTTTAGCAGACCTGTCAACAAGGGACACTTGCTACAGGTCCTTAGCTGTGACAGTGGCACGGTTTTAGGGATGGCAGTCTGTTGGTTGGTCTCTGTGTCTGATGAGTGATCCATCTGTTTAGTCCAGTATGAAATATATCAACAACATTTAGATAGATTTCAATGATTTTTTGCACAGATAGCCATGGTAGTACTGGTTCAAAATCAACAAGTATTGGCTACTGGTATTTTTTACATTTGATAGGAAAGAAGATTGATGCTATTGTTTTTCCTTGATTTATCATTAAATATATACTTGCAGATAGATAGATAGATAGATTTTTAGTATGTTGTTGACAAAGGCAGAAAGAGCTAATGTGTTTTTCACATTTAATTATTTTACCAGCAGAATATAATCATATTTGCAGTAACGC
Organism: Lates calcarifer; assembly: GCF_001640805.2. Taxonomy (NCBI): domain Eukaryota; kingdom Metazoa; phylum Chordata; class Actinopteri; family Centropomidae; genus Lates; species Lates calcarifer. The sequence continues at coordinate 4,957,618 of NC_066834.1, forward strand.
CCTGGGGACATTATAAATTTGGTCCTGGTATACTGGGAAAGAGCTAATTCTGGTTAAAATATCAACATTTTGCAGCGTATTAAATTAATTTGCTATTTAATAGAAAATCAAAATACTGGCTGCTTCCTCTTGAGTATAATTTCCCATTTGTGAAAATTAAATGGAAATTTGGAACAAAGATATGGGAGATCGCTAATGGTCAAGTGTCTGCTAATAAGCTCTCTTTCCCATGTAAACAAATATCTTGTATCATTTAAAATGCCTCTCTTTAAACTGGTAAATGGACTGTAGAAAAACAGTTCAATCAATCTTCATTTTACTATGTGATGTGTTGGTTTTTTCATATAAAGTATGTATACAACTAAGGACGTTGTTTGAGTTTCCAGTATTTTAGAGTATTTTGGACATATTGCTAACTCAAATGTCCTCTAGCAAATAATTAGTGTACTTCCATGAACATCTAAATACACAAAACAACAATGGTTTATTTCAGTGTGCATGTTATACACGGACCCTCCCTGCTCGTGTGACTCCTGATGGGTGTGCCATCATGGGGTCATTTCCCCTTTTTCCAATGAATTATGGGCTGTTAATTTCTATTTGAAACCTACAGTCCAATTAACAGGTTCCAAACTACATCAACAGTGGCGATAACCACTGTTTTATTAATAGAACATGCCTTTCGTAGAGTCTGCACACAAAGCCGAGGCAAAGATGGATGTCTTGGCTTTAATTAACCAGAATTATTTACTGACTAGGGCTGGCTTATGGGAGCATCACTCATGTAATGGATATATTAGCAAAAGACTGAAGGGATTAGCTTCTGCGGAATTAACAGACTGGGCAGTTCATCATGTGGAATGAAGGAACTATACAATATTTATACTGTATTTACAAACTAATGCCATTCTGTATTCTGTATGTACATACATGCTTTTGTATGTATATGTACATGGGATATTGGTTATGTTTTTCCAGCAAAAAGGACTTATATCATCACAAGATGGATAACAGAATAATGTAATTTGTTGTTCATTATGAAGCCAAGTGCATTTTCCCTAAATCCTAAATCAGTCATATATACTATGCTATTCACTGGAGTTGCACATCCAGTGGGACTAAACGTCTGTTACATTAATGTGGCTTTCAAAACTTTCTCACAATTCATGTCTTCTTTTTATCACATCACAAACCTTTGATGATGGAACAGGAACCCAAGCCACACCTGAGACCTTACTCTTTCACTTGCCAATTTAACAGCAGTATAATAAGTTCCAGTCATGTCCTCTGATCTGCAACTTATCTAGGGCCTCCCCTCGTCTGTGTATGCCTCTCACTATTGCAACTGTTTGGCCTTCAATCCCAGCAATAGACCAGTACATAAACTTCCAGCTGTGTACAGTATGGGTTCCTTCACATTGTATGTGTTTTCATAGGAATATAGAGTATGCATTTGACAAACTATGAATATTTTCAGTGTATTGGTTTTCATATGGAATATACAATACTTCCCCCTCTATGTACCTTTTACTATATCTCCATGGTTAATATGTTCAACACATCTTTTGAAAAATCTTCTCATAAAAGTTTGCACTCTGTTTGAAAGTAATATCACATATTGAAGCAAAGTTACTGATGACCCTGGTTCAGAGAGTTGGCATCACCTTACACAACCACTATATGCTGGCTGTTTGTTGGTATGTCCTCACATGTTTGGACTTTCCACTAGTTCAAGGTTACTCACCAAATTACCAGTCAGTATGGGTTTTTCTTTCCTCACCTGATCATGGTCCTTTGAGCCACCTAGAGCACATGGGTGCAGACAGAATCTTTACTTAAAATGGAGGTAATTTTGAGGGATATTAGCCCTGGTTTGACTTTAACTAAACCTCCCCCTAGTTTTTTTGTTGTAATAAAAAACTCAATACCCCCTGAGGAAGTGCGCAAACACAGTGCTACATACAGATTTGACTTGAATAAATGTATGCATTTACTCTCTCTCTCTCTCTCTCTCTCTCTCTCTCACACACACACACAAACACAGGTGAGCACAGACAGGCAATCCTGAAAATAATGTCCTCCTGAATCACCTGTTTTCTCAAATGTAAAGATAAATAGAGTCAGGATTGAGTTCTGATTGATAGTTTTGTTCATCTGAAACAAAAACAATCAATACTGTCAACAATATGTGTGAATGCAATCAATGGTCTGACATACAGCAAAGAAAGCAGAAGAGCAGTCATCCTCACTTTATGCTTACTTAGATCAGCCTCTGCCCCCAGTGCTGGTGGCCCTCAGTTATGTGGTCTGGTGTGGTCATATTTTAACTTGTGGTAAATGTCAGATGTTGTTGCTATGATTCATGTGAAATGCGAACGGCTAGAAATGGTAAACAGAAAATGGCAAAATCAGCAGGAGATTGGTCTGTGTTTGCAGTTGTGCCGCTGGTCACCACTGGATCTTGCTTGGCGTTTATTTAACATGACACATTTCAACAGCACCTGGGGAGCAAGGTCATGGCTGCACACTAACACAAACACACAGACACACACACACATGCATGTGTGCAGGCACAGACAATCTCAGAATCACTCATTTCATATTGGACATCCCCGCTGCTTTCTGAAAGAAAGCCACTTCTTTTCAAATCCTGAAGGGCGACATATTTTTAATTATTGACATTCAGGTGAGGATTAGCATTTCATGCTGTCTGACCCTGCAAGACATGAGTGGCAGTGGACTGGGAAGGGAGGAGGACAGGAGGCTGGGGGGCTGGCGATTTTCAGGGACAAAGAGCTCACTGAGGAGGCAGAGGAATGGGCTGGGGAGGTGGAGGTACAGTGATTCACATGCAGTGCAGGAGGCCTCTCTGTATCACCCCCCACCCCTCCCCCAAATCCCAGGAGGGCATGGGGGAATTGATGAAACGAGCAGGAAGGCCTAATTAAAGGCTCTCAGCTCAAACGCATTGATGTATTACATCTATTATGCCACAGTTCGATAGGTCTGCCAGGCCGGGGCTGCTGCGGCTACTGAGTCCCGCCAAACAAACTGAATAAATAATAGCAGCTGAGAGGAGGAGAGAGAGAAAGAAAGAGAGCGAGAGAGAGAGGGAGGGAGAGAGAGAGAAAGAGAGGGAAGGGGAGATTAGTTCAACAGGCAAAGTTGTGATGAAGCCTGCTATAGCCATAGGCATGTCAAAGCCTCCAAGATTTATATTATGTCTGTCTGCTCCATTTACAATCTATACAGCAGGAGTTACAAACACTGAATGAAAGAAATTAAAAAAGTATTGAGAGCCAAAGTCATTGACTGTTGATTTAGAGATTTGATTTAAAAAATTACTGCATGTTTAATTTACTTAGAATGGCTATTGTTTACAAGGAGTGTTGGAAAAATGAAATGCCACTGGTAATTATGGCTAATTAATGGAAAAAGCATTAAAACATTCAGCAGAAATGTAATGTTAATACAATATGAAAAAAATGAAGACAGCCCCTGTTTGCTAACAAGGTCAGTTTATATTTGCACTTCATGCCTTGTTGATTTAAATGTCGCCTTGACTAGCTGACACATGGTTGGCTTTGAGATCAAAAATCAGACCCCCCCCCAACAACTCAGCTGCTTATGGATATTTGTTAGTTTGTCACTTAGGGTACATGGAGTGAGTGGAGGGGATAATGGGGTTGAGAGATGCACTTTTGCTCATGAGGGAACTTTGAATGTTCTTTGATCTGGTGTGTGCAGGAGAAAAATGTAGATAGATAGAATAAAGAGAAAGGCTGAGGGGTGCAGTAACGAGCACACTGGAAAACAGTGTATGAAATTATGTAAAAATTTTAATGTAGTTGTATAGGGGGGATGGAAATGAAACTGGTATGATAAAGATAAAAAGGGACTTCACATGGTAGCTCTAAAGATATTCCCATTTACGCAGTAGCCTTGTGCTTTTTCATTCCACTCTTCACCAAACTCAGTATTGTTATCAAGTAATTTACAAGAATTAATTCAGTCAGTCATTGCAAAATCTGGTTTTTGTACTATGTTATCATATTATGTTCTTTACATTTTAAGAATTAAATAAAATTTAATTCAATAAATTTAATTAAATTAAAAATTTAATTAAATAAAATTTAATTCTTAATATACAACACATGAGCAACGCACATTTCCATTTTTGTAACATGATGGAGCAGGATTTTAACTTTCAACTTTAACTTTATTGGTCCCTCAAGAGAAATTTGTCTTGCAATCAGGTGAAGCAAAGAGTGCACATGGATTTGAATGTGAGACACATAAAACATAATAAAACGATTCTTTCTAATTGGTTTTCTTTTTCTTAATCATGTCTCCTGAAAATTTAAACTACATGTAAATATATCATCAGTATTATTGTAAGATACATCTTTCTGACCTATACACGATCTTCTTGAGTAGCAGCTCTGTCTCCTGGGAATTACACAACAAATGTTATTTAGTAGTAATATGAGTGTTGTTTTGGGAAAACATGACTGAGAACTGGGAAATGTTTATATTTAATTTTTTGAGTGCAGTGCTATGTTTTTGTGTAGCATGTAAGGCATAGGGAGGTGTTCACGGTGGATGTTTGGTGTACATAAGCACAGAGTACAGGGTACAGAGGCACAGGGCTGTGCAAGGTTAAGGCAGCAAATGCTTAGGGAAATTTTGTGACTTCAGTTGAATGTTAATAAAGTAAACACATCATGTCTTGTGCAATCAGGTGAAGCAAAGAGTGCACATGGACTTGAATGTGAGACACATAAAACATAATAAAACACACATATGCTTAAACCTACCATATGAGTTCACATAAAATACAGTGTGCATAAAAGTGACACCATTAACATAAACCTGGAGAACATCCAGCTATCACCATCCAGCTCGATCATCAGTGTGTATTTCTTCTCACTGTGTGCTCTAGCAACAGTTTCCTCATTGTAGATTGTGACAAGAATGGCATAGGCAGTTGATACGGAACAAAATTTGATTGTTTTGTGTGTGAAAAATTACAAAAAAGAAACAATTAATTCTTGACTCTATATTATTATTAGATCCAAATCTCCCAAATGGTACATGAAGATCTTTCCATCCAGTAGTGATATTTGGCATGGTGAGCCCTTAATGCTCAGATGAAGACAGTAAGCCCAGGAAACATGGAGGACATGAGGTGGATTCTGTCAGTGTAAATCCAGCAGCCAACTACATAGAGAGAGGGATATAAAAAGCAGGACAGCGACAAATTCAGCAGGAATGCTTTTTGGTCCTGGCAAAGTGACGGAAAAATTCTGTGTGTGTTTGTCTCTTCATGTGTCTGTGTGTGTGTGTGTGTGTGTTGTTTTGACAGTGTGTAAATATATGTCTTTGCTTGGAGAGCACACGGAGGAGCAGATTTGTGAGACAAGCTCGAGCAGTTGCCTTCACAGCAGTGGTGAGATTGGTAGCAAGTGGTTTCTGAGCCAGTGTGACTGATGGCGTCTGTTAGCAGCGACGGCCGTGGAGAGGACGTCTTGTACTGGCGGCAGGGGGAGGCTGAAGCTTCCGGAAACAATGCTGCCCTGGGAGAGTCTGCTGAAATGACAGGACAAGCAGGGCCAGTGTTTCCATTCACAGTCCTCTCAACCCTCTGACACTTGTCTCGCTTCCACCTCTCACTTATTATGATGGCCTTTAACACTCCTCGCCTTCCATGCCTCCCTTCTTCTATCACCTCCTTAACATACTGTATCGCTACCACCATAGCTGAGATGCCTTTGTCACAAACAGACGACTGTCTTTACAGTCCATTCCTGCCAACAAGTTTCTCTTTTCCTCATTGGCAAGGTTTATAACATCAGTCCTAGTTCACATAGATAGCAGTTGTCAAATAAGAAACAATGTAAATTATATTTTTGTGGTCTTTCTTTATCAAAGATATTCTATTAGGTCAAATTTGAATCCTATCCACAGTCTTCTTTCTAATTGGTTTTCTTTTTCTTAATCATGTCTCCTGAAAATTTAAACTACATGTAAATATATCATCAGTATTATTGTAAGATACATCTTTCTGACCTATACACGATCTTCTCGAGTAGCAGCTCTGTCTCCTGGGAATTATACAACAAATGTTATTTAGTAGTAGTATGAGTGGTGTTTTGGGAAAACATGAATGAGAACTGGGAAATGTTTATATTTAAAATGTTTATATTTAATTTTTTGAGTGCAGTGCTATGTTTTTGTGTAGCATGTAAGGCATAGGGAGGTGTTCACGGTGGATGTTTGGTGTACATAAGCGCAGAGTACAGGGTACAGACGCACAGGGCTGTGCAAGGTTAAGGCAACAAATGCTTAGGGAAATTTTGTGACTTCAGTTGAATGTTAATAAAGTAAACACATCATGTCTTGTGCTTCAAGACACTTTTGACTTTCAATATTTAACTAGGATGACATGTTCCTAACCTCAACCAAGCCCTGTAAGTGCCTGAGCACAACATTAACAAAAGTTTTTTAATGTTGTGAATGGATACTGGGTTGGAAGAGCAGATAGTATTAATTTAAGACAGTTTTGTCATTATGTTTGTATAAAATGTAATTCCCTTGGTATCACAATTCTCTTAAAACTTATTTGCTGTTGCAAATTGCTTGAAATGACAGGGTTGCAGAGTGGAGGTCATATATCATTTCAGTCAGACAAACTGTATATAATCAGTAGAAAAACATGTCCTTATAATTTTTAATTACTTGTAACCACAATATTATTTTGTTAATATTACGTATAAACCTAAAACTTCTCAGATAAGCTTACGTTGTGTGTAAAGCTCAAAATAAACAAAACTAAAAGTGAACTAAACTAAAACATGCAGAAAAAAGTGTAGCCACTTTTTACCAGTGAAAGCCTGCTGAGACAACTAAAGAGTAAAATAATGTAAAATTTCCTTCTTCCCTTCATTGCCGTCAGCAATACAGACAACTCTGTCAGTCTTTCTTCAACTTGTGTAATGTCCCTCACTTGAGGTGTGCATCACCACATGTTTACCTGTCAAATCATTTTTGAGCAATCCTGATGAAGCGGAAGAGTGGCAGTTATGGAAAACATCAAAACTGTTTCCCATTGGGAAGCCAGTGCAGCTGGTGCCATAATACAACACATGGCACATCCCCGCCTGCTAAAGATTTGCTTCAGTGGAGTATCTGACATCTCCACAACTATTTCCTTAATTGATGTAGTTAAGTATGCACCCTCAGTCTCTGAATTGTAAATACCTGCTGTAATGTAGTGTAAAATTATTATTCCAGCATCAAGAAACAGCCATAATTTGCAGCTGTCAGTTCCGCTGCATATTAATTTCTCAAACGTTCTGTTGTTTAGCAGCAGTTAAATGGAGAGTATTGTGCTGTTTTGTCATTATACACTGCTCATTATCACGCAGGTAAGTTGTCTGAATCTAGTATCACTTCCTAACTTTTCATTGTTAAATTACCCTTCAGTATTCTTTATTATTAATCTGTTTAAACTGAGTATATTGGATGTGTTATAAATCTTTTCACATAGGCCTTTTAAATTTTTAAATACCAGCGTCCAGACATGTTCACTGCACATTTAAAATGCTTTAGTGTCAAGTCTTGAAATAACTATGTGGACTTTTTTATTCAATGTCAGTTTATTGATAGTATTTTAACCTTCAAAACAGCAGCCTCCTGTTACAGACATCGGGTCTGGGAAGGGAATGATGGAGAGGGGGGACTATTAAAAATAGGTTAAGCTTGTCTCTGCACTATTTCTAACAGGCTCAGTTCGTTCCCCCCGGGTTCTCAGTGATTTGGAGTGTGACCCTGACCCTTTGCTTCCACACAAAGATGGACAGACACACACACATATACAAACACACACACACATACACACAATCCTACCATACCAACCGTGGACTGTTGCACAATGCCAACCAAGTGCGGACCACTATTTCTAGTCATTTTTATCTAACGTCTTCTTTAATAATACAGGCGCTTTTGTAACTTTCTTGTAATAATTGTCAAGAGGGGATGATGTCTTACCATCAAGGGGGAAACCTCTATAGCCTGCAGTGGAGATGTCTGTGGTAAACATAGACCAGGAGATGAATGTATACAAAGGCTTTCCTGATGACTTTCAAAAACGGATCATTTAACTATATCATTTGTAACATTTAAACATCTTGCTTTGAGAGATATTCTGAAAATAATCATATAGTGTTGCACTCTATTAGCACAAGAGTGGCCAAAGGCACAGCTATTTAGAGGAAAACCATTTAAGTATGCAATTGATAACTACATATAGTGTATGCAGAATATATTGGTGGCTATTGGTGTTGTGGCTACTTTCATGCTAGTGTTTTATTATAGTTACAAAAATCGTTCAATATTTTAAAAAAAAAAACAACAACAAACTTTCTTGTCTCTTAATGTTTCAGTTAAACCTCAGCCACTTATATTTTTACATCCCATAACCTGCCACTTATATTTCTTGGGAGGGGGAGCACACATCAGCACTATTAGATTTGATGCTCCAGGTACTGAAAACAGGCAGGATTTGAACCACACACCGCAGTGGTCATGTGGTGTAAAACTACAGGAGGTTAACATTATACTGCAACATGAAAGTACAACTTAAACACACACACACAAACACACAAATTTCTTCACCCGAAGATTGCTGTGCACTTTGCTGGAACTAAATCACAGTGAATGTACTTGTCGGTTTCACTGGCCCTTCACATGATCTGTGTGGCTGCTTGTGTCACACTGTAAAGCACCAGGCTGAACGTGATTTAGTCTTGCAGACACATTAAAGACGTTCAAGGGAAAGACAGGTATCACCGTTCTGATCATACTGATGTGACTTAGCTCTGTGTGTCCTCCTCATGCATGCGATCAAATAACAAACTGAAGAAAAAGTGAAATATTTGTTTGAAATAGTGACATCAAATCAAGGCTCTCTATCTATTCTTTATAGTTATATGATGTATTAATGCATGAATGGAAAACAAATGGAAGGATAATCGTATGGTAACTTCAACACACCAGCCCTGAAAGTATGTTTTCTCTCTTTTCCTGACATTCCCTCAGGCAATAATAAAACACAAATGTTTAGAATATAGATCTGTGGCACCGCAGTGACCCTTTTGGCAGCTAATTCTTCAATCTAATAAGAATAACATATTAGGTTTTAATCCAACCATAGTTTCATCAGTTATGTCAACAAGAGCGGCAAGGATGAAAAGGAGCTTTCTTTTCTGAGGAACACAGGCAAGCACCATTACTGATCACATCTAAGTGAATCTTGGCAGAGAAAACCTTTTACTGCCACCAGACTCCACTCACCATGGGCAATGTATCACCCTCATTTAATATAAAAAAGGACCATTTAGGGGAAATGTTCCCTTTTAAAAGATGGTCCACTGCACCTTCAGCTGGGAGATCTAAGCACTCATCTGTGTATGGAAGAAACTTCTTCACACATACTTTACTTGTACCCAAAATAAACAAATATTCCAATGTGGGCAGAGGTGATGACACATTACACATTACAACAAATGACACATGACAGGAAAATAAAACTCTTCAAGGAGGAGGAGGAAAAGAAAATATTGTGGTAGTGCTGGATGAAGTGAGGATTTTTTCCCCCAATAGACAGAGCTAACACCTTTTATTTTATTATTCTTTGGTACATGTAGAGGAACCTATTTGCTACAGTTGTAATGATTTTAACATTGTGTAGCCTACTTTCTTCTTTGTCCCAAGAAACAAGAGGATATTCATATTCTAACACCAGCAAGACAATTTAGGAGGCATTCATTGAAACTGTTTTCCTTTTTACTGGAATGGGTCAGTTTTTCATACTCATGAGTGCCTCGGGAGTTAAAACTTTTATAACCATTCTCAAACCAAACCATATTCAAGTGTCAGAACAAGGCTAACACTAAAATTAGCAGTCACTTCAACAACACAGTTTGTTTTTCTTCTGAACTGACAAAACAAAACTGCCATACTGATGTTTCTTTTTATATAAATAGAAATCTTAACAGTGAGCATGTCCAGATGTCTACAATTGTTGTGCTTTTTACAGTTTCAGGAATGTCTTGTCTTGTGTTATGGTTGAGAAATTGACATTTCCATTTAATTAACTCCAGTGCAATGACACAGCATACTCTAATCGTAATCATTAATATTCACCTGAAACAATAATTCTAGAACAATTGTTTTTTTTTTTTTTTTAAAAAGCCAAAAAAAAAAACATTATCAGCCTTGTAGAGGTAGTATTTGTTGCAGAATTGTTGTACTGCAATACATGTGTATTTGAGGTCTTTGAGGGCTTCAGAATTTTAGACCAGTTCAGAAACTGATCCACAGAAAACTCATCCACCCTGACTTGCATAAATTAACTTGTGAAAAAGGAGACTGATCTGAAAGAGACCTGAGGACAGTCAGATGAAATTCAAAAAGGCCCAAGGGTAATTCAACCGAATCCAAAATGTGGCTGACTTGAACAGAACCAAGTAGAGAGAGAACACCAACACTGGCAGCAGTGTGATGCAATATGTCATTTTTTCTGCACTTCACAATTCATCTGTCTGTTATGCATAAAAAAATAGTGGGTAACCTCAGATCTATTCCGGTATTAGACATATTGATGCACAGACCCAACAATGATGGCAATAAGACGAGGCCTTACCTGACCCAGCCCGAGCTGTGTTGGGTCTCAGTCACAAGGTACTGAGTGTAATCTATACTGCAGGTGGTCTTTTGTAGCCTGGCAAATCATCCTTTGTCTGCCTTGTTTGATAGTGACATGCTAACCACATAAACTACAACAATAACACAGACATGTGATTCACCTACTGATATTCAGAGTGAATATACACATAAAAGGTTTTCTGAATTATGTCTTTAATAGTCCTTCACAGGCAACCCTTTGATTTATTGAGCATATTAGTGCTGCTATAACATTATCAGTGAGGTTAGAGTATTTATTTCATCTATCAACCCACAATGAACATCTGATGAGACTAAAAATTAGTACTGTAAATTAGCTACACACCAGTAAATTAGCTGCATACTGACCTTTTCATGGGCTGGTGCACACAAACCCCCAGATGCAGCTGAAATACATCCTCCCTCAGACAGCAGCCTATAACATGGATCTGTGCGTGTGGAGGATTTCCAGGATCAGGTGTAATTGGCTTCAACTGGGGTAACAACATGGTGACTAATGTACAGTTGCTGGGACATACAACAGCAGTGGTTGATAGAATACAACAGAATGTAGAGGTTAATGAAATCCACATCACTGTTCATCAAAAACAAGGAAATAAACAAGAAAGACAGAAAGATGGTGTTTAAAATGTTTGTCACGTCTCTCTTCCAAATGCTAAACAGAAGATGGAAATTACGTTTGTGAGTTGAACAATGAACATCAGTCATGATCAATAACAATCAGTTCATGCAATAGAAGCAGGCCTACAAGGGAAAGCCTGACATTTTAAATTTAAATGTTATTCTCCTATACAAAGGAATTGTAACTTGAAAAAATGTATCTACACTTATCCTTGAGCTAGGTGAATGGCTCAAATTGTTAATGGATTCTACACTACTAGCCTTCCAGCAAGCAAGGTAGCCTGTGGTATGCATTTGTTTGAATGAGAAATGCTCATATTTAAAGGGCTAACAGAAGAATCTTCTTAATAGTGTTCCCACAGTAACAGTTAAATAAATGGAGTGGTGTTTGCGAGCTAGTTCACGCAGTCAACTCCACTGCTCTGTTCCACTCATGTGATATGCCTCACTTTTCAGGCAGTCTATAGCTGCAAAAATTTCCCATAGCTCCCTATGCCTGTCAGTGCCACTGCTGCCCTGCATCCATATTGCTGCCTTTTGTTTCAGCTCCACCACCACCCCAGCATCCACCTGCAGGTTCAGGGATGGGGGTTTAAGATATTTGCTCAAGTTGGGGTCTAGATGCCAAACTCTAACTTGTGGTTTGCTGCTGTAATAAAAATTCAAATATGACTTGTCTGACTGAACCTGGTTTAAGGGTGTTTTTACCAAAATGTTATGGCTATGATGAGGAGAAGCATATGCTATATCTGAACCTGAAATCACCAACAGAGTCAAATAAGACAAATCTTGCATCTTATTGGAACTGACACCATTGATGTATTCCCTATTCAGATGATTCAAATCCAGTAAAAATATTACTCTACTCTGACACCAACAGCATGGTAAAAAAGGGTGTAGTCAGAATCAAAAGATCTGGAAGATTTTAGTGTTGCAAGAGCTTCCAACTGTTTCAATACAGGCTTGTCCAATAATTACAGGAAAAAAGTTGTGTTGCATCAACACATATTTGTGTTTTTGTGCCAGGGTGATCAAAATGGCAAAGGCACACTTACAAATCAATTAAGACTGAGTGAAATTCTACCAGCAGAAAAGACAGAGAACAGCTCAGTAGACTGAAAGGGAGAGACAGATGGGAAACAAACAGGCTCTCTATCAGTGTTGCTCTGCAGAGTGTAACATGCTCTTTGTGTGTGTGCATGTGTGTGTGTGTGTGTTTTGGCATGTGTGTCCAGCACATGGGCACGGTCCCTGCATCATAATGTAATTTGCTGCCAAATCTTTTACACCCACTGATAGTCTGGTGAATTTGTGGAGAAAACTGTTGATAACAAATACTGTATGTGAACTACAAGTACCCTGGTTTGGATCTAGTTTTGGGATTACTTGACTTTTTTTGCATGTAATCAACATATCCTGATTATAGAAACCCAGGTAAGGTCTCAGCCTGGGTCTGGGAAACTGAATATGCTAGTTGCCCTCTTTTAAACACAGAACACTGTGGCCTGAGAATACCACATTCAGGTTTCTCATCAATTTTTGCAATCTACAAAGGCACTTGAGTCATTTCATGGCCAAAAATCACCCAGTCTGATGAGAAACTAAATAACTTGGAGCTACGTTGTGACATATGGCTGCAATGACCAGGATGGATTCATTGTCACTTATTTTTTCATCTTCCTTTACTGGTAATAAGATCCAGTGGGTAGTGTCTAGGTAGCCTCAACAAACAGTAGATTGATTTTCAATTGCTGAGATAACTTTAAATGTACAGTGCATTAAAATAATTCTGCAGTGTATATTAAATATGCACTAGAGTAAGGTACTAGCTTTTTCGTACAGTCTCAAGAGTTAATTTTATTCTAGAATTATTGTTTGTTGTTTTTGTATACCTCCTTTAGTGTTCTCATCTTGCTCATTGTGATTTATGTGACTTGGCTGCTGTAACACCACAGGCCCCCAAAGGGATTAATAAAGTACTGTTATCTGTCTATGTCAAGGAGTCATAATACTATAATGATGTATACAGGGATATGAAAACCCAGGTTACTTAAATATCACATACCACATATGATCAAAAGCAGGATAAGACTTATCACTGGGATACAAGTCTGTATTTTAAAAAAATGATATTTAAAATATGACTGGAACTCAATATTTCACTAATATACTGTATAATTCACCTAATACATCTGAATTTAATTGCAACAGATAGAAGAAGTTGACCTTTTATGCTCTCAGTGTTTGAAAATGACAAAATTATTTTACTTCTATCCTTGTACCTGTCCACCACTGTGTGTTCCAAAATCACAAACTATACTCCTACATTTTGTACTGCAGGTTTGGCTCCCCTGTTGTGTTTGGCTCTCAGTGTTTTACAAAATCCAATAAAAACAGTTTATGGATACATACTGCTGCATTTCAAGTTTTCACAGGCAAATGATGATGAGAATTATTTACAATTTGAAGCTTGCTGCTGCTTGTAGGATATTAACCTTAATGTATCATTCTCAACTTAATTGATAGATTAATAGTATACTACAAAATGGGACAATTCTGGGGAAATATTTTTTCTTTTAAAATGAAATTTGGTTCATTAAATGTTTTTGTTACATGTATAACTGGGCTTAAATGCCGTAATACAAGCTAATATTTTATCACATTAAAGGTACACCTACACAATTTTGAATAAACAAGGGCCACTGAGTATAAAGTGACATAATGTGTTCAATTAAGTGACCTTAATGTAGCTCTTGATGAGCAAACTTGCTTGCTTGCCTTTGAATATTGTTGGTTTGCCATGGCTGACAAGACTCTTTAGTTTTGTGTGAAGAACATTACCCTTACATTAGCTGATGTGTGTGATGGCCCTCATTTCTAGAGACAGGGGCCAGAAGGATTTGTTCCAACCTTAAAATAGAATTGGTAAGCTTCTGTCTCTGTTGTGGAAAGGAGCGGCAGATTCATTGGGGGGGGAGACAGATATTTTCCAGGGAGTGAAGTGTTGACATGGGAATTGACAAGAGTGCTCCTTCTTACCTCTCCAGTTTAAGATACACATGAATAAGATATCAAAGCACAGTCTGGATCTGAAGGGTTTGGGTCTGGTTTGGTGATTTTAAAATGGATAAATATTATTTGCAGATGATGTTATTCTTTCGGCACAAAAGAACTTTGATTACTCTTGAGCACTGGAGTGGTTTGTAGCTGACTGTGTCATGGTCTTGATGTATGTAAGCTGTCCCAATTAGAATACCATGGTTTTATTCCAGAAAAAAGTGGATAGCTCAGGCGAGGTGAGGAGAAGACCAGTTGGTATCTTATGCACTGGTAATGATGAAAATTATTAAAAGGGTAACCTTTCTAGTACTGACTGTGGTAATAAAGGTTTTATTTCAGGCCATTCTGTTAAAGAAATAGTTGAATTATGAAGCAAAGTTTTCAATTTATTGGTCAACCTTTGTGCCAGCCCTTGGCTATAGTGACATCCTTTAGGTACTGACTGAAATAAAGGGCTTGTAGATACAAGCAGCTGAAAATAGGTTTTTGGTGTCACAGTCTGATAAAGCGAGAACCGCGGTGACTCAGTGAAGAGAGTATGGTGCTTGAATTAAGAGGAACAAGACTGAGGCACCTACTGTAGTAGGGATGCCCCTGGTCAATTCCCTGTGGAGGTCTTCCAGGCCTCACCACATGGGAAGACCTTTGAAAAACCTCTCTGCCTCTCTACAGCTCACTACCTTCATTATTTCAATTCCAGTCTCTGTTGGTTGAGGTTCAGAATCGCTTGGTTTAAAACAGATGTGTTGCAGCTCTGGATGACACTGGAAACAGTAGTGGCAGTGATATCTGTGCAAGGACATAGCTGAATTTCCCGCGATTGGAAATTTCCCCAAATGTTTTCAATGACTTCTGTTTTGGAACATCACTCCACAGCATCTGGAATGACACAGTGGAATCCCTACACATATCACACTTCCACTCAAAGTGAATTAGCTTGCAAAACTATTGGCTGATGCCATTTCCTACTGTGCAATTTTGTTCTGAAAGATCAGTGCTGTAGCTGGGACTGACTGATAAGTGACTTGACAGACAAAAATGAGTAGCTAGTAAACTTGTTTTTGAAAGTTATTGTAACTTGTTTCCACTATGCTTCCATTATTGTGACCTATGTGTTGTTCTCCATTTTACTCTGTCAAGCCAATGGCAGAAAGGGAGATTTCCCATTAAAAGGATTTGCTCAAATTAGTATGCATTCATCAACACTGCTGGAGCAATTAATAAATCATACCAGCTTATGCCAAAACACCCCTCAATATATTCCTTTAAGTAAGAGTGTCAAATGATAACTGAGAAATTAAGTAATAAAATGCAGACTGATGCTTTCTTTCATCATATATAAACTTTCATTCATGGACAGATTGGAACATTTTGCTTCCTCTGGTGCACACAACAAATCAAAATGGACAGTTAGCAATTGGGGCATAAGGCACCATGCCATAAAAAGATCATTGTTCACGGTTGCATTCACAACATGATTTGTTTCTTTTGAATGCAATATTTACTTGCTAAATGTGAACCAAACTGTTTCAGACAATTCTGAGAGTGTTAAGGAAAGGACAGAGAGGAAACAGGAGGCAAATGGTTTGGCATGCATTTTCTGAGCTTAACAAGCTTCCTTGAAACAACCTTCATGCCAAAGTTATGCTCACTCAACTTCAGTTATGGATGGCTGGCTGCTGACTTCCGTAAAACACATTTGTATATTTGATCGGGGATATATTGTCATGCTCCTGACCAGCAGTATTTATAGCTGGCATTCTCTGCTGTCAGGGAAAGGTTGCTGAGATAGACAATGCGTTGGAGGGTTCAGACAAGCCTTACATGGGGAACGAGTCAAGATATTGACCCCTATTACAAAGCTCCAGTGAAGTACTGTATATGTGCAGCACACACACACACACACACTACAACAGCTATGGTCTGTGGTATATCTGCTCCTTAATCCAAATTTAGGTGTTCTATTTAGTCTTTGCTGAGACTTGTCTATTGACGTGCATTCTCAGTTTATCCTTTATCGTAAATTTTTTAAGCAAGTATCCAAGTTCTCATTAAACCGTTTTAACTGTCTCCTCAATACGACATCCTCACAACCTCTTTCCAATAATGGCTGTTCTGGGATGTACATTACAGCTACAATCTGCCTATCTGTTGTGTAAGGGCTCTCTGAGGTATTGAAATGTGTGTCTGAGCCTTGTCCAGGGGCTGCTGATGAAAATGCATGAGGGTGGCTTTGCCCTTCACTTATCAAACTTAGTACATTAGACTGTGTGCTGAATCACAGGGGTGCTAACTCAAGTGTTTATCAACTTTGGATTTAGTGCACCCATAGGAAGACATGGTTTGGCTTTGTCCTACTGAAAGCACCTTTTCTGGTTAAGAGAGTGCCATGACAACTTGTATTTAGTTAGTAGGGTTTTGGTATATTGAATTTACAGCAGTAACTGTGTTCTCTAAATAATCATTGCTTATTAAATGCAGAACTGAGGAGGAAATGATTTTTAACTAAAATATTTGTATATCAGTGAATGTTAAGACATCTTTTCTCCTTTTCTCCAGATACTTCTATAATTCTTTGAGAGGGACGACATAATTCGAATACATCATACCATCACGATAATGATCTCCAATTAGCTCGAGTCCATTCAGGGAATTAAATGGTGAAAGGGGACAAAGATCAGCCTGTCCTTACGAGTGTGAAGCAGTCAAACCACAGTGCTAAGCGCTCTGATGTCTTTGAAGTAAGTTCAAAAGGCAAGGACTGTGATTCAAAACTCTTTCCAGACGACTCCTCTAATGAGCCCTAAAATTATGGTACCCTGTCTTATGTGAGTTTGACCTTTGGAGGTCAAAATGTCTTTTCATTTTGTTGGTCCAATAATGGTGCCATTCGAGACAAATTGTTCTTCTCATGTAATCAAATGGTTCACCAAATTTTGGAGTCTGGAATCACAGCTTTTTGTTCATTTGCTGGAAAAAAAAATAGGCTCACAAAAGGCTGCACCTGCTGAAAGTATATATTTTATCATAAAAAAATGGTCAGTAATTAAATTAAAAACCCATTTAATCAAAACTCCTTTCAGGTTTATAATCACTGAAGTGCTATTAATTGTAAGCTTGTGTTTATACTAGATTATAATGATGTGAAGATAATCTTTTGTTGCATGAATTTCTGTGGACGGACTGGGAATAGAAACAATTCAATTTAATTTCAGACTAGATAAAACTGGTGTTTACTGTAGTAGCATACTGCATTGGAGTTGAATAGCTTGTTATTTATGCAGTCTTTAGGGGAAATAGCAACAGCAGCACAAGAAAATAAAGTGATGGAGAACTTGGAGAACAGAAATGTCAGTTGACTGGAATTAATTTCCCCAGCTGCAGGCATTCAAAGAGCAGGATTACAAGCACACTGATTAGCATCAACAATTTAAATTGTCATATTTAAACACAACAATGATAGAGATAAGTAGCTAATACTTTCCAGCGGTTAGAGATATAGTAGGAGTAGTTAAATTTTTTTTTTAAGAGGAAAACAAGTCACTAATTTTTGATCACTGGAATGCCCTATCATCATGATCTTTATGCTGATTCAAATGTAAATTGACATGACAACACTTGTTCTGCTTTTTTAAAAAATGGTTATAATCAATATTCTATAATAATAATAACAACAGACTACATATAATGTGAAAGAGGTCACTCACAGTGATGACCTCACAGACACACTATACCCAACTGCACTTCTATACAAATAAACTGCAATAGTAAATAGTAGAAAATGTAAATTTGACTGGATTATGTCTTCTATTATTGTAAGGTGGATATGTTTGTTAATTTATGTATTTGGCAAATTGCAACTGTGTCAATACTGAACATACCAGTAAAATGTTCCCAGTTTTCTGCAAGAATATCTGATCTTGCAAAACACCCCTCAGTATCCACTTGTTGTGATTACAGTATTATTAAACTTTGTTATGGTTGTGTTTAGGCACTCACAGCACTTGGTTAAGGTTAGGCAAAGATTGTGACCATCCGCTCCAATCATATCCTGGTCAAATACCGCTAATAAATGTAGTGCTTCAGTCATTCATCCAAAAGGAAAAAAAAAGACTCTGAATGCAATCCAGCCGACGTTTATGTTTCCTACAAAACATATGTATTTGAGGAGAGAGACAAGATCAGAATTCATGTATCAGAATTGATGCCTTTGTGAAGGGTAATTTTCAGACTTGTGTTCACAAAAATATTTTAACTTATTTCCCTCTTAGTTTTTAATTCAGTTTAAAATTTTTGATTTATTCATAGTTTTGGCATACAACCAGTTCATTTCACTGCTTACCCTGCTACTGCTATGCAGAAAACAAACAACTGATCTTGACATACAGATGCCCAGGGTTAATGTGCAGCTCAAACATGATCCTCATGATTAAATCACCATATCTGAGGTAGATAATAACTGCCTTACTTACAAATGGTCATAAAAACAAATAAATATTGTTATTAGTTAATACGGAAGGTTTTTAACTGGAGGCAATAACAACTTTCCTGGTATACTCCCTACCCACTCACACACAAAGGCATCCCTGTAGTGCAGCTGAATGAAAAAAAAAAAAAAGCTAAATCTAATCAGTGTTGTGCTGTATATAACTAGAATAGATGAGAAGGGACAAAGGGATTGCTGAAGACTGGGAAAACCCACCCAGAACATCACAACCACTTAATGAAGTCCTTGGCTGCTAAACAATTAATACGAGCCTACACTTTATTAAATATGCAATAAAGACTATTATGGCTAAGTGTGGAAATAACAGCCATTCTAGCAAGCATTAAAATGTCTAGCTCCATTTGAGGCTCATTTATGGAACCTCTCCCATTAAGGATACATTAATACTGCAGGCACAGTTGAAGGGCATTGGAAAGTACTCTTCTAAATATTAAAGATGGCTGTCACTGGAAAAATATGTTGTCAGCAGGCTGAAGAATTAGGGCTATGTAAATTTCATCACATCCCCTCACTTAATGACAAAGCAGAGATCAAAATGTCATGAAGGACAAAAAAGCTCTCCATATCTGATTTAAACAAAGTCAGACACAAGATGATTATTTAATGACTGCCTGCGTTCCAAGAAACACACAGACACACACACAGAGGAAGGACCTCACACACACCAGTGGGATTTGGTGTTTAACAAGGTAGAATCTCGTGTATAACCAAATGTGACACACTTTGCATGAGATCACACAGTTTTAGAGAACAGCCAGCACATGTTCACTCCTTATTTAATGTACTTGGCTGTAATTGTGAAATATCATGATAGATGCAGAGCTGGTTAGTATAATCAAAAGCTACGACCTCATTAATTAATCCTCAACATTTTACTTCATCCACTTATTTACAGTCAACTGGAACAAGCATAACAGTCACTGATACTGTGATATTCAAACAAGTGAAAACAAGCTCAGTGCTGGTTAAAGGCCTGCCATGTGGGAGTGAAATGCATGAATAATGCAGTGTTGTTGTCATTAGGTTATGATCAGGTCAGATTCAAAAAAAGATCAAAAGTAGAGCACTTTTTTCCCTAATGGTCTTTCAAACCAAATCTATAT
This sequence comes from Lates calcarifer, assembly GCF_001640805.2. Lineage (NCBI taxonomy): Eukaryota > Metazoa > Chordata > Actinopteri > Centropomidae > Lates > Lates calcarifer. The sequence continues at coordinate 4,977,655 of NC_066834.1, forward strand.
GTTGCCCTATGCAAAAATAATGTGCGTGAGAAGTTTTATATTAAACCAACTAAACCAACATGCTTTGTTCACCCATCTAACCACACTACTTGCTGGTTTAATACTAAACATAAATATGTGGTGGGTTGTTTAAAGCTGTTTCACAAGACCTGTCTAACTTAAATGATGAGTGGCATCAATTTTACACCTTCTACATACCTTTAGAACAACAGTATGATAAGATAAAGTGTTCCAGGATGTCAGATGTGATCTGTACACCGATACAGTGAATGGTGTGTTATATATATATTGCTGCTCACATGCTGCATCTTACATAACCGAGTAATGGCCATGCCAACATTTTCCTCTGAAGAGAATATATTAATACCTTATGAATAAAATTATGAACGTCGATTTTTGGGTGTCCCATAAATTAAAAAGTTATGTTTTAAGTTAAGTTTTTGGATTGCTGTGGATGTAGACATCAAAAGAATGTGGACATCAAAAGTTTTTTTTTTTTTTTTTTTTTTTTTTTAATTTGTGGGTGCCAACTCTTTTCAAGTTCACCAATACTCTCTTCCTTTGGTCTGACATTATCGTTAAAATGTAACATGGGCAGTAATCATCATTATAAGAACATCATGTTCACTGCAGCCCTACTCATGGAAATATATCATGGGGACTGCAATAAGTAATGACTGCAAAATGTAATTGAATTTGATCATATTCATCTTCATCACATTAGACTTAGCCCAGAGAAGGAGGAAATGTGGAACCCATCTTTCAGTGTCGACTAAAATTTCTCAAAAAAGCTGGGGTCCGGTTTCACCTTGGTGACATTTGAAACTTAAGACCCTCAGTGGAAATCCCTGGTCTGGAATTATGATTTTTAAATAAGAGCATCACACTTGGAACTATATGATTTTGTAACCTGAAAATCAGCAGATGAAATTAATAATGGATAACAATGATATGATGTCTCCGGTTTGTAACAAAGGTCAAAACACTCAAAGCATTAGCCATGGTTTGCTGGGGTGTCTTTTTAGATCAGTGCATACAGAATAGTGTAAGTCTAAGGTTAATCCCGTTAACAGTGTGCAAAATGCAGCTCTCATTTTTTGAGCTTGTCCTTATCTTAGTGCTATTCACTGCTCACTTTATAATTTTAAAAAAGGAAAGGTAAGCTAAGAAAGCCTTTAAATACAGTAAAAATGATAATGATAATAAATACACAAAGCAGTAGCTTGTGGGTTGTTAGTCCCAGGCATGTTTGAGAAAAGAAGGGGTACAGATGAAGCATACACATTTGTTAAACATAGTTAACCTAAAATGCAAAACATCAGTAAGACCGTATGCTCTCTAACACCTTCTGTGTTACCAGCTAAATGCATGTAAACTCAGGTGCTCTGGATGTTACAAAACAATATTATGGTGAAAGAAGTTCATCAAACACAAATCTTTTTCAGTGTGTACTGAAATCTGCCTTCAGAATCACAGTGGGAGAGGGAAAGGCAGTAGAACTGGGCTTCTGAGAGCCTGAAAATATTCCTGGTCAAAGAAGAACAAAGAAATCAGGTTAAACACTTAATGGCTGTGAGGCTATGTAAATTTGAGGTAATCAGTGGGAGATAAAGCGGATTACCAACTTAGTAGTATGCCCCCTTCAGATCATAAAAATATCATCATAGGCAATGTTAGCTCAGAATCCATGAGGCTTCCATCAAAATTCAGTTTCCATCATTTCTGCATGTGCCAAAAACAGATCATTGATCATTAGAAAAGCCCTGCTTTTTTCTAGCGGCATGAGAATCTAAAAAGAACTTTGCATTAATAATTAGTGGGAATTGAGCAACATAACATTTTCATTCAGTCAATGTCAGAAAGCTTGGGATGGTCTCTGCAAGATAAATCATCCCTGACTGTGCTGCTTTCATGAGAGGCCTTAAACTGAATAGTTTTCTCCTCTTTATTCCGTCTACTGTAGATTGTCCACCTACATGCAGAGCTCCTCCAGTGGGCTGTGGGAGTTTGAACTTTGGCTGCCCCTCTTGACAAGGGCAAGGCAAAGTCTCTCTGATGCTGATGAGCTTAGAAAAAACATGCAATTTTACTCAATGGCTTAGATCAACCTCTTGAAATCTGATAAGATGGAGAGAAGTCAAGAAGTCAATGTCAGTTTATTTTAGGAAGTGGTACTGCATTCTTTGGACAGCAAAACTACGGCTGCTATGTTTGTATGGCCAAGCCTTTTCACCTCAGTGAACTGACATCTCTGAGGCTGAGTTGACTCTATCAAATATATGTTAATGTAACAATAGCTTGTTCCAATACAAGCTGCTGTCTTATTCAAATAAGATGTTAAATCACACATTGGCACCACTCTTCTATCTTACATTAAAACGCTCTTCACTGGCTCACTTATTGCAACACACTGAAAAATACACTGATAAATGTAACCATGCAGCTCCCACTTGTTAAAAACAAGGTATATGCAGGGCATGCTTAAGCCTGTGGATTTTAAGTGTCACAGTGATTGGCTAAATTTGACAAACAGCAAATAAACAACGCAGTATACACCTTGTTAAAGTGACTGCTGAGATCATATACTAACACCACAGCCTTTAAAAAAATACAAAGAATAAAATTACAATTACGTGGCACTCTGCTGTGTTTGGTTAAACATGAAAAACCTGATTACCTTGTTTGGAATGCTCAAATATAACAATGACTAAATATAAAAAGTGACCTTTACACATAAACTTCAAACAAATACAAGTGCTTTAATCATACAGAACTTCTATCAGACAGTTGAAGAAATGCTCAGTTCACTTGGTTTCAGACAAAAAGGAATGAACTAACTCTTAATGAGTGTGGGAAGAGAGAGAACAGTTACTCTTGGAGGCAACTTAACTGAAAAATCTCCCCTTCAAGTGTGAAAAAGAGAGATGTGAACACATCTTTTGAAGTAACCCCACAAATATGAACATAGAACTACATGTAGCCTCAATGTCAGCTGGGATGGACTCCAGCCCCCCATGACCCTTATAAATAAGCAGTATAGACAATGAATGAATGAATGCTTTGTGAGCTCTGAGGAAGGTGATGGTGCAAAATAAATCCACCCTGTTCTATGCAGCGCTTTGCTCTTATGTTAATTTCCTTCGTGGTGTGCCACAAGGCTCAATTTCAAGTCCATTATTTTTTGCTACTTAATTCTTTTGTTACATACTCACTCCATGACATATTGTTAATATATTCATTTTCATGCAGATGATGCCCACCTGTATGTGCAAGTAACACTTGAAGACATTATCATTATCTTTTTAGTTGCACTCAAAAAATGCCTGCACATCAGCTATGGATATTCTAAAGTATTATCACAGTATATTATTCTTCTGCATTCCAGAAAACAATTAAGTGAAAAAAATACATGTGAACTTTGAAAAGTACTTTACATAAAACTTTTACTATCATACAGGAGAAGCTAACGTTATTGCTGCTACACACAAATTAATTTACGGAATACTGGACCAAATCACAGGCAACTGCAGGACAGACTGATCACGTCAACATGCATGTGTACAAAGTATTGCTCTAAGCTCTTTGGACTTTTATTTGGTATAATTCTTTTGAGAATAAAACCTCAGATCACATAACACTATGACAGGATTTTATGTTTTTGTGAAAAAAGCCAGATTTCATCAAGAAATAAGACAAATCTCTCCAGCATGACAACCTGAAAAATATACATCCCCGTCCTTTCTTCCACCAGAAAAGCCAGCCAGTGTGTCACAGCTCCAGCAAGGACAGATAAGGTTAGAGAGAGGACTGCAATGCCAGATGATCACCCCCTCTTAATCTCAAGGGACAAGGGTTTGAAATCGAAAGAGAAATTACATCCCTGAGAAGGATGCTAAATACCTGCCTCACTAGGATGAAGTCTGATACAGATGGGACTGATCACCATAAGTTCAAATGTGAAAAACTCTAGAGTTGCAAACTCTTTTCAGTGAGCATGCAAAGTGGAGCAGAGAAGGCAGAGAAGATAGAATGTTTCTGTAATGACTGATGATTTAAAGATGTATTTAAATTAATTTTATATATGCTCTGATAACCATAAGCATATTTTTTTTAGAGCTTTGTGTACTCCCATCTCCCTGATGCAATGTATGCAATTCTGTGCCTGTGCTGCATGTTCTGCATGTAAAGCAAATTCAGAGATTTGTCTCTAAACACATCATTTATGTCAGAACATAGTTCCTGAAAACAGGTGAAAAAGACTTTAAACTGTTTGTTAGACTGTTGAGTTAGACTGTTTCACAGTTTTTCATCAGTTTCATTTTCAGGATTTTATGGGTGGGTCTGAAACAGTGGCTCAATGACGCACTGAAACCACCACTGAGAATAACCCCACCCCTGAAACTACAGCCATTAGAAATATTAGCGCTGCATTAGCATCAGTGCTTCTCCCAGTCGACTGCATGTTATAAATTTTGCTAGCTAGCTGTGCCCTCATCCCTCAAATGAATATTGTCTGAATGCTATAGTTTGCAGAACAGCTTGGTCATTGCCTTATTTACATTTTCAAAGGCATTAAGAGGAGGTGGATTAATTTAATGGTGAGCTACACTGATGGAGAGCTGAGCAATACCACAAACACTTGTCTCTGCAGTGACCGTTGCATTCCGGTTAGTTTTATAAACTTTCATCTGAGCAAATGGGAATTCACAGATAATCCGCTGTCACTTTGGATAAGGCCATTTGATCAACGATCAAAAGGTAATTTCTTCACATTCCAAATCAATAAGAAACTGTCCTCATGCTCTGAACTTGATTCCGGTTCTGGTGGCTCAAACATGTACGGAATAGCATGCTAACTGTCACTGTGCTACACCAAGTGGGCGTGGTTTCAGCTCCTTCAGTGGACACGCCCCCAGCATCTCAGAACAGAGAGAACTCCTTATTTTGTCGTGATTTTGAAACCTAACTTTATATATTTGCCAATGTTTTTTTTTTAACCATTGGTGATTAATAGCACATTTTTCTGTGGTGTGACTGACTCAGAATGCATAAGTATTATTGCTTTACATGGACTGTCCAGGGATTTAATTTAAAAAAAAAAAAAAACTTTTATTAGAAGGTGCAAAGACAATGCTGAAATTGTTATGTCAAATCTTGTCATGGCTGGTTCAGTTCTTGTGTGTACCTTAGATTTCAATCAGCCACAGCTGCTCTGTGTCACCTTGATTACTACCCAGGTGCTGCTAATTGCTTTGGAGCTTTTAAGGCAGTGACTTCAGCCACCCTTTTTTTCAGTTTGTCAGTTTGTCTTGTTGAGCTGACAAGAGAATGATAGCCTGAAATTTTAAATGAGTCATGTGAAGATCCTACCATAGTCTACTAGTCTCTAGCCTGCTTTCCTCAGTTATCCCCCAGTCTTCTCCAGCAGCTTGCCCCCAGCTGGTGTTGAGTAGACTCAAGCTTGCACTCTTAAGTTGCCTGCAGTCTTTCCCAGCAGTGTGCCCACTCCTAGTCTTCACCCTGCTGCTGCCCCCCTTCTCCTGTTTAGCTCCAGTTACTCATTTCCAAGAAAGTGACTCTGCACCTGCAACTGAGTCCAGGCTCTGAGAAGCCCCTTTAAAAGCTACATGAAAGCACACAAATGTTACCTCATTCATGTAAATGAGAAATATAAAATATTAGAAATGTTTCAGAATAATGCAATAGAACACTTCAACAGAAGCACAAGCTACAACCTCTAAAATAAAGAAGTTGTATCAATACTTCTCAAACAATTTTGACAAAAAGTCAACATCTAAACCCCCATGAAGGCAGGATTTACTGCAGAGCTGCTGTATATGAGGCAGCATTACTTTTTAGTGAGGTGCACCTAATAATATACTGACAACTTGGCAGTTGAGTGTATATTAATCATAACTGCAGTCATAATAGTTTATTGTAATAAATGCAATAAGACATTAAGGTCAAATATTAGCGACTTCTTAATGAATGTTAATTGGCTTGGATGACCCGAGAACTTGCCCCGGAATGAAGGGATCAAACATTGCCGTGGTTCAAAAATGCCCAGGCAAAAGTATCTTTAACATCAAACCTGGAACGCCCAGCTCATTGTCTTTTTTCCCCCAGCATTTTTGCAATATTATAACAGTGGAGAGATAAAGGATATAAGTGTGCATGTGTTGTAAACTTTAAAGAAGTCACCAACAAATCACACAACTGAACCAGAGTTAGCTTTTTTTTTGTCTGCTCTGTTTTAAGTGTGAAAAAAAAGTGTAAGTTACAAAGTGATTTGGTGCCTTTAGTTGAATCATATGTGATTTGTTCAACAGTCTCTGTTAAGAGTGCTGTTCGAAACCAGTTTATCAATGAAGGGAACATACCATCACCACAGTTTTACCTTTGCAACTGTCACATAATAGTGTAATCTGTCCAAAGGTGGAGAAAGTAATATGGTCACATATCTCAGGAGGTTTCAAAATACTGTTCCTCTGAAATCCCAGAATTGGACTGATTTCATGGCGCGTCACCCCAGATATACCAACGGAGCGTGAAATTGAGTCACTCAATGTGAAAAACGAAGGAGAAAAAAATCTTTTCTCTTCCCATTTCTCTGCAGAGAAGAGCAGAGACCTTTTTTTTTTGCCAGTGTGCTGGCACTGCTTTGGTCTTTCATTTCCAAAGCAACCAAGTGAAACAAACCTGTACATTCTAGACAAAAACAGCCATTGCACACATAAGAAAATGGATGACGTTTTGCAACTAATCAGCGGGTACATAGAAGTGAGAAATATTGGTGTTCGTGACACGTGCAGAAAAGATGTCAGTTGATAAATTTGATAACGCTGGTGAGTTTGTTGCAACAGGTGTGATCCAAACAGCAATTTTACTGAATGTTTTTTTGATGAACCAGATGTTGTCATTTTCCCGCAAAAGCATATACGACACCAGAGGATTTTACTCTGCTGTTCTCTTACCTCCCACTGTTGCATCCTCTTTCACTTTTCGTGCCCAGTACATGTGGGAGTGAGTCCCATGAGGACCATTCGTGTGTGTGTGTGTGTGTGTTACATCCAGTGGCAGAAACAGTTCTGCTACACCACCAAAGCTTTGATATCCCCCCTTACTTTAAACTCTGACATGGGCACAAAGTTAGAGGTATTTTGTGAGGCACTAGTTCACATCTGCTTGAAGTCCACAGTCACAGTTAAGTGGAGTGATTTTCTTTCTTTTATTTTTCTTTCTTTTTTTTATGTTAGTAATATTTTTAGGTGAGAACACATCTTAGTATTGAGGATTGAGATGGGTTGAAGTTTTTCTTAGACACAGACATGTTGCATGTAACCACTGTAGCAGTATTTTGACATGTGGAGGGTCCTTAGCAAGCTGTGTTTGGAGTCACTTGCACCTGTAACACAGTTATAGGGACAAATGACTGATTTTTAATTTGACTAAATAAAGTGAAAATTAGTCAGATTTGAATTATTATGGATTATTTCTTCATGAGATTCATATTTGGATTTGTAATCCAGCATTTGAAAGTTCGTTCAGTCTGACGACTTTTTAGGGAACAATGGGGGGGGGGGGGGGGGGGGGGGGGGGGGAGGGAATCAGTCCAATTTAAAAAAAAAAAAAAAAAAAAAAAAAAAAAAATATATATATATATATATATATATATATTAAGTCGGTTAATTACAGGCCTGCTGATGTAAATTCTTCGTTAAATAAGAGAGATGATTAAAAGTTTTTATCTAATTTAAAACAAAACTGTACCAGAGTTGCTGAAATGATGGAAAGCAGTTCACAGACTAAGGAAGAGAAAAAAGCTGGCTCTAAGGACACTCATCTTACCATCCATTGTCCCTCAGCCTCAGAGAAAACAGATGGTGTTGGTAGTTTTGAAGCTGAAAAGATGGCAAAAAACAGAAGGACAAATACATTAGTGAACATAAAGTAGAGGAACACTAATAATTGTTTTTGTGTGCATATTTTGGTATACTTTCTAAAAAGATGTGACAAAGTCTGATCCTTTATTTTTCAGGGCATAAAACACTGGCTTAATTAACAAAATTTTAAAAAATCAGCGAGTACAGATCAGGCAATAAATGGCTCCACAAAGACAAAGAGGCAAAATAAAATAAGGAATGCTTTCTCTAGTGCAGTCTAGTGTAGTTTGAGGAGCATAATTTCCTGGGTTGAACCCTGGCCCTGGATTGTAAGATTAATGTGTTTTGCACAGCAAATATTGGGGCTCAAATGGGTGCAATGTTGTGCTAAACAAACAACTCTATTGGCAGGAAAAATGTTGATACCAGATGTTAATAGAAAATCTTGGATTTCATTCAGTCAATATTTTTGAAAATCTAGTGTGATGTTTTAATAATATCGGTATATGGAATCCATATGGTTAAGAAAATAAACAAGTGCTGAGTTCAAACAACTAAAATGCTTGAATGAGGTTTAGGTTAAGATCATCTTTTATAATTTAAAAAAGGCACACTGTGTGGTTGTGTAAACCAAATTGTAACGTTTACTACAATAAAATTAACACTAGTTCTGAAAGAGGCCTAGGGTTGAACAAATGATCAATTTTCTAAGGAGAAGTTGAATTAAGTTGTCACAGTCAGAATTACACTTGCTGGAGGGAATGTTCAGTATGGCAAGCCAAGGTCTGGGTCTGAACCTCTGAATGTATTGAGTATTTAGAGTTCAAGTGTTTTGTGTTGCGCATCTTTCAGGCCACATGAGTGCAGGACACGCTAATATGACGTGCCTATACTGAATGGCAGTAAGACAATGTGCATCATTATCCTCCCAAAATATTGAGTGGCAGGTTGCCTAATGCTGATAACTCATGAAAGCGAGGGCTGTAATATCCACAGACTATGAACTTTGTCTACTGTGACTCTGGTACATGAATAAATCTGGCAAGCCCTGAAGCCTCCTGTTGGCCTTTTCAGCCCGCTGGCCACAGTTTCACATGCGGAAGTATTGAGGGACAGACAGTATGTATGATCGTTGGAGCAGCAGCTGAGTTGACTGTATGGGTTTACATGGGTTTGTAGGACCGAAGAGTCTCATTTCTCTTCCTGTCATAACTAAAAAGTAGGGCTGCTTTACTGTTTTTACACATTTTACTAATTGCTGACAAATATTCAGTAGTTCTGTCAATCATTTTGGAAATGCGAGCAGGTTCTATGTCTTTTAGTCTTCGATTCTGATGGTGTTCTTTTTTAGATTTGGATCACAGATTGTGCCTTGAAGACTTTCTCTCTCTGTAAGATGCTGCTGCACAAAATGCTTGTCTCCCCCTCTGTGACAACAGGAAAAGTCAAACCTCGCAGATGAGGCGGAACAGTGAAAGCACATGCCACTACTCTGGAGAAGGGACAATAGGGTGTCATTTGGTTCCCTTGAGCAGCATCAAGTCATCTCTGTCATCAGGAAGTACTCTTGGAAGTACATTCATCACCGCTGCCATCTCTCACCTGAGAGATGCTGTCTGCACAATACAATCTGTGTGCAATCCTAGCAGTGGTGTTCTTGGCACATAGAAAAGAGCCAGTGAGGATTAACTGTGGAGACCAAGCTGGGACTGCGCGGGCAGTATTTGATCAGTGTGCCATCAGATAAAAGTGATCCTTGACTGTCATTTCATCAGCTGAAGTAAGGTGTATGAGGAGTGCCATCACTACTGCCCTTTTCATATTTACAACCCCCATCAGGTTTAATATGCTCATCCTTGTTGACTGAGCACATAGAAGCAGATTTTAGTCTGTAGAATTACCTGACCTACTGAAAAGCGCATTTGTGCAGTTACAGTGCTGAACTGCTGAAACTTGTGAAAAATAACTTTAAGGTTGGACAACTAAAACCGATTCCTGTCCCATCCTGAAGCTTGGTTTTGCCAAAATCCCAGTGAAATACTACAATATTCATAACCCATAGAATTTGATGTCAGGCTTTACTATGAACAACTAATCAAAAGTCTAGGTGTAAACTTTTTGTGTGTTGGTCAGTGCATTGTATTAAACTTTCACACATGCTCAACTTTATTCTTAGCAATGGTGGGCAGAAGTTGTCAACAGTGTCTAGTTAATGTTTATCAAAAAAATTGAGTGCTAGAGAATCACAAAAGAATTTTGCCTACTAACCATTCTGTCTTATTGCCTGTGAGAAACGAAGCTCCTTAACATCGTAGGAGTGTGGTAACAGCACACTGAAACCTTTCTGTAAAACACCCATCTCCCTGTTTGCTGTGGTGACCCTTGGAAAAGCTACACACAGATGGCCACACTGACAACTTGGCATCTTGTGGCTGAGATGGAAAAAATAAACATGGAAAAACATGAACATTTCATTACTGTGTCATTTGGCAAAGGGATGATGATGATGATGATGATGATTAAAAAGATAAATGTCCCCATGACTGGTTTGTTTTATGGGGCATGGATAGTTTAGTTCAGGGGTGTCGATTATTGGCAGAACAACCATACACATTTCTTTATTAGCATCTGCTAGGCTGAAACGATTACTTACGACTCATTGAACAATGGAAAGCGTGCTTCATTGATGAATATAATACTTAAATGTATTAAGTTTACATGATATTACGGTGACAAACCATAACTCTGCTGGCTCAAATGGTTAATGTTACCGCTGTGTGTTTGATGGGGGGCAATCCAAATTGTCCTGAAAATATGCTCTTACACAGCAAAATAAATGTCATTACCATGCTGTCAAGGATAAATATTGCATTTACAACACATGCATACATGCTTTGCACCTTAACAGCATTCACAGTTTGGTTTATGACAGACAGATGGTGTAAATGGAACATTTAGATTTACGTAAGCAGAGCGATGAAAAGCACTTGACCATGAACTTCATCTTTTGCCAGTGTATTAACTTGACTTTAAACATTATACACAGTCTGCCACTGTTTCATAATAACTATACTGTATAGAAGTTGAGATCCAGTGACAGAGTTGAACATAATGAGATTCGCCTTCTGGATTTATTATAGCTGACATGAGTCTCCTCTCTGGGTGGACACAGTTTGGTGACCTCCAGTTATAAATCCACTTTAAACCTCAAAGTACTGCACATACATTTTCAACAGGGCAGTTCTGCCTTATTCTCAGACATTCACAAGTAATTGGATACCACAAAAAAAAAAAAGAAAAAAAAAAAAGACATGAAACATCTTCTGATGTCATATGTCTTCAAATTGGTGATTTGTTGTCTGGGCTCGTCTTTCCCCTGTTCTGACTCTTCTTGACCTGATACCTTTTTCACATGTTTGTGACTGACACTGTTTTTAAACCCTGTGAGAACATATTAATTCTACTTTAATTTCTCTCTATAGCCATTTTTTAAGACTGCATTGATTTTTTTTTTTTAATAAAAAAAAAAGTTGTGACTGAATATTATTGATTTTACATGGCTTGCAATTGTGTAGTTATTGAAATGACACACATTTGTCAGGAAAATGGAAGAGTGAATGAAGACAACAGAAAATATAGTACTCCATCACTATTGTCTCTTGAGAAAACACTTGTAATCAAATCAGGCTAAAATTAAACTATCTGTAGTAGTAGATTGAACGACCTTTTGACATCTTATCAAAGATTCTTCATCAGTTCTAGTGGTTGGAAGGAGTCCCAGGCATTTAATGAAGTAAACAACTGATTCACACAACTGTTTTCAAGTTTGTCGATGCATGATTGAAAGTTGTTTATTAAAACAAGCCTGACAATAACAATTGATTGTGCTGAGGTTCTCATGTCCTTCCTTGTGGTGCCTTGTGTCATAATCATGTCTTGATCACTGTTTATTAAAAATAAAATGGCCTGTTCACCTAAACAAGACACTGGTTTTGTGAGGATGTGCAGCTACCCCAGTGCTGTGGTGGTGAGAGAAATTTTGTTTGCACTGCTTATCTTTTGGAAAAAGTGAAAATCTTCTTTTTTTTTTTTTCAATGAGAACTGACCTTTTTAATGCATGATTTGAAAACTGACAGGTATTTTATAGGTTTCTGTACTTTTATCTAAATATCTAAAAACATAAACATGTGGGACACAATGAATGAAATAAATAAAAATAGCCCAGATGGTAAGTAAATAATCTGATGACTCATCCTATAATATTCTGTTTGACAGTTTGTTTGACATTGTGTGCCTTGACTTATATTTATTTATTAGTCTATTTATTTTTATTTTTGCCAAACTGCTTGTGCTGTTTAACACAGTGGCAGTGGTGCCATTCTGGACATGAATTATTCATAATAAAATACAGTATTTTGTCTTCTCTTTCCAGCTGTCAGTATGTGCTAGTTATAATCTGGTTCTAATAATATCATACTTTTCTGTGTATGTGTGTGACTTTGCTAGTATTTGGATGATGGGACTCCTGCATTGATTCAAAATAAATGATTAACAGATTTCTACAATGCCAATGATGACACTTAGGAAAAAAAAAATGCCTACCCCTCTTTTATTCTCTCACAGCTTTCCTAATGAGGGGGGAAACAACTTCAAGGCATAAACAATACACACACACACACACACACACACACACACAAAAAAAAAGTCCTAAAGAAATAACCAATACATGGCAAAACCATATTGGCTCAGACGTATCTAAAAATCATTGTGAGTGGCTCTAATCAGTGATTAGCCTTTAGGTAAAAACCCCTGATTTTTGTGAGAGCCTTATCAGATGAGGAGAGCTCTTATCTGTGTGACTCTATTGATCGCTCTTTGCTCTAACAGAGGTGTATATGGAACGGCACTCAGGAGCAGGAAGGAGGTGCTTGTATCTACAGTACCCATACAAATGTGTCATCTGTGAAGCACTGATGGTTATCAGTTTTCTATCTCATGCATTTGTTATACATTACCATTACCATACATTACCTACCGGACTTAAAGATTACACTGAATATGTAAAAAGAGACAAAGAAGAGTAAGAAATTCAGTGTTGTAAGTTTGTTCGTTTGAAGACACTTTGCAGAATGACTCAACTTTTGTGACTTATATCGTCATGCTTAATAAAGAAAATGCCCATCTTTTTCTGAATTGCAGATGACACATTCATTCTGTGAGTTTTAATCTTATAAGCGTATTACAGAGTATATGCCCGAAGCAATTATGTGTGATGAGAAAAAGATGTCTGTGTTGTGTCTTGTTACATTACAAATCTAATTCTTCACACAAATCATTTACATGTGACCTTAATGCAACCTGTGTATCTTTCAAGTGTCGCTATCCGAGATTTACTGTCACCTCATGCCACGAGATGTTGCTAAACTTATTACATCCCCCCACTTTACAGACAAGTTTTTAATTTGTAGGTGTCACAGAAGACAGGTGTTTTGCTGGGAGAAAGAGAGAACCATGCAAAGTTAAGCATTAGGAAAGAGTTTGTTAATGATAACTTTGCTGCAGGAGGCATATACAGAGGGGGAAAAAAAGCCAGAATTATAATAGCAGCTCTTGGGACTGACATTTCTGGCAATGACTCTCTGTATTCTGAAAATACAGAACATCACATAGTACATCATACATCGCCGGGGGAGCAGGGTGTTTTTGAGCTGAAGGGCCAACTCATGCTCAAAAAGAAGTGGTTAATGGCAGGGTAGAGTAAATAACATTTTCAAACTTCTTTTTATTGTAGTTTTATAAGTCATTTTCATGCGTGCAATATTGATGTACCGAAATAATCTTTAATTCTGTAAATAAGAGAACTAGTTTTAATGACTCTTCACCTCAAGTTCCCCAACCATTTAAATCCATATAAATTCATTCTTACTCAGAGCTGTGAAGATGTTTTTTTTTCTTTTCTTAAAATGAGCCCACTTCACAAGAATATTTTTCAAATGCAGTTGCTTAGTAAAGCCTTGTGTGAACTCCTTCCACTTCATTCACTCCATCACTCAAGGAGTAGACTGGAAGAAAGCAAGATGTTCACAAAGGCTCTTGCCCCTCTTCTTCTCTTGCTTAAATATTGTAAAGATACCTTATGTTGATCAAGAGCAACCTTGCAGTTCTCACAATCCAGTAGAGGTTAACTCAGCCTCTTTAGGAATTCAGTGTGGATCAGCCTGTGTCACAGTTGTATAATATAGACCAGGATTAGGGAGTTAAAATAACGAGCAGGAAAAAAAGCAGATGGGAGGTGGGAAGGAAACTTTTCCGCTCAATTTAAGAGATACTTTTGAGGGAAAACTTTAAGAAGACAATTATACCTTGACGTTGCTGAATTGTTTATCAGAATGTGAGATTTTGAATGCAGCAGAGCAGATCAAAACAATAATTTCCTCAGTCACGCTACACTTGACATGACAATGCAGAAAGCCATAATCATTTCAGTCCTTAGCCACCATAATTAATAATAGTCCCTCTAAAACACACGCTTAGGAGTACTCTGCCCCACAGGGGACAGGCATATGTAATTATTCTTCTTAATTAGTGGTCTGAAAGTGTATCTGATTAGTTGTAAGACGGGTCTTTGACTAATTCAATTTGGACTGCAGTCTGCCGCAGTTTGAATGCATCAGGCCATTGACTGAACATAACAATTCCTGCTGTGCCTCAAAAGATAAAACACTCGGGCCGTGTCTTACCTGTGAGATGCAAATTCTGTGATCAGACTGAGGGCCATGTTTGTAACACAGTTGGTCAGCTAAATTTTCTATTTTATTATTTCTCCAATACAGCGTCAGGTATTAGCTTATTTCATGAGAATCGCCTCTCAGAGCTTGATTCATACCTCTGCGGGCCACCTACAGTGACACAATATGTTATTATTCTTTAACTGATCCTATCCTTTGATTTGAATTAATCCAAGTAAACCAAGGGGCACTTAATCAATTTGAAAGTTTTAATATTTATCAGTTTCAGCTATAAATGGCACTGTGATTAGAACGGTATGGGCTGAAAATGATAAAATAAGATATACTATGCCTTAGTGGTATTTTATTCCCATATGTCCTCTTAAAAGTTAATTTTTGAAATTCTAAATTCTTCTTTAGTATCATTGTAAATACAGAGGATGACTGACAGTAATGGACTAGTTCCTTGCTGCTACTGGAATCATGGATATGGTGGATTTTTTCCAAACTTTGTATCAAAACTGGACTGTCAATATCAACAAGTCCTCCATTTCAAGCAAATTATTTCTATCTGTCTTGGTTAAGGCACTGTGAACTGTAAATGGACTGTATGCAAAATTAAGTCAAAGACAAGAGTACAAGAGCCATGAACTCTCTTAAGAAGCAAAGGGTGAAACCTGGTGTGAGTTTGTCGGTGGACCTGTCACCTGGACCCACATCTACAGGCAGGACAGTGTGATAAAACAGCAGGGCTCAGGAGACAGACAGACAGGAAACTGACATTGTTTTTTTGGCTGGGAGCACAGGGTCAAGCATCAACAAACTGCAATGACTGCTACAGCATGTCAGGAGGGGTGTTAAATACACAAAGCAGGGAGGGGGAAAGTCCACCCCACGGAGAATTCTAATCAATGGACTCAGATGGGCTGCTCACTGTTAAAAAGCTGTGGTGCAAAAAGCAGATGCTAGAACACAGGTTTTCCTCTAATCTTCTCACTGTGCATGTTATCAGAGCACAATTCTTAATGTAAACCACAGTCATCATGAAATCATGCATACTTGAAAACGTTAATGTTGACATCCTGCCAGCTCCCACAGTAAACCACAAATTGGAATTTACAGCCCCATAAATAAACCACAGCACAGAGGGCAGATGATGTTAAATTAGTGTGGGAGAGGACTGCACATCGGGTCAGCATTTTGCAGTTGTTCTAGGAGACCTTGCTGTTGAATGTAAGACAAAAGTGATATCAGGTGGAAAGCTAAACAGAGTGCTGCAGAGATAATTTAGATAGACAACAATACTCTGCCACTTGGAGAATCATGAAACATACAACAGCAGTTCTTGTTAGACAAATTCCACCACAGGTGGATTTTTCTTTTCTTGTCAAACTGGTCAACATACCATTAAAAGAGGCTGGTAGGCAATATCATATCATATATGGTGCAAATCTATGATACACATCTCTAATTTATCTGAGCAAGAGGAAGATGTGGGAATAACTCCTAATAATACTTTCACAAATTTGCACTGCAATGCTTGAGACACCTCGTTCTGCCAGTTTCATGCAGTGATGGTTATGCTAAAAAAAGTCTAGGTGAGAATAAAATATAAATATAATATATAAAATATGTGTGTGTGTGTACAATAAATATAAATTGGGAGCAGTCTGTGTGTGTGTGTGGGTGTGGAACAAGTCGACCCTCTTTGAGTCAAACTGAATTTCACAACTCAAAGTAAGATACCTGCCAATACTTTATTTGTTCAGGTGTGAAAAATGCAGCTTCATTCAAGCAGATACGATAGCTTAAGGGCCTCACACTCGACATGATATCAATATGCTTATAATATCCTCCTCTTCCTTACGGTCAACGGTGTTCATTTAATGAACGAGACTCCCTGGTAATCAGCATAAATCTTTGGCTTCTGTTATCATCCTCACATTTCCCAAAGCATTGTTAATTTTGGCTTACGTAATCAGCAATACCAGATAAGGCATATTATTTGGATGCTGTTCAAACTTAGAAGCTGCTTTCATTTACCTTTGTGAATATCTGTGACCACTGGAGTGTTGGGCCTCTATTAACAATGAATAAACAAAAATGAAAAGAGACAATGAGGAAAGGCTTTTTCATGAAAGGTGATATCAGCAGAGGCAAGGTTCATGAGAGTGCTTGACTGTAATGGAGATAGACTGCAGATAGCTTCAGGGGGCTTTGATTTTTATTGAAGCCATTGTGACACTCCAATATCACCTCTTCTTAGATATGAATTATTGCACCTTTTGAGAGAAACTGGAAGAGAAACATTTAAAATCTAGATGACAGCTTTAGCAACTGCAACCAGTTGTTTATATCCACATGTTGTAGGAGTCTTTGACTTAAATTCTCTAATTTTTGTGCTTTTCCACCCCTAGCAAACCCCTGTCACTGTTAATTAATTAGATGGTTGGCGGAGGGCCAGTCATGCTCATTTGCCCTGTGATCTTCCAGACGGACACCATTTAGAGCCAAACGCCCTTATACCCTCTATTCATTTATGTGCTGAAATTCAGCCGTACCTCAGCTGCTCCACACGGTCACAGGGGCCAGAGGTTATGGACTCGATGATGGGTTAAGCTTGCCATCTTTCAGCAAGGCATGTTAGGATTGGACAGGCAGGGAAAAAAGCCTGTGGAATGAATGTTGGAATAGGCCATGTGACTGTGTGGAAAGCATCACAAGGTCAAGTGTTGTTGCCTGCACTGTCCTTGTCAACACCTTTTGGTGGTGGTGGGGGGGTGTAAAAAAAAAGGTTGTTTTATATGCTGTCATGTTTGCTCCTATTGATCGTATTTCTTTTCAGTAAGCTGCGCACAGAGTGATAAATATGTAATTTAGTATTTAGCATGTCTGTTGACAAGAGATAGATACATGTGTCAGTCATGTGTCAATCAGGCAGTGACCAGTAGCATAATAACTGAGGTCAACAACTGGGGATATCTAATAAGCAGCCCACATTTCTACAGCAATGCTGTTGGAGCAATACTGAAAGCCAAAACAAGATTCTGATTAAAAAAAAAATAATAATAATAATAAACCTGCAATATGCTGAGACAGATATAAGCAACACATACCATACAAAAATATAATGGACTGTTTTGCAGATGAAGAAAAATATCTAAATTATCTTTGTCATCTGCAGTAACCATGAGCTTTGACATGTTGGGTTCAGAGGCCATGAAGATGTTGTGCTGAAGGCACTTATCAGGATATTGGACTACATTTCTTTAGGCTTCTTTGAATGTTTGCCAAAGCTTTATCAGTTAACCTCAGCTCCTCTTCTTAAGGGTACAATGTGTTACGCAAGACAGAACATTTTTTTCTGTCTATGAATATTTCAGGCTGTGAACTGAATCTCAACTCTCTGCTCTGCAAAGAGTGGAGTAGAACAAGAATTAAAAACAGTTGAGTGTCAGTGAAGTTATCTTTTAAAATAGCCTCAGGGATTATGCAAATATTTTGACAATCAATCTCATTCATTATTGTATCTTTAGACAGGGATCTAAATGTGCTAAAGAAACAAAGTTAGATGCTACTCTGTATTAGTGCTCATATTTTACAGAGAAACCATATTGAAATGATATCAACTCTGCATTTGCTTGTGCCTGATTCATCAAGCTTGTCTAAAGCTTATCTGTTTTTCCCTTTCATGTCACCATTTTATATTTCAATCTACTCTGTGATATGGCCACCACAAAATTTGTAATATTCTTTACATCAGAGTATAAAGGCTTGACCTCATACTGTACATATCCAATTAATTGTAATGGGTCAGGAAGATTGCTTGCCATTTCCATAAAAGAAATGAAAGCGCACTGGGATTTTACTATTCCACCTTTTAAGGTTTAATGTTTGTAATGCTCACTCAGTGTGACCTTGGCTTTTCCTTGGCTTTTTGTGGCCAACTTGGAGAGAGGAAACACAAAGAATGAAGTACTATGGAGTCACACACTCTTTATCTTTCACTCATCTGTCACTGACTGTTTCTCCTCCACCTCACTGGCAAGGCAAAACACGGCCTGTGGTTCTCCGCTCCCTCGACAGGGGCCCTCACTGACCCCCCAGCAGTAATTTTAGACTTCATGTCGGCTGTGCCAGAGAGCCAGCCCCAGCTAATTCAAGGTCACTCTACTTTTTATTATTTTATTTTGGAGAATAGAAGCCAACCTGTTCTCAGGCACTGTGCCATGTTAGAAACAGCTGTACCATCGCATTATATTTCTGTAATCATTTTGCCAGTGTCTGTAGGAGTCTGTTATCCATATGTCTATTTCTCTGATCTTGTTCAATAGAATATTTGAGGGTAAATTTCACAAGGCATGCTTGTTTTAGAAGATGATTATTATTATGCTGAAAGTCCCCATTGTATTTAAAATGTGTGTAAATAAAATCCTGTAATGAGCAGAAAGCAGGAGGACTGAAGCTCCTTGTGGCAAATGGCTGCCTCAAAGGGGGATGAGACAGACATGCATGACACATGAGAATTACAGCAGTTGGAAACCATTTGCTCACGTGCTGATGAGTGAGCTACAAGTCACTGTTATTGGACTGAACAACAAAGTAAGAACAGGTCTGACTGCCAGCAGGTGGTCGGGCTTGCAACAGCGGTGCCAGTTATCATACTCAAGTATGTGGTCATGTTCGACATTTACAGTAAATGTTGGAGAGATGTCAGATGCCTCTCATTGTCATGCCATGTCAGGAAAGTTAAAGCGTGACCGTGAAATGTGTTTGGACAGCTTTGGTGTTACTAACCATTCCAGGGGACATCATCTTTCCACAGACAGTGTGGTCAGAGGGGTCTTTTTGTAAGGACTGACATCTACATAGAAAAACAATCAGTGGTTTAGAGCGACAGGTCACTTTTTTACACTAACACTTGCCACTGGCCACTGCAAAGCTCCTGGTCATGATCCAATGGAGCAAAGCAACAAGCACTTTACAACAAAATAAAATTCTGTTGACTGCAATGAAAGAATTACACTCCCGCAGAACTACTTCAATTAAAACTAAAATTACAATTTTTCTTTTACCTATTGGTACCATATATTTTATATGTGACATTTATAGAAGATTAATCCTGTTTAACAGCTTATGATGTTTATTTTCTGCTAACACTGTTAGCAGAACAACATTTTTATTAACTTATTCTCTTGTGGGACTGTACAACAGACTGTTTCATTCATTTATTTAAAATAAAAATGTTGTTTTTGAAGGGCTGATGCGGGCTCACAGCTCTTGTAAAGCTGAGTACTGTTAAACTTCACTCACAACTTTTCGAGATCGATTTCCTCCTCCTCACTTCCACAGGATCACATCATTAGATTTGCCTGGTTAGGTGACACCTACATGTCTGACGGGTGATGGATGTTTTATATATAGAGACCAAATGAAAATCCCCTCGCCCCTCCCCCACGTCTACACACCTCCCCTTCACATACACACAGCGCACATTTCTGATGTTCCTCTTATCATCTTCTATCAGAGAGGCAAGATAACCTCAGAGCCAATGACAAACTTTGACAAATGGCTTGTCTCCAAGCACCTGCGAGAAGATGGAACTGACAGACTCCTTCACCTTTCCTCTTCCTCCAAGCCCTGGGCTATGCCAAGCGGGCATAAGTGATATACTGTAGGACATGGCTGGGTGTAAGTCATGCTCCTTCCGTTTCCTCCAGATTGTGAGGGTCTCCATCTATCATTGTCAGTCACCCCTCTCTCTATGCCTCTGTCTGTCTCACATGCTCTGTATGTCCTATGAGCCTTGTCTCTTTACTCATTCACCCAAAGGTCACTCTTCCATTCTTCCATCCCCAATGTTTCCTCCCTCCGCCACTGGAGCAGTCTGCAGATATCTATAGCACTGTACAGATGGCTGGTAATCTGGCCTGGGGTCATTATGAATCCTAGCCAGGGCCCTGACCGACGGCTACTCTCGCCTTCTGTCAGTCCATCTCCACAAACGTGGCCTAAAATGAGCCATTCATCTAAATTTCCAGACATTTGGCTTTTCTTGGCAAATATAGCTCAGCTATTCTGCCTAGAGAATCTAAATCCATACGCTTTATTTTAAGCAGACAAAGATAGATAGATGGATATGCGCTTGAGTTGTGGATAAACTGCAAAGACACACACACACACACACACACACACACACACAGACAGATCAGTGATTACCCCACAAAGTACCATTTTGTGAGATAGTTTATCATAAGGTCCCAGTAGAGCAGTGCAATACTGAAACACTGGACATTAAATATTTTACATGCCACCTGGCAAAACTGCTTTTTAAAAAAAATATTATTCTTGATATATGGAGTAATAAGACGTACCACCAAGCCAAAAGTAACATCTAGAGACGTGAATAATTTAATTTAATTTTAAAAATGTCATCTGGGAATCATATAATTCCAAGCTCATGATTTGAGCCCTCACCTTTGCTGCCTGTCGCATCTCTGTTTTTATGGTGTATCTGCTTTTCATAATCTCAACACCCTCCATGCATCATTCACAGTGTTGCCTCCTGTTTTCCCTCTTCCCCTCATTATCCTGCTATATGCCATGTCTGTCCGCCAACCTCTGTCTCTGTATTTAATGTAGTCACCTGACGGCCTGCCATAGTCTCCGCCCTCCTTCCTCTCAGTGTTCATCAGCGTGTGACATCACTGACCTTCACTGGACATTGTTTCCATTAGTTTGACAAATCTGGTGCATCACAGCAGCTTTGTTGACATGCAGGTGCAGAATCACCAATGAATGGATTCCTCATAATGAAAATGCCAGAGGAAGTGACGGTGTTTGTTAGGGGTCGGCAATTAGGTTCAGTCAAGGGCCACTATTCTCAGCACTTTTTAGAGAGACTGACACAATTTTACAGGTGCATTTGTGTATCGGCTGCTTTTACTTTCATATGGCACTAATTTGCATAGGAAAGAACATTTTTGTAGGAACCATTAGGTATCTCAATTTACTGTATATGTAATGGCAATATATGTTCATAGATTGTTATACAGGAGGTAGAGTGATTTTACACAGCAGAAAAAATATACCTTATGCCCTAACCCAATTTTTAACCAAAACCACAATTTCCCTGACTTTAACCAAGTATTTTGAGTTGCTTCAACATAACAAAAATAAATAACAATATCCATAGATACCCATAAAAACAAATAAAGAAAAGTTGAGTGAATGATTTTCAGCCATAAAGAGGATATAAATGTTTTGCAGATACATTCAATGTTTCATCATTATATTGATAAGAAACATAAACTAATTGGGATTATATTCCTAAATGTATTAATTTAGTTGTATATGAATGTATTTAATAGTAGACACAGTTGAGTTGGTATGTATGTGTTCTGGTGTGTGTGCGTGCAGAGAAATGCATTGGTAAATCTCTGGAGGCAGTCATGTCATTCCCAATGTGGATGACAGAGACTGAATGACTGCCCAGGGAGATGGTTTAGCCTCATGACCAGATGACCCAGTGTTAAGACACTTGAATTTGTATTTCTCTGTATGTATTTGTGCATGCATGCAGCAACACTTTTAATGGGACTATGAGATTACATTTTATTTAGTGCCTCATAGTTTGCTGCTGTTGCAAAATCACACATTTACTCTTGTCTTGGCTCTGAGTAATTTTCTATTCTATTAGTTTTCTCTAAATGTCCAGAAATCTAATTCAGATGTTTTTAACTGCTAATGCAGAGCTATGCTGAGGACAAGGTTTGGTGAAATACAAATTTGGCTCTCTGTGTTCCACAGTGTGAGCTCCTGATCTTACTTAAACCACAGATTCATTCTTACAGTGGTAACTCAGCTGAAGTAAAGAAGGCTCTGGGCCTTTCAAAAATTGTGGTATGTGTTTGTTTGGGTGTGTGTCAGAGAGAGTGTGAAAGAATGAGTGAAACTGATTTTTACAGTTCTTTTTTCTTTGAGTCTTCAGGGCACTGCGTTTTTAAGGTTCATATCTCCCAAGTGTCTCACAATATGTCCTTCTTTTTTAAATCAGTGAGGAAGCCTTTCTCATGATCAGTCCACAAACCGCAAAGGGCAAGGTTGTGACTTCTGTATCCCATTGCCTATCCTTCCTCCAAGCATGCACTTGATCTTAACACAGAAAGACAGTGCAAACAGCTTCCCTCAGATCTGAGCCAGGATGTGCAAGCAAGCTTGCCCTTCCTCTGCTGTTACCAACCATGGAACTTGATATATATATATTTTTTTTTTGGTGTGTACTCAGACCATAGCCTCCACAACATATTGCAAATCTACTCTTGGGTTTCTTGAAGGACAAGGCACATTTGCTCTTTCACAATAGATATGCTTCTCAAAACAGCAGTCAGTGGAACAACAGTGAAGTATGCCCTTTCCATGACAGAACCCTCATCCATCATGAGGACAAGCATCCCAAGTTTATTTCCACTCCACTTCGTAGATTTACGTGAGAAGATTGCACCTTGGAGTGAGTGTACACCCTCTGATAAACCTTTACGAAATCTATGGAGTTTTTATTGTTTCAAATTTATAGCCACTAGCTGTCAGCCAGTGATCCATTTCATTCAAACTATACAGCTCTATTGACAGATTTGACCATATGACAGTGACTAAACATTTTCATATTTTTTGACAAGTATTCAGTTGTTCACAGTGTAATCATAAAATGTGTGAACTTAAAATGATTTTTTAAAAAGCTCTAATTAATGATCTTCATTAAGAGAATGAATAGAATTGAATGCCCTTTATTGTCATTATATATTACGTCTTTATTGTCATTATACTAAAAGTACAACGAGAATGCCGCTTTAAATTGTGCTATGCCCACGACTTTCATATCAGGCTTTGGATCAGCACAAAACAGCTACACATAATGTGTCAGTGTTAATAAGAAAACACAATTGCTTCATCCCATTTTGGACCATTTAGTGGTGATTCGCTGCCTTTTTTCGCTTTAATAAATAACTGTCTTGTTTCACTGAAACAAAACTTGCCACACAGCCTTTCATTAAGAGATAAAGATAATTTTGTTTCATTTTTTTCAGTCCGACAGAGCTGGTGGTGGAGTGAAAGTGAGTGTGGGTGCATATGTCTGTATTCTCCTCTGCACTGGCCATGATAGCAGTAAAATACAGAATGATGTTATTTTACAAAGACGTGGTGAAACTGTGAAACTGTGAGGCATCCATAGGTACACACGCGCGCACACACACACACCGCTATCGTCACCATCACACCTGATTTTTGTATACTTTATAGCCTTGCAGGGACTGTGTTTACCTATTCAGAGTGTGTGTTGCTGATAGATGACAACAGCCAAGCTGAGAATGGTGATGAGGTTTTGTTCATGGCATAATGCAGAGCCAGGTATCAGCAAATACAAGGGACCTGTCATTATCTAAAACACCACATTTCCCCTGGGGTGCTCTGAAAGATACAGCACACTTGCAGACATGCTTTTATCTCTCGCTCTGTCTCTCTCTTTCTCTTTCACCGTCTCTCTCCCTCTCTCACTCAAATGCTCCCACATTACACACAATAATTCATTTTGCAGAAACAGTGATGCATTATTTGTAAAGTTATGCTGTGTTCTGTACTGAATGAACAGTGCATTTCACATCTCCAGGGACCTTGTTTGTTATCTGTGTATGTTGTTAGAGCTACGCGCTCGTAAGGCTATTATAAACTCAAAGGGTGTGCGCGTGTGCGAGTGTGAGTGTGTATTTCTGTGTGCATGCTCGTGTATCTAGACATACATACCTGCTATAAGGGATAATTTCCATTCAGTCTTCTCAGTCATTTCAGCAGGAAGGTAAGCACACTGCTCAATAATGATTTACTATGTGGAGTTTTGGCTAAAATATGGACTGTTGTCTTGACATGAGAGCTGAAAAATAGCTCCCACTGAGAATGTTTAAAAACAAAATCTGGCATGTCACATTAGGGGGATTGTTAAAGGTTCACAGACCAGCCATTTTCTGTGTTGTCTGTAATATGGTTCTATTTAGGATGCTGTTTTTCTCCCCCCCTGCATCCCCTTCCCCTCTCTCCCTCTGTGATCCATATCATTGTTCCCCGGAGAGGGAAGAAAGGTGACAAACAAACCTATTCATCATCAGCAGGTTCTCCTGGCTAAACTGTTATCCGAGCTGAACTCTCTAAACTTTTCCCAGTGGCCTATTGTTTACGGCTGCATCCTCTAAATTTACACCCACCGTTTGTTTTATGAAGTGTCCATGGAGGGTAAGAAAGGTAGATAGAGGCCTGATGTCAGCATATTTCCCTGTCCTGCATCTATACTGTGATGTATGGTTGAACAGAGCCTCTGTTAGGGCCCTCCTTCTCCATTTTTTACATGGTGCTATTGTTTTATACCACCTAGTTTTAGAAATACAGCATCATCATATTACTAAGCTCTCTGAGGAAGGCTTATTGTAAATGATTGGAGGTTATTCACAGGACCAAAAGGGAGGGAGTGGAGTTGGAAGATTCCGAGGAGGGAGTAGAGGAGTGAGAGAAGAAATCCAGGAGCCTAACACTATATTGCCTTCACAGATAAACAGTGGCATTATATGGACTCCGCCTATTGTTAAATTTCTGCATTCAGCATAATGAACCCAAGCTGCTGTGTAATGGCCTCGATTTAGGGTGAGTTCATTATCTGTAATTGTTCCTTTTATTTGTTGAGCTTTTGTTTCTTAGACACACTAAAAGCAAATACAGATCATTTTGAATTGTTTGTATTCCGCTAACATTCAACTCACAGCGCGACATCAGCATTAGCAGCCCATGGTTGTTTACTGAAAAGTCATGCAGGGATGTTGCAGAGTCTAAATTTTAGTCAATAAACCTAGGCACACTGACAACTGAGCAGACTCGTCTGTTTTTAGCTTACACTCAAACAATACACATTAGCACCAAAGCCATTGTCTGTGAGTCCTTTTTAATCAAAGTCCGAATTGTCACTGTGACAAATTGAATTAATTCCAATTTTGCTCCCTCTGAGTGACAAGATTCCATTATGCTCATGGGCAGGCTGTCTGCAAATTGTATTATGACCTGATGTCTCCATGTGTATTTCCAAAGCACCCTTTGAACAATGGTATAACTGAATGATTTAAACAATGTGCTGTATTATTAATATTATCTTCACTATTCCAAAAAACTCTTAAAGGTTTAATTGTTCTGCATTTACTATATCATCATGTATTGTACTGTGTATAGAATTAGAATTAGAGAATTATCAAAGATATTTGTGCAGTGGGTTATTATTGAGTCCTCACACTTAAATTACTTAATATCAAATAACTATACTTGAAAATCAGAGCAAGAAATGATAAAGACAATGTCTTGAGATGACCTTTATGTGTGAAGTTGGATAAAAGTGGGTGGAGGTGTATCATAGATCTGTGTAGTATTTGAAGAAGATTTGGATCAACTTTTCAAGTCCTTATATTTTTCTTCTCTCTATTATCCAGCTGCCTTTTTCATAAATATAGTGCTGGATCAATGAATGACCTTAACAAGCAGAAAATCGTTGGGCAGAGACTCTTGAAGAATTAAAGAATTCTGTCTTTGTGTCTTTTTTTTTGTCTCTTTCCATCTGTCTTTCATTTGTTCTTTCTTTCCATCAAACCAATGATGCACTTCATACCTCTGGAGTATCCGGCCACACAAGCTCAACTATCTAAAAAGATCCATCATTGTAAATCTGCCAGCTGTTGCACAATAAGTGCTCTTGGTACCTGTTTATGACATCTCTCCAGATGTCTTTCAGACACAGCAGGCATGCAGCACATTCCCAAATCTTCAACATCTTAGTTACAACAAATGAAATAATTATTTAAGTATGTACTTTTCAGTTTATTTCAATTAAAAAAACATTTGCTTTTTTTTAAATTTTGCTCAGGAGGTAGAGCAGTTGCCCAGATTGCCTCTAATGTGTCATCAGTGTGCGAATGTACGTGTCTGTATTAGAAAGCACTTACATTGTATAGAACAAGTGCGTGTGTGAATGGGTGAATGTGATCTGTAGCGTGAAGCACTTTGAGTGGTCGAAAAGACTAGAAAAAGCATTATATAAGTTCAGTCCACTTACCATTTACTTTATTTACGAAACCCTAAAACATGTTTGCATTGGTAACATAGTGGGTTGTCATCCTGCTTCCTCATGCTGTGAGGCTCTTAACTGTAGTGATGCAGTGCCTGTCTTTGAAAAGACTGTTCTGCATACACAATTGCTTTGCTGGACATATACCTTGTGGCAAGCCTTCTGCTGATGTAGTAGTATTGCAGACAGATGCAGGGGTTACTCTACTCAAACAGGGTCAACATCTCCCCTGTGGTGCTTTAGTGTCCAGCCACCAACTGGGAACAAAGAGGGAGGAAGAAGAATACACTGTGCATTTGTGTGTGTGTGTGTGTGTGTGCACGCACGCACGCACGCAACAAATCAAGGGAACACAGGAAGCTTCGTTGACATGACTTTCTTGCAATTACTGCTCAAAACACAGGGGTTTACTACTCATACAGTATTTGCAGTTATTAAGTTTACATACATGTAACAACACAGAATTTTATATACAGTCAGGAAATATGTGCATATCCCTCATGTGTATGAGTGGTAGAGTGCCAGTTGGTGTTGTAGGACCCTGACCTTTTGCTGACAGGGTAAGAGAAAAAAACGTGTAGTCCCCAGCTGCTACGACACAGCAATGCCTAAAAGGCCTACGTGAGGGCTATTCAGCCTGTGGAAACCAGTAGGGGGCAGGGCAAGGGGGTCCAGATGTGTGAACACCCTAGAGCGATGCATCAACCATGGCCTTGGATGACATGACCTACCCTTGGGGCAGGACACTAGCTTGGTACAGTATACTGATGTACAGCGAGTGTACTGGTGGCTTTGGATATGTGTGTGTATGTGTGTGTGGTTCATGGCTAGCTGAGCAGTCACATACTAGACAACTCAGATACACTGCAGAAGCTTGATAGCAAAAAGGATTTCTCAAAAGCAGCTCATCTGAAAACCTTGAACTTGAATTTGAGATGAGACAGAAAATCACACAAGTGTGGTTTCGAGACAAAAGTTAGTTCATCAGCATGAAATACTGTGGAGGTGAGTGAGTGCCCATTTGACTATTTTGAGTCTACTGTACCTTATGAACTACAGAACACACGATGCCATTAGAGAAGGAGATTGCTTTTTAAGTGCTATCAGCACAGAGTACACTGTTTAATCTGAGGAGATTTATGGAAGGCAATCACCCAAGTAAAAATTGTAGATGCCATTTATCAGGCAGAATGGAAATTACAGCCATAATTTTCACAACCGGACACAGATGAGACCTTATAACCACATAAACCCCCCTCGAGGTCCCTGGGCTCGTTTTTAATGTTCCTTCTCTGTGTTAGTGTGACCTGGAGGACTGACTGGCTGACTAGCTATCCACATCCCCCCCTTAGGTCTGCTCATTACACAGCCCTCCCTTCAAAGTGTCACAACGTGAGAGGGACTAGTTTATGAACAGGAAGAAAGGCTGTCTGGGCTGCTGTGATTGAATCAGAAGAAAGATGGCATGGCTGATCATTTTTCCTCTCCCTATTTTTTCTTCCCCCTTTTTTAAACAATTGACAAATGTTGAATATTTGTTAAGTCTATGCCATAATGCCTCCCTGGTGTGCCATCCAGGAGGTTAAGAATAGAGGATGAAAGGTTACCTCTGAAGCACCAGTTCTAGTACTAAGTATCTGCATATTTTAAGTGTTTTGGGGAGATAAAGATAACAGAGAGTGAGGAAGATGGGTTTGGGGTGTGGTTGGGACCAATACCTCTCTCCCCACCTTCCTGAAAGCCTTGGTGCCTTTGAGCCTCCTCCCTGATGAATAACCATGTCACACAAAAATGGATGTTTCAAGTAAAAGCACCCTGAAAATACAGTTTAGAACAGCACAGCAGATGAAATAGGCTGTAAAATGGACCATCCATCATATTGTCTAACAAAAAGTGACACATGGGGAAGGGGTTTAAGGCACTTTTCATTAGGCTTCTGCAGCACTGGCTATCCAGATCACAAGACTAAATAATGACCTCTGCACCAAAAGTGTTTTCCAACGAATAGGAGACAGAAGACATACTGTACTCCATACTCCCTCTGTCTTACTCTCTCTCTTCTCTCTCACCCTATCTCTCTCCCTGCAGGAAATAAAATGCCATCTATTTTCTCTCTGCCTGTCTGCCTGTTCTTTATATAAATCCCTGCTCTCTGGCCGAAGACAGTGAATGATATAGATTGTTCTTGGAAATGTACAGAAGCATAGCCCTGGAAGAGAATTTCCACAATAAGTGTCCTTGACTTGAAATCTATTGAGACTGGTTGGTTCAGAAGATAAAATTATTTTAGGGGGTCTGGCAAAGTTCCTATGAAAGGAATGCATCTGATACATCCTCCAGTATACTGCAGGCATCCAAGCTGATGAATGTGTTGATTTGCATGTGCGCTGCTGATATATAATTATGATGAAGTGACAGAGGATTAACCGCCATATGCAGAATCTTTTAAACAAGCTGGGTGTGAATGAATTGCAGTTTTTCGTTCACTGAGTAACTTCACCACCTGTCTTGTTTACAGACTTTAGACATATATGTGCTGTTAAAACACCATTTATGGATAAACCTCACTTGATGGCTTAAACAGCTCTTTCTCTTTTAACACTTAAGATGTTAAGTAAATAATTAAGGATAGCCTTTTACATTGCTTGCATGAACTATACAAACAGGCATAATTAGTTTTGATTAAAATTTATCTAAGCTCTACCTTTTGTTTTTGAAGCTCATTCATTTTGAATTTCACTGTAAAAAATTACATATTTTAAAAATATAATTGGGAACTGTACATTTTAGGAAGCCCCTTGCCAGCACTGCTGAGTAGTTTTCAAGCTTGGGTAATTTGTCTGGACTTTTGTAAACGCTCTCAAAATGCACAGGCAAGTGACAGATTAAAGGCAAAACCAACATAAAGTGTCTTAGTAAAGTGTTGGGCCATGCTGCCAGAGCAGCTTCAGTGTGCCTTGGCATTGATTCTACAAGTATCTGGAGCTCTACTAAAGGAATGTAACAGTTCTTCCAAAAGATTTTAGATGTTCAGTTAGGTTGCGATCTGGTGATTGTGAAGAGCAAGTCTATGACTGGCATCATGTTCATACTCATCAAAACCCACTCAGTGACCCCTCTTGTCCTGTGGATGGGGGCACTGTCATCCTGTTCCTTCACACATTTTCCATGTTTTTGCTTTGATTTTTCAAAATATATATGTTTTAGACTTTTTGCTGTTTGTTTCATTCAACAAGGAGGAATACCAAATAAAGTAGATGAGAGCACTGAAGCAATATCATGTCTAGAAAACATTCATCATAATTAGGAAAAAAAAAAAAGGTTTTCATGGGAGTCAGTGACTAAGATGTCAGTGTGGTAGCCTTTGTCTGCCTTAGTTAAAAGGCTTTCAGGCACTTTCATTACTTTAAAAGTATCATACAGTGCAGTCAGCAAAATTATGATTATTAAACTGAATATTTATTCTGATATTAACCCTGGTAACATTTAAAAATGTGTCATTTATTTTTTTTCCACTGCAAGGTCATAAAACTTTCATTTCTGTGAAACAAGAACTTGTGGTTGTCAAAGACCAATGGAAGATTCTTTAGTCATTGATTTATGAAATAGAATAGACTAATTACATACTGGATAAATGAACCATGGAAGAAGCGGAACATTTGCATTTAGCTATGAAAAGAGAAAAGAGACAGTGTGTGTGTGTGTGTATGTGTTTGAGTGTGCGTCTGTGGGAGTGCGAGGGAATATGCATGCTACTTCTTGCATCCTCTTTGTCTCACCCTGATCCATTTCAGGTCCATTGTATTGTCAGTTTGATTTATGTGGCGCCACACTTGCATCTCCCTACAATGTCAACCCTATGAAAAATATATGCAGCTGTTCATATAATGTGTGATGATATCAACGCTCTGATGAATGCTTTCAGTTCGATCTCCCTAAATAAGATGACTCCCATCCAACCCATAGAGCCAGCCATTAGCAAGCCACTCGGCATGACTGGAATGTTAATAGGATTAGCATTAGCATTTCATTCAGGTCTCCTACCTGTCTAGCATTAATGCTTTGATCTGTTCACACAGAGAATAGATACTAGGCCTGTAACAAGGGCTAACACATGTCTTTGCTCTTTTTGGTACTAAGTATAACAAGAAAGGAGGACAGGTGGAAATGTGTACAGTTAGGATTAATTCATGTGTATTAGAATATAATCGTGATGTGGGTGAATAAGGGCTGAATAAAGGTTCAGTGGTGGTTGACTGAAGGACAATTTTCTCCTCTGGATGCCTTCATAGAAGGAGACACACACACACACACACACATACACATACACAGCTACAGCTACATTTGCACTTTCCCTTCAAAGCAGTTAGCAGCTTAACATGGCAATGAGAAGTTGGCTTTGAAGTCAGGTGAACATTCACATGGCCTCTGTGGAAGAGCACACTCACACAGATGAACATCAGCTGCTGTAAAGCCTAACATTCATTTCATGTTTAAACATATTCAATGCACCTTTAAAGCAGAGAATAGAACGCATTTGCAGGTCTGCAGCATCCTAATTTGAATAACAGAGGAATACTTTCATCCATGTGCAGACCATCTATGCTGCTCTGACCAGTGGCTGAGAAGATACATCAGTCATGAGATTTACTGCAGCCGTCTGCCAATCTACTTAGCTGAAGAGAAGTTGAATCTATGGAAGTGGCTCCCAGGGGTTGTTAAGACAAACAGCTCAGAGATGTTGAAACTTGTGCACATTGTCTCTTGTCAGGCATTTTGCAAGTGTCGGGTGGTCTCCCTGGCACTTGTCTAAACAGGGCGATGTGAGCAGTTCCAAGGTGAGTTTTTAGGTCACTTGTCAGTTGGAATGACAGTGGAGAAGGAGATGGGGCCACACCAGAGGAGGCTAGTTGACTGTGTGTACAGAGGGCAACTTATGTTAAATGACAGCTAGTCACCCTCTCAGCCTCAACAGCTTGCCTCAGCTGATGAGAGCAGGGGAAAAAAAAGAAGAAGAAAAAAGGGAAAACCTGAAGGATCTGATACGGATACAGATAATGTGTTAACTTAATATAAAAGTAATGGTCCAGAAACTCTATGGGTTAATGCTGATCATGGGATGTAATCACATTAGATTTAAATTGGACTAGATTAATTTGTGCAAAATCAAAAATGAGAGGACTAGCTATTTAATGGATAACTGTGGTGATATTCTATATTTTTCTCTCTATCAGCAAAAGACCAAGACCAACAATGAATTGCTGCCACTAACAATAATTACCTGTGGAGCAGGTCTGATATAGCTTGTTCCTCTATGCCATAGACCTCCATTATTTTCTAAAAACTATTAAAAACACATTAATGAGCCACACTATTAAACTGTCTGACATGTTCCTCATACGCATATAATCCTGGATACACCCTCCTGCTGCAACACCAAATTCATAACCAAATAGTCCCTAACAAATTTGTTCCTGTTTGAGTAGTATGCTAAAAACTACAGTGCCCAGTTGTTTTAGAAAATTATTCAACCTTTGTAAAAGTGAAAGTATATATTTTTGACTCACTCAAGATTCATGTATTCAGTAAAAACAAATTGGTTTGAGGCTGAAAGCAATAGACAGTGTGGCCAAGTCATAAAGTATTAAGATGGGATTTGTTGACAATAAAAAAATATTGAATATCATCAGCCTTAACCTTTAAGCAGATAACTGAATTGATTGTGGTAGAAATTGATTTTTTTTATTATTACAAAGGCCTACAGCTTGGTTCATTTTGTCGAGTAAAAATCCACATATCATTTAAGTGCCGTAACTATTAGTAATTTGAAGAAAAGGAATTCTCCATGAAAAAGCAGAGGTTAAGTTGTGTTACCACCTCCATCGTTCTTGCTCTTGCCTCTCTCACCTTTTACTCGTGCCATGCACTCGAATGCATACTGTACATCTATTCACACCCACACTCCATATATTACATTGCACACAATCACTATCTCGCTCTCTCTTTTGTCGCTCCATCTCCCACACGGAGAGTACATCTCTTCTTCCTCTCTCCCTGATCTCATGCCTGCTGATGAGGGTTAGAGAGGACTGTGGAGGGGTAGGGGAGGTGGGATGATTTGACCTGCAGGTGTTTCCCTGTGAGCACAAAGACCTCTCCACAGGTCAATAATGCACACACTAATGGCTGTGAAGTGACTGGCCAGGAATGAGAAATAGCCCTCATCAGTTAGGGTAATGGTGTCCCTGGGCCCTCTCAGCCCATTCAAGGGGAATACTGTCAGATCTGTGAGCTTTCTGTGTGTACCTGCTCATGTTAATTACAGACAGTGGCAGACAATCTCGTGTTTCATCGGGCCAATCCCTTGGTCGTATATCATCCTTATGAGGGTTGCAGCAGAGGGTGAGAATTAATAAAATAGGAAGAAACTCTTTAAAGTGAAATGTGTTGAAAAGCAAAATCACCTCCTGTGTGACTTATTCACTGAGCCACTGTAACATAGCATGTGTGTGGCGAGTTGGTCTTTTTGTCTCAAGCTTGATGCTTGATGGTTAGGATGCATAAAATAGAAATTAAAAGATGAGCAAAACACTAGTCATTCCATGTCCTCAAATATTTAGTCTTTATAGTAAGTCAATACATTAAACTCAACATCCACACACTGGATTCCATAGTAGTGTTGTAATTCTCCAGCCAGCAAACAGTTTGTCCATGAAGATAAAAAGAACAATAAGTTACAACTGAAGGACACTGAGAAAGCTGCTATCCCAGTACTGCTGACTTGAGCAACAGAGCCATAACTCAGTTCTGGCTCATTGTGCTGAGACAGAGTAGAAACCAATCAAACATCCAATACTCTTTACTTGTTACTTTGATCATCATATTAATAATGGCTGAAAAGTAAAAGCTTCAGAAAATTCTGACGTCAGCTTGATGTTCTAACGATAAGATTTGGCACTGGTTTAATTTCAAGAGATTTTTAACATCTGAAGATCCCTATGGTCATGACCGCACTTAGTAAATGGAATAGCCAAGGTAATGATTTCAACAAAATGGCTCACCTCCTTCACCTCCAGTTTGACACTGAGAGTTGCCAACAGGCAGGACAGCTTGATATTATTCTAAAAATGGCATCACAGGTTGTGCATCCTTGTGTCTTTGTACATGCAAGACTGTGTATTTAAATGTGTGTGCATGTGTGTGTTGGTACAGCAGGGAGTAGTGTGCATGTGAACCATCAGATTGCTATTTTTGGTGACAGAGACAGATGCCTTGTTTACGCAAATCAACATCACACAGAAAGAAGAGGGATTTGGATTATATATTGTACTGTATATTTCTACTATATATATCTATATTTATATATCTATACAGTATAAAGATGGATAGATATAGAAAGATACACATATATTGGTGTGTGTGTGTGTGTGTGTGTGTATGTGTATATATATATATATGAAATGTGTGTGTAGAATTTGGTCCACATGCAGCCCTGAGCACAGTTGGAGATTGAGTGGCTTGGTGAGTCAGATAATTGAATGAGTCAGCCGTGACGAGGCAAGCACATGGGTTGAAGGCATAAGAAGAATCTTTACTTTGCATAAAAGGAAAGACAGGAAATGGACATAAAAGCAGGGGTGTTGTTCATGTAACAAT
Source organism: Lates calcarifer (assembly GCF_001640805.2). Taxonomy (NCBI): domain Eukaryota; kingdom Metazoa; phylum Chordata; class Actinopteri; family Centropomidae; genus Lates; species Lates calcarifer. Next base: position 5,012,074 of record NC_066834.1, read on the forward strand.
GTTATAACAGTGAAACATTGTTTTGCAGTTGTGTCTGTACTCTCTGACTGTTGAGTGAACCTTCAGGGCTATGGTATGATTGTTTTTCATGCTAACTATGAGCATCTTTGTCATCAATACCATTAAATAGCAACAGACGAAAGAACAGTTGCTGGTACTTTAAATCTCTGGTAAACATACTATATCACTCATTGAAAGGATTAGTATTAGTGTATGAAAGTTAATGGATTACAGTTTTAGAAGGTCAAGGGGAATCTCAAGCACAGTGTAGACAGAATGTTATGCTCATATACTGATAGTCGTAAAACAAATTAGGATTCGGATCAATACATTAATTTCTTTGGTTTAATTGCACTTATTTAATTTGCATGACTTTAAGTAGATTTTGCCCCTTTAATTATGCCTACCCCTAAACATTCAATATGCACTTGAATTTAATTAGTGGGGAACAGTTAATTTTGTAACTGCACATCCGCTTTACCACCAAAATTACATATTCAGATCAGATGCCCTTTGGGATTAAAGAACGATTAGTCAGTTGGTCTTCCCCTACTGCTGGCAACCCGCTGACAAACAAAATGACATGAGTACACGAGTTGAAGAATAACCATACTATAATGCTGCTGTTCCTCCTAGTTTTTCATTTTGAAATGCATCACCAAATACACACTCTTGTCTATTCACCCTCCACATGTCATCCACAGTTTTCCTCATTTTTATCAGTGTGATTTGGGTGTGCATGCAGGCACAGTGGAACTGCAGGGACCTTTTCCCAGAAAGGCACAACAAAGTGATGAGAAATTCAAAACCACATGATGGAAGTGCTTCAATTACTAGTCTGTTTACCTGTATGAAAATGTGAGGGAGAGAGGTCAATTTCAAATCAAACAAATAAAATATTAACCAAGAACATCCAAGAGTAAGAAACTGCTTTTGGCACTCTCTTTGATGCCTGCTGAGTCAAAGCTGCTGAGAGAGTTGTTTTTTCAGGACTTGATAACCCAGTTTGGGAAGACAAAGTCAAGGAAGGAGAACTTGTCGATTCAAGGACCATTGTGTATACCTCTACATTTCCAGTATTGTTTGGTGTTCTGTATAGTGTACGGTGTACTGTGTATGCTGTACATTTCAAAGGATCGCTGATGTCTATGTTGTGTCCTGAGTATAATTTCTTGATGCAAAAGAAACCTGCTGTCTGACTTGATGGATGACACATTTCATTATCAGAGTCTTGGCCATGTTGTTAGATCACCAGATGGCATAGTCAGGTGGTGCATTGGGCATATGTTGTATCATGACATTGCTGTAGATTTCTTGTCATTTAATAGTCATTTACCAAATGAAATTAATTGGACATCGTTGCATCCATAGCTCAGATGAATCAGTACACCAGTTAGGGAATTAGCTGGTGAACATATGTGTTTTCATTAGGAAATTTTGCAGATCAAAACAAAGCTAAAGGTAGATGGATGAATATTATATAATGAGATGAATATTGGACTTACAGTTATCAGGTGGGCACAAACATGACTCCAAATGTCTACCTATAATGCTACATGTTTTTGATGTAATTATTTTTTGACATAAGTTAAATCTTTATGAATGTAGTAGTACATGTAACTTTCTTTGCAGACCTACAATTTTACTGTAGTTATTACTACATAATAAAATGTATCTTCATGGATTAGAATATACATATTGTATATGTGTATGTGTGGGGGATGTATCAAGCCCTTGAGCTTAACTATCTAACATGCAAAATAACCAAAAAGGAAGAAGGCCAAAGAGTGGCCAGCATTAGATGATGACTTCAGGAAAATAAAGCCCTAAGAATTATTACAAAAACAATGCAACACATCCAAAATAGCTGGCAGAAACATACAGTGTTACAGTTTATATTACAATCCTCAGTGAGGTAACCAGTGCTGTCCATACTACATTAGGCTAGCACTCATGTTACAGAGCCAGCTGAGACGCAACACAGCCCATCTCAGTTTCTAAAGATGGGTTTCCTGTTATTGAGAAGTTTCATACAATATTGGAAGCAATGAATGAAGTTCACAATGGCACTTGCTGCTGGTGAAGTGCACATGTCAATGGTGAGTAATTGCCACAAGGGATGTACAGAAACTGTCATCATCATCCTGAAATTTGTCATCCATTGATACAAGTTCAAGCTCGTACTTTTCTGTTTAATTAGTACATGGTCGGGCGGAAGCAGCATTCATTGTACTGAGCATAGTGGCGTCCAACAAAAGAAACAAAGGAAGAAGATACTGTGTGTATATGTGCACACACACCTTCAGGTAAAAAGAGACAATGAAGGAAAGAGAATCAGACAGAAAGCAGACTGATAAGATTCAGGTTCAAGGTGAGCACCAAGACACTGTATTACTACAACAACACTTGCATAACAATATTGTTGGCAGCATGTTGTGTGTTGTATTGAAGTTCATTATTTCACACTTTGTCTGGGGTGAGGAAAAAAGTTTGTAGAACTTGGCCAGCAGCCAACCTCCATATCGCTAGTTGTTGTCCTGAGGTCTCACACACACACACACACACACACACACACACGTTGATCATGGTCACTTCTGGGGACATTACATAGATTTGCACTCAGTTCCCGGAGACTTACCCTAACCATAACCTTAACCACTGACCCAAAAATCTGCTTTTTCCTAGACACAGCTTTTGTCCCCAGGTGGACATCCCCAGATAACTGGTCTTTAGTATGAAATCTGTCCCAAAAAGTAGCCAGTGGCAGACACACACACACACACACACACTCTTGCTCTCTCTCATTCACTCACTTGCTCCCCACTCACCCCATCACCACACACCCCCTAAGTCTGGGTGAGGATGTCACCCTTATTTGATGGAAAAAGGTTTCCAGACATTACCTGAAGTTACTCCATTTTCACAGCAGTTTGATTGATTAAGATGGAACCATTACAAGGAGTGATGGAAGATTTGATGACCTGACATAATAGTTAATGTAGTCTCCTTCACTTGTAAAATGGATAACTGTGAACAGCGTGACTTTGAGCGCAGTGTGAGCCATTTCCCTGAGGAACTCTATGCTAAAATATTTCCTAAACCAAGGAGAAAGGGTTTCATTATCAGACGCACAACATGATCTTGTAAGTTATGCCACTTGTCCTAAGAAATACTTCTCAAAGTCAGTTTCTCTGTTTACATTCCTTCTCTATGAATGATTACACTTTCATTATTTCATACAAAACCAACACAATATGATCCATTCTGGTGTGTCTAATCCACATTTGAGTTTATTAGAAATACAGTCGTTTTCCTCCAGCTCAAAAGCAGTCCAATAATAGGGAATGATCAGTCAGACATGCCCCAGCATTTTTAGAGTGATACATCCATGAAATTGGATCTGCTTCTCACACTTTCATCCCAAACCATTATTAATATTCTATATCATCCACACACTTCCTGTGCTGCATACCATACTGTTTAGTGGCCTTGGAGGAAACATTTGGCTTTTGATTAACCATGCAATTAAAGTGTGTTTTACCCTACAATAATAAGAATGTTCTAAAAAAAAAAATATAACAGTTTCAAAGACAGTCTTAAAGGCAGGAATTCTCCCTCTGAAAGCATAAACAGGTCCATAAAATTCAGTACGGTCCATTGGTATTCATGTACGTCAGTGTCTGTCTCTGAGGAGACGCTGCCTTCTGCATGTAGTCTTTGCTGCTATTGTCATATTTTCACTCTTTTTTAAAAATGTCTCAGCCATTTGTTAGTTTGGACACTGAATGAAACCACGTGTGCTGGCTTGAAGCATGATCCCTTGACAAGCTTTTATTGTTGTTAGTTAGCAGCCTTTAAGCTGTTACTGATTCCTGCATAAACTATTACAACCTAATTTTAGGTAGTTATTAAAAAGAATAAAAAAAACTATTAAGTCATCTCACACCTTTTGCCTCTTTTTGGATGATTCAGGCATACTATTTTGTTGGTATTTTGTTCAAAGCAGGTACATTATAAACATTTCATGAACAATTCAGTAATACAAATATCATTTTCATCTATCTGTATTAAATATTATTTGACAATGACACACAAGAGTTTCTTGCGGTTTTATATTTAAGAAATACTGTGGTTAGGAAATTTTTGCACACTCACAAATAAGGCACTTCAAGGCCAAAAACAAGGCAGCCAAAATCATTTAAAACACATGAGGAGCAGGGCTTTGCTCAGGCTCAAAGACAACCACCACTACAAACCAATGAAGATTTACAAACCAGAATTGAGTGTTATATAAATATGTTTAGCCAGACTCTAGCCAACTCTAGAAAACACCATCTTTAAATGAACTGCTCCAACTAATTTCATAAGTTAGTTACCGAAAATAATAGCAAGAGGTAATGACTCACCTACTGTGACATTGTGACCACTGACCTACCATTTTGAACTTTCAGAGACTCCTGTGAATTAGTTCTATAATAGGAAATACCTTTCACACCCTTCACAGAGTGGTATCATGGACAGAACCACTAAGTTCATGGACAGAACCACTAAGTTAATGTAACTTCTCTTCTGAGAGTTGTCATTCAATTTTGCCTGCCTCATCACCTATAACTCTGCAGACCTTTTTAGTGTCTTTCAGCTCATTGTTTTGGTTTTGATAGGCTTCACTGCGCACATACTGTAGGACTGTATTCAATGGTTTAAAAGCGAGAAAATCAATTTGAATGTAGTGAAAGTGGAAATAGTTATGCTGCGGCTTGAACCACAGTTGACAGTGACTACCATACTGATCTTTTACACACTTTAATAGTAGTGTCGCAGATTTTTTTCAGAATTTCAGGAAAATAAATTGCTGTACCTACAGTCCAGAGTATCCACCATTTTGGTACCCAGCTAATAAAAAAAATGTTAATAAATTACCGAATGAAAGTGAATGAGGCTTAATAAAGAGAGTGTCTAAGTAATAAAAATGTGTGTTCCCATAATGAATAGACATGAAAGGCCCCAGTCTCCCATCACCATCCCTATTATTTACTTGGTGACTGAAGAGACCAGGCAGCCAATTACAGGGCCCGTCAAACTGTCAATCATTGTGAAGCAATTCATAGAAATCAAACAGTAAACTGTCACAGCGACATTATCAGGTGCTGAGGAAAGAGAAAAGAGGATGCTCAAGCACCAATTAAAGGAACAGGATGTGTTGCTAAGGAGGAATACAATCAGTGTTGACTCTGAAAATTGAGGAAGATGGAGGGGAAACTAACCTATAACCCTATGACATTTTCCACACATGTTGGCTGCTTATCTCTCACTCCCTACTTTATTCAGAAATCGTGCAATGAAGTAGGTTAATGTGAAATAATGTCACCACCTGTTTTACTCTGTACAAGAAGATATACCACCTGGTGCCAGCCAATGGCAGAATGCAACTGCAACAGCTTTCTTTTAAAGCTGCTGTTTATGATTATCTGTGTATTCTTGAGAATTGAACAGTACATTTTTGAGTTGCTGTGGTGTAAGCAATGCCATCCATCAAAATACAAGGATGGGGACCACACAGGACAAGGCAACTTGTCCTGTCCTGGTTTGGTCAAAGACTATAGGTCAAAGATGACATTTATGGAGAGACAACAGATAAATAATACATGTTGAATTACTAAGAAGGCTGTCTGAACTTGGCAGCAAGAAGTTTGGAAAGGAGAATAAAATCCTTCACAATATCCTTCACCTCTATTTTGATTTTTATACCTCTTCTACCTGTATTCAACAGGTCCAGCACAAGCCTCTGCTTGGCTTTGTCTCTGTCTCTCATCTAGTCTTCCAATTGTTTTTGTTTGCAAGTAGACTGATCCATCTGTTTTCCCATGTGCTGTTCCCCTCACACCTGCAGCTCAATGATTGATCATCTCTTGTGTTTTCTCTTTGTGGTCACAGATACTATCAAATCTACCTGTCTGACTCTGATCAATGAGCATTCTCTATGAATATACTAGTCTATTTATGCCCCTATCAGATCCTCAGTCTTTATAAATCTGCTAATCTCATATCCATCTGTTGGGTGCTGTCTGCTCTTGGATTCTTCAGGAATGTTACAAATCCATTTAAAGGTTGGCAGGTGCGCTTATAATTGCAATCACGGCTGTTTGTTTGCTGTTATTCACACATGTAGGAATTATTTAGATTGTCAGTCCATGTGGCTTGCTGCTCTAATTTACAACTGTCCTGATCATCCTTAAAATCAGACTCATTTTTTTCCCCTTGAATCACGATTGCTTGTGTGTTTCTGACTGACAGCTGAGTCGTGTACTTTAAAAGATAAAGTAGCTAAGGATCAAAGGCTGTGCTCTTTGAAACAGCTGTGCAGCAATAGTAAATCTCTCGCTCTATGTGTAAAAGAGACAATGAGTGAGAGCAAGAGTGGTGAAAAAAAAGATTGATATGGGAACATGTTCTCACTTGGAGGGGGGCTGTATGCATGGTATGTGTATGATTTCATGTGTGTGTTTGAGTAGGTGAGTGTATGTCCTAGTACTGCTCTGGCGTCACAGTTTCCTCCAGTGAATGTACCCTGTTTACTTTGTTCTTCTCTCCATCTTCCCCGTGCTGCGTTGGCTGCCTCTCAACTGGCGACTTTCCAAAAAGAACAGCTTCCAATATTAGTGTACTTGAATGCACGCAGACACACATGCACACACACACACACACACACACACACACCATATACACATGCTTTGAAAATGATCCTTAGACAACATTACTAAGTCTGGTAAAAGTGAAATTGGCTTGGACACAGCCATCTCGAAATTGTGGCTCTGCCAATGAAAGTTTTACCATTCCTTTCCAAACTTTTTTGAATAAACTGAAATAAATACAGCACTGTCCTGATTTTGTGAGAAGTACTCAAATGTACTGCAAGATCTTTTAATGCAAGGACAAACCTGCCACCGGTTGTATAATAAGTTCACCAGTTGTGGTACACTGTTCTGAGAGAGAGTCCAGAGTATTTTTTGAAACCATTCCACTCCTACTAATAGAAGCAGGGCTACAGTTTGCAGTCTTATTTCTTGTTCCTGTTGCTGCACAATAGGCAGAAATGTAGAAATATGTTGCCCAAATTAACCACAACTAACTGGGTTTACACATTTGCTGCAGGATTTATGGCCACACCTAGATGACAAACATGTCAGAAATGTGTATCTTCTGTCTGTTGCAGACAGTAATGGATACTCCCCCAAGTGTTCTGGCCACTGGACTTACAGAGTCATCTTTGCTGCAGAGGTTATTTCAGAGCAGGACTGAAGTATACTGGCTTGGTCTTGCAGCAGAAGTGTCATGATTGTTGAGGCAGCCACACTTACTTCTATTTTCTGGTCTCTCCCTGTGTTTTCCCTGGTGTATTTCCCACATGCAAGTCTGCGTTCACCTGTCACAGCTGCATCTAATTAACTACCATCCCGAGTGTATTTATGCCTTGTTTATGGCCAGACATGGAAAGTTGGAAGTGGGAGACATGTCAATACCACACTCTGTGCATTCCTGCTACTAGGCGGGAAAGACATGGAAGCCCAGGATAGTTTTTACTTGGCTTCTCATGAACACCAGAAATTTAGGCAGAGATATTACTCGACCCATTTAAATGAAGACTCAATCAAACAAAACACAGAGGTGTCTTTAAAAGTCTGTCAATGATGCCTCACCACATTGTTCAGTCAGCAGCTTGCTTCAACAGCAATAAAGTGTTTCAAGCTGGCTTTTTAATTGCATGTTTAAACTTTTTCCCTAAACTGGCTTATGACCGAGAACCTGTTTGGGAAGCATAATGTTATTCATGTGGTGTATGTGTCCAGCCAGTCTGACCTTTGACATCACAGGCATATGGATACGCAACCTGTGAGCATGGATAGGGGCATCTGTATGAAGAATCTTACCTTTCCATTTAATATTCATGAGCCTGTGAAGATAGGTTGGTAGGTTGATGTAAAAGGTAAGCACAACAATGCAGTTTATGTGTACATACCCATGTATGACCTACATATAAGTCTCGTCTGCATTTTTCCCAAAGCTAAACCTTAACTCTGAGGCTAAATTACAATGTGCTTCTACTATGTCCAAAGCACTTCTCTTGCTGAAACAATAAGGGAAACTGCCACCACAAGTTTAGACAAACTAGTGTCCAATCCATTAATGCAGACCATCTTTTCCTCTTGCACAATCCATGCCAAAACCTCCCTCGGTCCCTGTGCAATAGTCTCTCCAGTGTGCTCTTGGGGGGGAAAAATGCAGTTTGCAGACTTCTCATTGTTAAGTCACCACTGATATAATGAACTGTGAGGCCCTGTTGTAGCAAAATATCCTGCTTTCTTCAGATTCTTTGGAATTCTTCCCCTGCATTTGGTATACTGAACACGCAGTACAGCTTTTGAGAAACAATTGCACGAGGGGATTATATAACATTTGTTAAGGGTATTAATCATTTTCTTTAAACCCCCGTTGTGCATGGCATTGATGGGAACCCTGTCTTTTGCCAAGTAATAAGTGATGGCCTCTGTACTCTCCTTCTGCCTCTGGGAGTTTCACAGACACAGGGATACATTAAACAGTGTCTTTTCTGCTGGTTTGGGGAGTAATGAAAGGATGCTGGGTGGAGAAGTGAGACAGTAGTTTTCTTAGTCTTTATATACCTAAATGTCTAATGTTGAGTGATCATGTGTATAAATATCTGTCCTATGAGACTGCAAGTGTTTCCAGTTCCATTTTGGCCAATTATCTTTGTTCTTGAAACTACTGCATAACATGTTCTTTTTCCTTACTGCAGTTTTAACATAGACTATTGGATGTGGCTGAGTCACATCAGCCTATATTCAGGTCTGAACAGCATCTTCAGAGTATTCACTTCCAGTAGATTTGAGGATTTGCCTGTTCTCATAGAGGTAGGGTTTCAATGTGTAACCTTCAATTGGTCTCACACTGTTTCCCTCTAATAGATCTTGCAGCTACCTCCTATTGTGACACCAGCACGGCAAGAAATGGCCATGAACCTGATGACGCATGAGCTGGCCAGCCTTCAAGGACCCCATCACACCAGAGATGAAAAGGCAGATGGGGCGCATTCAACACAGTCTGACTGACTATGCACAATGAACACACAACACTCAACTGCCCCCATAGGAGGAAAGGGAGGGGTTGCACCAAACATACATAACAGTTCCTCAGAGCTAAGCATGGATAAATGTGTCAACTTGGTCTTTAGCTTTCAATACCAGTCATTCATGCTGAACTAAAGAGGTGGAGGCAAGTTACCTGTCATTCCACTCTGATATAGCACTTCCATTAACCACAGTTTATAGTTCCACACTATGCACCCAAACTAATCTACCAGTGTAGACAGGTGGGACTTAGTGGCAACCAGTGTAGCTCTAACTCCTACCTGTCTGGTACACTGGTAACAGCCATGCCAGGATAGCCATCTGTCACACCAGAAAATCACCCATATTGTCACCAAGGCAGCAGGACATTTGAAATGTTAAAAGGGATCTATGCAAGATTCAGCCCCATGTTTACACTGTAAAAAACCACCACACCTGAACCTTTACTTAGCTAATGGGGACAACACCCAGTGGCACACCAGCATAAACCTCAAGAACACCTGCACTGCCTGAGCTGAACATGGCTCCCTGAAGAATTTGGGGCTTTGAATGAACCTTTAAAAAAATCACTTGATGTTCTACGGTCTACTAAATAAGGGGTTCAGGGAAAAATGTAACACTTTACAATGTCCAAACAGCTTCTGTGGACTGGCAGAGTGCATAGATCACTCACTTGCTTGGTCAAAGTCACAACCAGCAATAAGGCTCTCTACAAAGAGAACAAATTAAGGGAAATCTCTTCAATCGTCTAAAATGGCTCATAAGAGGGAGAGAGAGAAAGGCATGAGCACCACAGGAGGCTACCACTGGAGGTGAGATGGGTGAAGAGTCAATTCACTCAAGGCAGAAACCATTTCAGGAGAGGGTGGCTGAACAATGGGCTCTCACCAAAACTAAAAATGACAGAAGGAAATCTCTGATATGTATGCCTTAAGATGGAAAGCAACATGTCTCTATCAGCAGAGGCTGGATAAAAGACAAGACTGAAGTGATGAGACAGGATAGTGGCCTGAGCCTCTTTTCGCCAGAATATCTGCACTGACTCATATCTGATTCTAAAAGCAATCTTTTTTACTTACTCTTTCATATGATGTTTATACTTTACATTTGAAATACCATATATGGTGATAACACAAATCTGCTCGATCCACCTGTTTCTGCTCTAAATGGACTGAAAGATAACCTTTGACATAGGTTTTTAGTTTTTTATTCAGCCTATTTCAAATCTTTATTCATAAAATGATCCCTAACCTAATAAACACATAAAGTAATTATACATAATAAGACAATACCTGTAATAGACAAATAGATAGATATATACATAGGTTTTTTTAATCCTTAAGTAAAAAAAATACGGATTTGCAATAAACCACCTGGCTCCAATTATATTGGACATGAAACATTGACAACCTAAGATATAGGTGGTATAGTGGAACTTTATCACCACTGCACCTTAAGCTGAAATGAATGAAATCCTTTGGTTGTTGCCTGAGGGCCTGAAAAACAATCTGGACCTCAGAGGTGACAGCCCATGGATAAATAATGTAAATACTAGGAGACAACCTTTTATTGAAGTTTTTTGTGTGAGGGGACTATGAATGACTATGGTGAGCATCCCTGTGCCAAGGGCCTCGAGTGACATTTGTCAGTGAGACTGCCTAACATTCTAAGTTAGGCATATAACCTTTAAGAAATGATCTATATGATCAATCATGTATCATCAAGACTTTCCAACACACAACCACTCAACCACAATACAGTATTGTGTACATGAATGTTACAGTCTTCCATTATGCTGTCAGAAAGTTGCTGTGTACATATCAGCTCTATTTGTCTGATCCTTACAGACATACAGTATTTTACACTATAACTGTAACTCTCATCCACTCATAATGATCAGTGAGATAAAGGTGAAGAATTCCCTAATTTAATGGCTGCAGATGTAACTTTTGTTCAATGTAAATAAGTGTTTACAAATTAGGTAACAGTGATAGACGCTGGATATTTCAATTTGAAAAAGACAAACATGAGCACCCAGTTTCACAAAATGTGTTTTTAGAGATTCACAAATACCAATGCATAAGTAAACGATACAAAGTACCAGACTTAGAACAGTTGTGATTGTGATAGATGCTTGATTTCACAGTAAGTAACATCAGTTACCAAACTCACTTTGTTTGAGGCCTGTGGGTGTCCACTGACTGCTTGTAACTCACATTTTTAAGAGAGATTTATGGCAGAATAGCTACGCCTACAGCACAAATAGCCACTATGGACACCAGACTTGGCAAGTTGGACCTTACTTAAACTCTTTTTGATGAAGTCAGAGGAAAGGTAAGCCACTTTGAGGGGTGAAAAATAATTTGTTGCAACTATATAATATGAAAACATAACAAACATGCTTTACAGCAATATGTAATGTTGAAGTATGATGCAGTGTGCAAAATACAGCATTTCTATCTATGAATCATATTATCATTAGTTTCAAAATTAGACTGGGATTCATGATGGTCATTAAAAGTTTTGCTTAATAAAAATCTACAACTGTAAATTAAGAAGAAACATGAAGCAAACCTATACTAGTAAAGGTTAAAAAAAAGTGAAAAAAAACTAACCATAATTTAAACAGTGCTGTGTTCATACAGTGCATGAATACAAAGTGACATTAAAATGTATCTCCTAACCACACACATAACTTAAGAGCGTCCTGCTAAGTTATAGTTCACTTCATTGTGACTTAGCATGATTACTTGATATTTTGACAGTGGGCCACAGAATGCTGTAACCATTAACTGTGGCTTCATTAAAATAAACATTGCTATGCTGATTTATGTTAATGAACTCTAAATGTTATCAATGAGCTTGCACAAATGGGAGATTTATCAAGCAAACAGTTGACACGCAAATGTTTTCCCGTCTGTCCAGAGGGCTGATAAATACAGCATTTACATATAATAATTTTACATATGATGCATCTACATACATACATTATAAAAACAGGAACATCATGATGAATGCGTTCTGTTGATCTTATAATTAATCTCCATGATTAACTTTAATCATAAGAGAAATTATGACCTTAATTTATCATGAACATTCAAAACTGGCTCCAACACTAACACAGAACCTGCTGTACTGGTTTTATTAAGTCCTTTTAATATTTAGTCTCATCAGTGGGAAATAGCTGAACAATATAATTCTAGTCTAATCAACATGTATTCTCTCCCCCTTTTCCCTAGATGTTCCCCAACAAAAGGCACAGGTTCAAACAAGAGAGGACGTACCATTCTACAGCAGTTTATTACCACCAAAGATCCCATTCATACATCAATTCTGAGAGTCACCTTCAATACTTCAAAAAAGCCTTGAGTGAAAATAATTCTGTGCACAATTGAAAAAAAATATCTCAGGGAACACTAAAGAATAACAAATGAAGCATCTATCTTGATAAATTGACTCTGAAGTCAATTCTTCTTCAAGTAATTATACTAGAACACTTATTATTATAATGGCTTGTTGAATAGGGATCTGGCTTAGCTGAGGAGCTAACACTGATTCAAATGAGTCCTGTTAAACAGCTGTTTTTCATTTCTTTAGTCTGAGGCAGTCCTAATGCCTGGTCACATGTGGCTATTCTGCTTACTTTTTCCCATAATATAACACATCGAGAAATGACAAATCAAGTTTATTCAGGTGTGCATAGAACATCAATGTGACTGATTCTTCAACACTGGCATGCAGGCTAAATAACTCATACACTTAATCTTCAGGCTGTATTATTATTTCTTTGAATGCAGCAGGTTTTGATTCCTACTCCAAAATGATACACTTTACTGTGGAGATGTGTGGGCACTCCAAGTTAAACATCTCAAGTGTAACCATACCATGTCACACTGCGTGATAATGTCAGTTGGTCTTTTGAGAAAGTTATGCAATCTGAACAGAAGTGAATTAAAGAAATAAATAAGTATAGAAACAGATAAAATGGTATCATTTACAGTCACCATGACTTATCTGCCTGCATGTGTTAAATTTTATTAATGCCAGCAGTGTTCAGGCATGTGTGGGAAGCATTCTGTCTTGGAACATCAGTGCACAGGCCTCAAACTACAAGGACAGGAACAAAATTAACTATCATTGGATGGGAGTAAGACACTTGATGAAAATGTCTGGTGAATAACTTTGGCTACCTCCGACTAATAGCTAGCATTTAGTGACAACAGCTGGTAGCAAATGAAGCTAGTGATGTTTCTCATCTTTATCTTAATATGAAATATAGTGCTCTAATTAAAGCATGGTATTAGTATAGTTATTCATTGTGTTTAAATATTTTCAGGGACAAAGCTGCTACAAAAAGTGAAAGTGTCTCCAGGACACTATATCAAGGAGACAGAGAGAGAGCAATGGAAAATCATTCAGGTGCCAGAGTATGGACAAAATGATTTAAGGTCTTGACCACTGGTAGCTTTTTGGAGCCCCAAGAAAAAGGAAAAGTAAGTTCCAACTTCTCAGACATTCTCTGACAGTGAGGGATTTTGCTTAGGGTATAGGCTAGTAGCTAACCTGTATTGCTTTGAAATAAACTGCCTCTACCTGGAAACAAAAATACAGTTAAGAAAGAGCTTTGGGCTAAAAAAAAAAAAAAAAAAAAAAAAAAACTGAATGTACCAAGTTCCACCTCTACTAACTTTTCCTGAAGAAAAATTTCAACTCTTTTCCTCTTTTCCTCATAGATGCCTTTATCTTCCCCAGTGACCCTGACAAGTATGTTTAGGTATAAGTAATGGATGGGTGGAAATGATTAATACATTCTGACATATGATAAGCTCCATGTTCTCCCCCTCTCTATGGTGTCTATTTAGGTTTTGTAAGTTTTCCTCTTACATCTATACTAGCTCGACTATTAAATTAAGTTGTCAAACACTGTGTTGCCTTGTAATGAGACCCATGTAACACTCGTTGCACTCTTGTTCTCTGTGCCCTCCATGACACTTAGCATTTGCTCATGAAAAATGTCTGATCTTGCCCTAACTTGCTTGCAAAAGTACTAAAATAAAGGCATAAGATCCTATTTTTAACTGATTATACCATCTAAGGACTTTTGGTTTAACAGTGATAATGGAGAACTGGATACTTGTGCAATACTAGCTCACTTGAGAGAGAGTGGTAGTATAACACAACATTGTGGGTGTTTTTGCTCTTTTCCAGAAGTTTAATTAGCAAGATTTATTATCTATTGTTGACACAACTGTGACACAAAAACCTGAGTGAGAAATTTGACAAAGATTATGCAGAGAAAATACAGTCGTTCCTTAATATACTGTGGATGAATTCCATAAGCAATGAATAAATAAATACTGTCCCATCTTGCTAGTAAGCCTGAGGAGGGGTTTCTGTTTTATTTCCACTTACAGCCATGATCTCTCATGCCTCTAGTGAAACATCAGAGAGGCTTTGAATTGTAGCTGACCATAAACTATGCTTGGTGTGTAGGCACAAGAGAGGTGCTGCCTTCCTTAGAGAGACAATATGTTTGACAGCCTGGGACTCTGACTTGAACTGGATAATGCCAATGATATGAACTCCATATGTTTCATTAAATACCCTCTACAACCAACAGAGACTCATTTAGAAATTCAAAGTCAGTAAATTTGACAGTGTCATTATAACCCATTTTTGCCTGCACTAGAAAAATGCTGATGTGAGTTACTTTGTGAAGCCACGCTGGCAGCTTTTGATGGGTTACAAGGACACAAGTATAAAAAAGGTAAATAAGCTGAAGTCATACCAAATAGATACCTGATTATATAATACCTAATCATTCCTAAATAATAATAGATACCTAATGGAGGTGTATTGTGTCTTACTGACACTGATTAGACAATTACAATATGGTGGTGGAATCTGATTAAATTAAATGTGTATCATCAGACAATGTTATGTTTAACTGCAAACAAGGTCCTGGTACTGCTGTACTCGCTGCTGGTCTCATCAGATTTCAGCAAATTCAATATACTATACTGCTTGTATCATGAAAAGAATGCTGCATCATTGTGACATACCAAAACTCAAATGTCTTGTAGTACCATTAAATAAGAATAAATAAACTGTACGTTGTGGAGTTTCTCAAACCTAGAGGGATGTGTGTTCTACTGCACAAAGACTTGCTGAAGAAGTTTACTCTGGAAACAAGTACAACAATGGCAGGAGAACTTTCGAATGATGGATAGGCTGCGCAGACTTTTTCCATAAACTGACACTTTTCAGAAACAATGTGCCTTCTTCAATACAATATAAATGATCTGTATGATGCCATAATGAGAGAGCTCTGGAGCACCAGAGGCCAAATTGTTTGGATTAAATATAATCTTAAATAGGTCAACCGCCACCTCCTAGGTCAGATTTAATCAGTCAATACTCAACTTTTAGAAAAAAAAAATAAAAGCATTATGCAATTTTAAAATTTTAATTCCTGCTCATCAGGCTCTGCTCAATTATTTGCCTTTATCAATATTGTCTGTCTAAGTTATATTGCATCAGCTTATTTGAATTTCATAACCAAACACTAATATTCTCCCTCATAAGATCGTCTGAATATTATGTAAAATGCTCCAGGGATCACATTGCAGTGTAAGTTGCTTTCCTTGAAATGGCAGAACGCTTGGAAGGTGCTAATTTTTCTCTCCCCAGAGGTGAAGAGGCCAGTAATCCTTTACCTTCATTATAGAGGAGATGTAATGATGAACTCTTTGTCTTAGAGGCAAGTCATTTAGCCTCCTCTTACCCCAGCCGTGCAGTTTGTCACCGTATAGTCACGGGATGGCAATGCCAGAGGAGAGCTAGAGGGATGAATGTCATATGAAAGTCAATGGACAGAAAGGAATTAAGATGGCAGTTGAAGACAAATTTTCTACAGTGGAGCTTGTGATTAGAAGGCATTTTAAAGCACATGACCACTGGGGACTAAATCACATGAAAAATATGGAGGAAGATGATGAAGATAAAGTGGCATAGAGCAGAAGAGAAAAGAACAAGAGAAAATTGCACAGGCAAAAGTCTTAGCTCATAATGACATAAATATATGGAAATTCAGCTTGAACACTACCAATGCAAAAGAAAAAACTAAAGCACTGTTTTTGTTTTGCATTGTGATATTATGATTCTTTATCTGATTCTTTGGCCTCTGGTTTGGTGGAGGTGGTGTTAAATGGTATGGACAGACTTAAGTGATACCCACAATATAGGTAAAGGTATAGCCCTGTTCCAGGACTGTGTATGATACTGAACAGCAATAACTAGTTATAGAATAGATGATTGGACAGGTGGGAATTATTATGTGATCTTATTATGTGATTATGGAATTGTCCAACATTTTTCTTACCATGAATTTATATGAAAGGTTATCAGTAACAGTATCTTTAGCTGATCAACACTGCTCTGCAGCCAAGTTTCCACCCAAATGTAACAAAGTGAATGTTAAGCAAGTAGGCAAATGAAAATGCAAATGAATGCATGTCTCCACCCACTACTGTTATGCAAAAATTAGAAATCAACACATTCAGATAAACATTTGGTGGGACTACTTCTCCACTTGAGTACCACTGAACCATTGCAGAAATAAAACATAGTAACTGCACCAAACTAGTTTTGATCCAAAATTGAACAGAATCAAATGAACAAGTTTTTATTGTGTGATTTCTCTTCTAGGGGATTGGAAACATTTCATGATTGCACAGAGCAGAAGAAAAAACAAGGGAAGAGAAAAATATAGCTCAGAGTGTATGCTGTATTTTAAAACCTTGTTCACATTCTACCTTTTTTAGTGACCAGAGGCTCTTTGTCATTTGGATTGTACATCTAAACATTTTGAGATTTTGAGAAGGGTAGTATCAGCAACAAGCAATTATCAGTGCACTCAGTCAGCGAGAGTAGATGTGAGAGAATGAACACATTAATCATTGTTATCATGGCTGGTACTAGTATCAGTCCACTACAGTATGTGGGTTGCATTAATGTGAGTGGGACTGTGCATGCATGTGTAAAAAGGGCTACAAAAATGTATTAAATGACCAGGTCCGCGAGAGAAGAGTAGGTGCATCTTTGTAGGTGTGCATTAGCAGGTTATTTCTTTTATCACCAAACTGTGTGTGTGAGAAGAAAGGAGAAAGAGAGGGAGAGAGTGTGCAGAGAGGTCATATTGAGAAGCAAACTGCTGAATTATTTACCATGATAATGATGATGCAAGAGGATGAGTTGGAAAACACTGTGGAAGAAAACACTCTTGCTGAGGACCTCGGCCCACTCAACTCACATCCTGAAACATGAGACAACTGGAATAGAATCAGTGGTAACCTGAAAGAGTTAAGGAGAAGCCCGAGGCTGTGCTTTAGAGAGCAACCAAAGTGTTGTCAGAAGTCATTCCAAGCAGGCAGGATGCTTTGATATTTAATGTTTATCATCAATCTTTCCTAAGAATTTTTTAAATAAAATTTTAATTTTCCTGGGATGACAGGAATGTGGTCATTTATCAGAACTTGTGCAATTAAATTACATAATTCAGCTTTTTTGATCAAAATGTCACCAAACCTTATAAAATAATAGATTATCTCTTCTAAATTAAAGCAAAAACAAATAGATACATAAATAATTTAGTGTCAGATGTTGTGCTTCTCATCAATTACTTACCACCAACACCATGATAACCTTTGTAGGTCTTATTTTCAAGAGCATATTCAAGCATTTCTGACTATTGAGCGCTAACACGTCATGTTGGGATACACTTGAGAGGGGTTGAGTCTGTAGCATCTCTTGAGTTTCGGTTTGCATATTTTATAACCTCTATCATAAAATAAAAATGATGAGGGGCAGTGACATAATTAGAAAAACACTGATATAGCTGTTGTGTGGTGCCTTCTAATTAACTTATTAATGAGAAACAATGGAGAACAAAACCATGGTAGAGTTGCAGGTAACATTAGTTTCAGACAAACATGCAAATCTCAGAGTAATGTTCCTACACAATGACAAAGAGAAACATACAACAAACATCATGTTTATTCATGCACAAAGAAAGACAGAACATTGTAGAGGAAATGTGTTTTTTTCTCAGCTTAATCATTGAAAGAAATGAATGCTCACGCTAAAGACAGTCACTCATTGAAAGTTCATAAAAATGCATAAAAATCACAAAAATAAAAACCAAAAACATCCAGACAAACAGAAAAAGAACACTATAACCATATAATATAAGCCAATATTAGGTTTATATTACATGAAATAAAAGCTCAATCAAAGCTTAATCAGATCCTGTATATCATAGAAAGAAATGCACAGGTATAAATAACACAGTTACAGTTTTTGTTTAAAGTAACATCTGTACTTTTTCTGCTACGACTGTCATGCTGGAGCCACGAATTCAGATATTCCTAGTGTTTCTGTGTTTTTTCCCTCATCTTCCCTTGTGTCTCCTCTCCCTTTGTTCGTGTGTGTGTGTGTTTTTTGGGGTGTGGCCTGGAAGATTGGCACCAGATCCATCTCCTCACCTGTGATGCATCTGCAATCAACACAACTACAAGAACCCCGGCTCTCCTTTTACCCTTCATCAGATTGTTCTGTTACACATGTGGTTGTTCTGTGTTATGTCGTATATGTTCTCCAGTGCTTTGACATAATTGACAATAAGTCCTGTGTTTCCCTGCCTCCACCATAACCACCAGTCAGTTCGCTCAGCTGGATCTCCACTCACCTGCAAGCTGCCAGCCAGTCTGTGCCATTCACTTGCCTGTGCCCTGCCTCGTTGCCCCTCTTCAACCCTCCACCAAATTCTATTAAACCACCTAACTTTAGCCACCCACTGCCTGCCTCTGTGCCTGCTCTTAGGTCCATGCACAGACCAAACCATAACAATGGTAAGTCAAAATGTGTGCTGCAAAAAAGACCCACTCAGGCTTCATAGAATGTTAGCATCAAATGTTCCTTTCAGTGCTGGAAAGACTTTAAATCAACAAAATATTCTTTGAAAACCTCCCACACAAATAATATGGGCTGTTTTCATTTAGGTCAACATTGTGGTATAAAATAGTGTTTTTGAAGCTTTATCGCAAAATAGTGGTCATTCACCAGGTTTTATACATTCCAAGAAACAAGAAAATAACTGGGGCACCCCACTCAATCAGATTTGAGACACAGAGACCATAAGATGTTACAGTGTAGATCAGTAAATCAAAATGTAAAGTAGAGCCCACGCATTTTCAAAAAAAAAAAAAAAAGAAACATCAGAATATTTTAATTATACATGTAGATAAGGATTATTCATGCCTTCAGGCTGCAGCTGTCATGCCAAATCCATCATCTGAAAGGTGTCAGTAAGACAAACAAAATCCTGTCAAAACCAGAAAAAAATAAAGATTATGTTGATTCCACACTGTATGCAGTGACTGCTTCTATAACTCACATAATGTATGGATGAAACAAAATATGACATTTGTAATAGTAACTTTAACTTCTCTGACTCTGGTTTCGGGAAGGTAATGATCCCAAGATGCACAGAACCCTTTTGAAAAACAAGAATAACACAGAGAGAAACACATACTTCTGAATCATTTATGTCTGAATGTGGATTGCTCAATTTGAGTAATTGCATTAAAAACTGACTTTGAATCACATAATTATAATTCCTATTGTTTAACTTGAATAGTGCATTGAAAAACTGAATCTGAATAGCATAATTCAAAATGTTTTGGAAGTGAATTCCAGTAAATTTGAAGCTGAACGTAACAATGAATTCATTTACTCTAAAACTGTATTTGGTCCTCACTCAAAATTCAACTCTCTATACTTCCACATTCAGTTTCTAGTGACCCATATTTCTGCCCATAAAGAGCTGAGCAAAAGTGTGAAAAAGTACAAACAGATAAAATAAAATAAATATGAGCAATTCAAGCAAAGTAAGTATCACAAGCAACACAGAGGAGGCGAACAATTCATAGAAAGACTGTTAGCATAAAAAATCTGTTGGTGACATAATTTATATTGAATAACTCACACAGTGGTATGATCTTGCAGCCCTGATGACAAAAGCTCACCATGGCCTAGGATACTATTTCAACATTTATTGTGTCATTAAAATTTATTTGCTCAGGGGAAGGTCACTCCTTTTTAAAATTCTGCAGCAGGGGTCATGAAAAACTCTTACTTAAGATAGGGTCATTAAAATTTTATCAGTTCTCAATTCCTACAGGTACCACAAACATTTTATTAACAACCCCATACCGTTAGATGTTTTATATATCACAAATAGCAGCAAATAGCTTAAGGAATGCGATACTGTGACGTATCTGATTCAAGCCATACGCACTGTATCTGTAGTGAAGGGAGACTCCTGATTTCTGTAAGTCGTTTATATACATGAGCCCGGTGCTGAGCTGTGCCTCGATAACGAGCCTGTCCTCACCAGAAAAAAATGAGAGCATTGCTCGTTCATCCAGATGCTTAAAATGACAAGCAACCTTTTGCAGTCCTGTGAATAATGACTCTCCACAAAGATGGAGGTAACATGACATTGTTACACTGCTAAATTCCTAAAGAGAAGGCCGGGGTGGATGGTTGGGTGCACAAGATGTGTGGCTTTGACTCTAGAGACCATGGTTTGTGTCTTGTCCAATAAAGCACGTACAGTCAATGTCGATTTTAATTTACCATAAACATGATTTTTCTCTAACCTTGACCAAGTAATTTTATTTGCTAACTTTGCAGCGCTGGTAGGCAGTGCACAGCGGATTTATCAGAGCTCCTGTGGCTGAAAATGATGCTGAAGAGTGGACATAAAGTAAAACTGCAGTTCTTAAAACCAAAACAATGAGCCGATAGATGCTAAAACGCTCTGTACTGCTGAGGGGGACTGTAGAGTCCAGTGATAATTCTCTGTGGGTTTATTACTAAGATTGAACCCTTTCACATTACACAAAGGAATTTGATTCGTCATTATCTTAAAATATTGACCAGAGCAGCTTAAACCAATCCTCAACCATATAACCTTTAAGTCATTTTTGCAAGTTACTTAGGTTGTACTACAATAACTCACCACTTCTTCTTGTTTAGGTATAAGGACTCACTATAGCAGATGATATGAATGAATGAAAAATGATCTATATCTACATTTGCATAATAATATTACATCTGTCTGTATTTGCCTGTACACTCGTACTTGATTGTGTATACTTTTGTGTATATAAATACTGAGGTTTGCAGTCAGTTACAGGAAGATAGTGTGTGTCACAATATTGATTTTGGAAGATAAGATAGAAAAATCCAAAGCACAAGTGTTAAGTTGTTGATCAGAGTAAATAATAACTGTCTGCTTGATATGCACAAGTGAGGCTTGAGCTCACTTTTGTATGTTTTTGCTCAAGTCTAATTGGGTTAATTAATCTCGCTGCAGATCCAGAGCATAATAAGATTAAACATTATCAATGGTAGTGGACTTTTCCAGCCCATCAGATTTACACTCCAGTCCCACAGGATCTGTTTATTTTCAATTAGGTCTGAAAATGAGGAATGTTCTGGCAGAGTGCGGGGGAGGAACAGCACCTCTCTGAAAGTCTGCCATGGCCTGCTGCTCATGTTCACACTCATCTTCTGTGGCAACTCCTACTTCCTAAGCCTAACACACAAATACAACAACACACACACAGGCAAACAATTTTACTCTTGTTGAAAATAGGGCTACCATGTGACAGTTTTGTATAATGTATTGACTAATGTTTGGCAGGAGATTGTGTATTTACAAATAAACACTGACTACATATACTGTACCCTTTCTTTTTAAGACCAATACCATTTAGATATATACAACACAGATGCATGGTCAGTGATGCAAGTAAACATACAAGTATTTGAGGAGAGAGTCTAAACACAAGGAACATAAACTGTAGATGATACAGCTGAAAGGGCAAAGTCTATAGATCTCATAAATATTTATAACTTGAATAGAGATCAACACTACTCCAGAAACTGTAGTACGCTATTGGTTGAACACGCAAGCCACAAGCCAGCTCACCACTCAGAGCTAAACCCACAGCATTAGCAATAAGGTTACTATTTACATATAACATTAATAAATCAGCCTCATTATCAGATTTTTTATGTGTGGCGCTTCACATGAAAACTGATGTAACACCTGGGATATTTGGGGGTTGTGATCAAATGTTGGATTAATCTATGAGATCTGTAAAAAGCACCAACATTTTTCAATGTGGCATCACCTTACTTTTATCATCACACAGTTTTGCTCCTCTAGTTGTGGACAAATGCAACACTCAGTCAATGTGCTTCTGACTGAACTGGAAATAAATTAGCCACCAAAATCAGTTTCAGGGTGTATTTGAGAAATAGGCCATGCAGTTGCTGAGTCATGCCTCCTTTTATATATCTATCACACCAAGGTTGGCGTAATACTTGTTCCCGAGGTTCAGAAGTTACCATATTTTACAGATGGGTCTGGATATGGCCAGACTTGATCAGTTCTCAGTGATTGATTTCCAAACCTAAGTCTTGTTGCAGAAACTAAACTTTGAGAAATGTAGTCTGGCTTCACAAGGCCATGTATGATAGTAACTTAGCAACCTAACAAATTCATCTCATAATGATTATTCAGTATTATAGTGAAGCCAGTTTACTTTGTAGCCACTTGCTGCTGTGGAGTTCACTGTTTTGCATTACATATTTTGAAACACCATGTCTGACATCATGTCAGTATTGTGGGCAATTTATAAGGAATATGCAAAACAGAGAGACAATTCCAATCATTTAAACATAATTATGAAAACAAACTACAAAACAGAGCTTAATGGATGTGAGTCACTGGAGGGTGTTTCAGACACCCTTTGGTGGCAGAGCTGTGAGGCAGTTTCAGTTCAGTTCAGTTTCAATTAAATGTTTTTTGCTGAAGCAAAACATGAAAATAGTTCATGAGTAAATGGAAAATAATGTAAAAAATAGAAAGTAAGTATAAAAAATAACCTTGATAAAGTCTGAAACATTATGAATGTCACTGCTCTTGAAACATGCCTATATTTATCTGAGTGATTTGGACTATTTCTTTACTTGGGAAAAATATCTGTGTTGAGCTTGAATTAGCTCACCTAGCATTGCCAGAATATATCCATGTGCGTGAATCTGTACATGCATATGCAACCGAATCCAAGGGAAGGAGGAAATCACTGAAAGCGTGATGCCTGGCCTTGCTCTCCTTCTATTGATTTGCTCCCTAGATGAGGACAAGGTGAAGGACACAGTCATCAAATGGATATGAGGAGGCTGGAAGGAAGAGGTAGAAGAGATGATGAGAGTTGGGGTGGAGGTGGAGGGCAGAGAGGAGAGGTCTGCAGGAGACTGACAAAAAGTGGATTTGAGTGAAAAGTATTGAAATATTGAAAGAAGAAACACATAGAGAAACATTCAGTTTGAACTGAAGGGTTGACAGCACACACTCAATTGTGTAAATCACAGATGTAGAGACAGTCTTTCCAGATTTAAATAATAACGTTTCCTAACCACTTCTTTACTCAAATTTCAAAACATCTTGTTTCACACACTCATCGACCTCTGTGTCTACACCAACAAAAGTGTGTTTTATTGATGGTAAAAGCTCATCTCTACACTCCAGAGTGTCAGGGCATCAATGAAAATACATCACAGAGAGGAAGCAGTCAACTTCAGCCTCCACACTGACAATAAATCTGAGGTTGAGAGGGCCTTGTAGGATATGTGAAAAAACTTGTTCTCGCTGATGAGAAAGGTACGTGACGCAAAAGGACACTCCATCTAAAATGGGCTTCTGTCAACACAGAAATGGAGGGGATGGAGCAGAGAGAGAAGGGGGGAAAAGGGAGACGAACAGTGGCTATGTGAAGGACGGCAGATGAGCAGTTGTCTCCACAGCAGATTCATATTCTCCAAGCCTGTCAACAAGACACTTGGAGAATACTGTTGATTCCAAATGACAGGATTAAATCGGCAGGGAGGTGGACAATTGAGAAACAGAGTATGGTGTTAAAAGGAGAAAATTGAAAGAAAATAGCTGTTGTAGGAGAAATAACAGCTGCTTCTTGCAGACTGAGACAGAACGAGCAAACGCACTGGAAATCAGATGGAAGATTAATTTCTGTTGGCCTTGAGCTTTGCAGGCACTACCAGACTCATCTGACCTTTGCATGTCTCACCGCTTACCTGTTATGATTGTGGTAGCCATTTGTAGACTCTTCTGTGGTCATTTTTTGTTGCTCTGCATCAGAAAATGGGATAAAATGTGTTCAGTGTAAACCAAAAACTGAAAATCCATTATTTTATCCAGCCAGTCCATCAGTCTGGTTGCACCCAGTTTTGTCACCATCTACTCATAATCTTCAACAATAGCCTGCAATATGCTTGCTGACAACAGAACATGTTTTCACAAGTTTTTGTTTAACACAGTGACACTCTAGTCTGGGTCAGGCAAATTGTATGGGGACACGCTCATCCCTGCAACCCACTCCAGCCTGTTTCCAGTCTCTTCCTCCAGACAACCATACAGCAGCTGCCTCCTTTTATCCTGTGTACCGCTAACTGAAAGGAGCGGAACTATAAGTGATAGACAGCGTGCAGAATTCCTTGCTTCTGATCAGCCTATAGAGTTTTGGTTCTGTGCACCTGTCACTAAAACCTGGTGGTATACAAGATCTCTTTTGAACCTTACCTTGTACACCACGGAAATCATTTGAAAAACACAATAGGCTTTTGCACTGAAAAGCAGCCTTGCCCCACCCCCCCCTCTTTTAGTCTGTACAGCTTGTAAACACAACTTAAAGTGTTGTCTGCTCATTGTTTTACTTCACTGCTCCTACTCCTAGGTTTTGTGTACAGTGCACTACATGAGATATTAAGTTACATTTTAATATCCAGGTACATAATTTACTATGTATGAGTGAGTTAATATGTAACTTTTCATACTTGTGGCACTTTTTAAATGAATAATAGATTACAGTATATAATAGTTATATAGAAGACTGTTTTTAGAGGTGTAATTGGTTTTTAAATGTGCAATTTAAAGTCACATCTTAGTGCTTTGCATTTTCTTAAGAATTCATCAAGACAGATTACATCTTGTACACTAAAGGGACATACTACTGAACATAGTTTCCGTAAATTTCCTAAGATTAGACTTTCAATATTTTAAAATGATGACTTATGACAGATGACTTATTTCAAATAAACATTTAAAAGTATGTTTATTTGAGACACAAGTGATTGCAGAGATACAAAGCACAATAACAGTAAATTTATTGTAGATTTTGGTTTGTCAAAGGCTTCACATATACTATATGAATGGGCTTTTAAATCGGGTTTAACCAGGCAATACATTTATATTCCAGTTTTTCCTTTTCTTTCAGACCAGAAAACTATGGTATCAGAATATTACATCATATTAACATTTTCATTTAAGCCACATCTAATTTAATTAATCAGCGCAAAGGACCTGAGAAGTGAAGTCCATAAATTACAAGACCCAAAACCATTCTGAAGCATTCCTTTTCCACCATGTTGAGAAAGTGCCTGAGCTGATCCAGTACTTTGGAACCATTTTATAGCAGCCATGTCACAAAGCTCCCTTGGCACTCAACGATTTGTAATTTGTAATTACAAGGATTGATTAAAATGACCTCACTGGGTTACAATTTATTTTTAAAAAAATCCAATTATTAGACCGTTGAGGCCTCCAGCTGACAGATTGCGATTTGGCAATGCATATCTGGGAAAGAAAAGACACACAGCCATATCCAGGGGTCAGATGTTATGAAAATACTGTCAGCTCTTGAGGAAAACCACCATCATTTCTATGCATCTCCAAAACCAGCATCGATTTGCTCATACAGTATGCACTTATGCTGCTTGCCATGTGAAAAAGATTTTACCTCCATCTCCCTTAGCCTGAGAAAAATCTCTGTCTAATGTTCCATCCTTTTTAAATAGGAAGAGACTGTGTAACAAATTAACTTAGGCCAAACACAAAAGCAGAGGTGGGGGAGTGGTATCCATCAGTGGCAGCCATCACATCTGTCACCACTCATCAATAACCCTCAAAATGTCGCTCTTTGCTTTTAATCAGATCCTGCAGTAACGGCACTCAATTTGTCTCTCAGTTTGTTTCGACAGACTCTCAGTTTGTCTCGACAAGCTGGCATGCTGTGAATTATGTAACAGACCCCATTTGAGAGCTGCAATGACTAATATACATGCATCAAAATTCATATCTCTCGCAAGGCCCTAAATTATTTGTGTAGCTTTTACAGCACAAATTAAATCTCACAAAGATGTGTGTTTTGCTACGTGGCTCCATCTATCTTAGTCTGGAGCAGTAATTAGATTATCACTCAGTTGATGAGCTTCCATCAGTCGGCCACCCATTTACTGAACTACAGTATGTACACACAATATAGACGCACATATACACACCCTCACTCTGCCTGTTCTTTGCACACCAATTATAAACACCGTACACAATGTTGAAAACATTCTGTTTAAGCCACTGTCTGGATGATCAATAGTAAATTATGGTAAATGTACCTGCAAACAAAGATGAGATGTTCACCAGAAACAAAAAGGCAATGACATATAGCTGAAAACTTGGGGTTTTCACATTTTTCATTTGCGTAAAGATATACTTGTGATGGTTATTTTTAGCCATGTAGCTTAATTAATTTGATTTCAGTCTACACAGTATAATATCCGTGTGCTGAATAGTGCCTAAAGGGCAAGAAAGAAAAGAGAAAAACAGAGAGAGAGAACACAGTGAATAACAGGAAGAAGTATAGAAAGCATAGACTAGATCAACCATAAGGCCTTTGAGAGTTATTAAGTTATTGATGATGAGTGACTGTTGACATTCTGTTTACCCCAGTTTTGGCCACCCCTCACATCAGGTGTAATCATACTAAGCCCAATTAAAATAACAGCAAGGAGTAGGGAAATATTTTCACCCCTTACTGTGTTGCATTTTAAGGAAAAGTAGGACCTTCATAACTGGACAAAGTTAAAAGCAGACTACTGGAACCTAATTTTGCTGGCACCACTGTAACACAATTATAGTAATTCCTCAGCACGATGAGAAATTCTTACAAATACTTGGCTGTATTCAAAAGTCTGTTTAAAAAAAGGAAAATTACATTTTTTTTCTTGAAATGTCAGTTTCTTTTTAATTTGATTATATCAAAAGATTATCGAAAGCATGTATAAGTGGAGGGAATATTCAACTAAGATTTAACATTTGTCACATTAATGTCTGAAAACACTCTGAAGACACAGGCTGGGTCAGTGTGAGGGATAATGAATAACAGCAACGTAAAAAGAAAAATCTGTGGTTGAAAGGTCAATGTCTGAAGATAAAACTTTAAAGTAAGATTTTGTTTAAAGCAAAGAAAGGAAAGAGCACTTAATATCAAGAAACCCTAATCTAATCTTTTTGGAAGCGAGAGAAGAACGAGGATTGGACCACATCTATTTGTTAAGCTTTGGGGTCTGATCTGAGTATGTAACTTATGCAGGACAATATCCCAGTTTCACAGCTGGCTTCCAAAACAATCTATCTTCAAACATCGGACTATCCATCTTGCCTTTTCATGCTATTCTGTACACACAAGAAGAAAAAAGTGGGGGGAGTAACACATCAGAGGAAGAGATTAGAAAGATGCTATCTGCATCTGTGCATAGCCCTATCCAAACTATTAATCAAAGATTCATTTTCCCTTCCATCATGAGGACTGTTAATTCCTTTAGGAGATGAGAGCATTACTACATCCCTACCTCTGTAAGCTCTTCATTTTTGCAGATTTAAAACAGCATAGTGTCAAAGCTCACAACAGACCGGCAGCTCCACTTTGTTCTAAAAGCATTAGTCTCTTAATCTCTTCTTTTTTGTGTAGCAACAGGAGTGGTGCAACTAAGCCACAACTGCTCACAAGCTAAGATGGTGAATAAATCAAATCCGCTCAAGCAGCTTATAGATGTGGCAAGATTGCAGCGAATGCCATATCTGAAAGGGTCCATTTTTTGCTTGTTTATCAAACGTGTGTCCAATCAAGGGTCCGGTTTCATAGATACTAAGCAGAATTAGTTTTGAACAAGCCAAACAACTGTCATTGTTTACTGATTGTTGGGTTGTTAGTGTAATGATAAACCTTCTTGAACACAAGGCAAACAACAGGTGCTGGTCCTTTCCTTTTCCACAATCAAAGAAAATAAAAGAAATTGAATCCTGAGTGGCTATTTTTATTTTAATTGATAAACCCATCTTAGCTTGAGTAAATCTATAAACATGGTTGTGTTGTTTCCACCATGTAGCAGTTTGTTAATAATGTTTGTGCCACACTGTGTACTCAACCAATAATTGCCAATAGGAATATTTTAGTTGGGAGCACCTTGAAATTGATTGTTTTAGTCACAAACTCTGATATGACTCTGTTAACATGTCACCGCTACACACAAGGACAATTATTTCTATTGGCCATGCACATATGGGGTAGTTAGTCAGCCAATTACAAGCGGGCACCTCTGTCCTAGATCTTGAAGGATAATAGAGGCAGTAATTATGATGTGTTCATTTTAATGGGGTTTTATTGACAAGCATGGTAGCGGCTCAGCCTTCGCCCCCAGTTGTAACTGTGTGAAAACAGCTTTGCAACTCAATTAGATCTGACATTGTATTTGACTCTGTGACAACAAATACAGGTAAAAATGGTGAACAGAGGTATGCTGGAATGCTGACTAATTCATTGGTTTAAACTGAATCATAATGGTTATAAGAATGTTAACACCACTGAAAACAAATAAAATTTCACATTATGTGTACATTAAAAAATAATTGTTCATGTTTATATCCTTAAAAGAGACAAGAGAGAGCAGAGGAAGTTCTTAAGGATCAAAGTTTCCTAGAGGATAATTTCCATACTCTTTTGTGTAAAGCTTTCACATGATATAATTTTTTATACTTTGATTAATGCAATGTTTTTACATGAAGTTGAAAGCCAAAGGGTCACATTCATGTTATAGTCACTTCATAACATTGTAAAATAATGCTGTGTAAAAGAAATACAACACTAGTGGACCAACAACAAAGCAAAGATACACAGTCAACTGTCTTTTCATTTACCTTTTTCCTATTCTTGCTCCTGCTCTCTATTAACCTCTTTATATACGGTATTATCAATTTGACACTCTCTCTTTATCATTGAGCCTCAGTCTGCACAGTATGTCTTTAACATCCTTTTATATCACACTTTTACATTCTCTCATTTCCGTCCTTCTCTTGTCCTTTTATATCTTTTTATATTCATTACTTCAGCTTTCTACTTCTCATTCCTTTCTCCCTGCTTCCCTCTTTTTGTTTTTTTCCTCCTCTCTTCCCTTGAGACTTTAAGGTCATGGTCAGCCATTTATAACCATGTGCTTTAAATGCTGTTTAACCTTATCTCTGCATGCTTTATGGATGCTTCATGACTGATGGCATAAAAGCCTTAGTACTCCATTCCAGGTGCTGCAACCAGACAACAGCTCTCTCCCTCTCCCTCTCTTTCTGTCCGTCTGTCTGTGTCTCTCATTCTCTCTAGACGGTGCTTGTCGTACGCAGCTCTCATGCATCAACCCCCCACTCTCAGTATACAGGTAGGAGCACTACAGCCGAGACTCTGACAAATAGAGATAGGGATGGCCAGTCACATGATTCGGCTTGCCCACATCCTGTGTGCTCCCTGTCGAAGGACACTGACGTCATGGGTAGAACCAGAGCTGGTGCAATGACTGTGTCAATGTCACCTTATGTTCTGCTTAGCTGTTAGCATAGTGTGCTGGGCGACTCTGCTCCTGTCGTTACTGGCCTGGCAGCCTTGAGTGTAGCAAGGTAGAGGCAGTAGAGTGAGTGACAAGTCATCCTAAACTGCCACTTTAAAACCTGCTGTGGCTAATGATGTATATCTAAAAGCAGCGTGTGTGAGTTTATGTGTGTGTGTGTGTGTGTGTGTGTGCACATGTTGAGTGCTTGTGCACCATTACATCTGTGGGTGTCGTTTTAATGTGTTTTCATTTAGTTTAGCAATGAAGACATTGTCCATTAACCTCCTAATATAAATTTAATCTATTTTAACCCTTTGGTAAAGGTCAGAACACAAGAATAATCTAAATAATGGCCAACTAATGTTGTTTAGCATGCATTTCTTCTTCCATTTCATGAGCATGCCAACCATTTGTATATCATATTAAATTACATAGTCACGGTGAACAAATACCGTTCTTTAGCCTAAAGGAGTAAGTGGTGTGTATGTTTAGGGACATGAAATCTTAAGATTTTAAAAACTTTGACTGTAAAGTGCAACACTAAGCAGTCAAAAGACTGATATACTTGCTCTCAATCTCATGAGTCATGATATAGCTTTTCTTCTTGTCAGTTACCAAATCATCTCTAAAAAAGATGTGTTTTTGTGTTTGTGCACGTATCTGTTTCACTGTAATTTGAAAACACATGTGTTTTCTAAACCTCTAGCTGCACAGCAAAATCCAAATGGTAGCATAAAGTGTGCAGCCTAATTGCACTTCATTGTCAGGGGCACACTCCACATCAAAAAGAAACCAATCTCTTCTCCTGGAAAGCACAGAGAGATGATAGGTGGCGTGTCACTGTGAGTCTGTGTGTTTGAGTATTTTGTATGGATGCATATGTGCCTGTATGTGTGTGTGTGTGTGTGTGTGTGTGTGTGTGTGTGTGTAAGAGAGAAATAGAAGTTGGGACTGCACATGCACATGCACATGCACTTGTGAGTGTATGTGGTGGGAATACTAAATAAGAGTAGTGAAAAGCCCTCCAGCCACTGTCAAAATTATCTTCTGTAGCAAGTCCCTGTAGCACTGCTTGGCTCTATTGGAAGCCTGTGGTTTGGACTCATAGTTGTGGCTCTCCTTGCAACTTGGACAAACCATCAGTCTCACCACAAAACTCACTACGTCCTTACCTTATTGGAGACAACATCAATACAAAATAAATGAGTGGATCAACAGTCATGAAGTCAAATTTAACAAATTAGTTATGGCAGTGTGTATGGGCCTCTTTCTCTCTGTCTCCTTCTATTTCTGCATTGCCATACCCAGTTGCCAGGATACCACTTCTGTAATGCACAGTCCTAATTGTTTTGACTGAGTAACAAGCTGTTTAATAAAGGCACCTTGTACAATGTTGTGATTCAGGTCATGCACAAGCTCAGTGGATTAATTTGGGGAGAGGGTTGTTGGAGTAGTGGGGGGATTGGTAGTGGCGTCTGTATATGTTCTAAGTCAGAACAGTTGCACATAAACGTGACAATAAATCAATCAAATCAATTACATGAGATAGTCATCTAAAACTGAACATGACTGTCGAACATTGTTGCCAGTGGTACCTGTAAAAAGTATCGATTTCATCATAATAATGCAACTAACTTGCCTAATTTTTTTGCTGCAATGGAATATCCCTTTCAAACAAGAAAGGTGTCTTAGCAAGGAGCAACACATGCAGCGGGTGCTGAATGTAGGTGTGTATGTGAGACTTACCAGTGCCTCTCAGCTGCTGTAAGCCGACAATGGCAACAAGCCAAAAGCAAAATTATGCTAGTGTTAAGCTTTAATACCTCCATGGACTTGGTGGTGCTATCCTCCACCTCAACCCATTTTCCAATTAACAATACCAGCTCTTTCCAAAAACCCTGTAGAAAGTTCACAAATACAGTGATCTTCCAGGAAAGAAAAAATCAATTCCACTACCCAGAATCTTGTGTGGGCTTTGGAAACCTAAAAAAATGACTATAGATAAGCAGCTGCTTGGAAACTCAATATTAATTAATATTTATTGAGATAACTGATAACTCATTGACCACCATTAATGCACAGTTGCATCATCATGTGATGCATTGAATCATATATTCAGTTAAACCCAATTTAGATTAGACTCAAGTGCCTACCTGCCCACACACAACACAATGTTTACTAGACAACAAATCTCACCTTGTATGAATTATAATTTATAGAATTCCATCCTAGGCCTTGCCCACTGTTGTTTTACTACTACTTTATTCATAATTCTAAAAAGAAACTCTGTAGTATTTTATGTTGCATAAATGAACAGGAAATTTAGTCATTTGAGCAATATATGATAGAATAACTAAAGTGGGCATCAGTTTTAGCTTATTTAAAGAGGTTATTTGTGAGTGAGCTTCAGCAAGCAATAGTAAAACTTAACTTTTCTTCAGTATAAACAACCATATATTTTTCACAATGTTATAATATGCATATACTGACATTAGAGGAAGTGTACAGAAGACGGACACTAAATCTTCTGCAGGGGCTACTACTACTTTTAAATGTTATAGACAAAACTAAAAATACAAATAACATGTACTTGCAAAGAGACATATATTCTTACAGGTCAAATGATGCAAGATACATGTGTAATTGTGATTTTATAATAGTGGTGATTATTTCCATGTTATGTACTGTGTGTAGGTAAAGATATAAAGATGATACAGCCACTTAGTAGATTGCTCTTGTGTATGTTGCAAGCCTTTTGTTTGAGAGGACAATGCACTTAGTTTTTCATCTGAGCCATATAAAAAAACCCAACCTTTTGATTAATCTCAAGTGCCTTTCTCATGTGGGGAATGTGTTTGCAACCTAAAGTGCATGACATCTTCTATGTCATATAAGTACATTAACATACAGTAACATTGTTCCATATAAGCCATAAAATAAAAAGGTGAGAATGTCAGTAGTTATTTTTAGTCATGTACTGTACTGTCTCTGAAGCCAACCCCCACAGACTTCCAAAACAATCTGTACACCATGCTGAACTGATTAAACATGTTTATGTTTAAAATAAAGTATCATATGTGCAAATTTTGTTATTTACCCAAACTTTACTGATCAACTGTACTACAGAATTTTTTTTTGACTATGTGCATGTCTAATCTAATTGTGGGAGACATTAGAAGAGAAAAAAGGGAAAGGGAAGGGAAAAATAAAAAAAAATACTTTCCTTTTTTTTTTTAACAAATAAACCTCTGTCCTCCATTGGTGCATTGCATTTACTTGTACTTCCAAATAATGGTTGATGTACACTCACCGAGTACTTTATTAGGAACACCATGCTAATAGGGTCTCCCTTTGCACTCAAAACAGCCTCAGTTCTTCGTGGCATGGATTCCACAAGATGTTGGAAACATTCCTTTGAGATTCTGGTCAACAATAACATGACGGCGTTACATAATTTCTGCAGATTTTTGCACATTCATGCTGACAGTGTCCTGTTCTACCACATCCTGAAGTTGTTGTATTGAATTCAGATCTGGTGACTGGGGAGACCACCGAAGTGCACTGAACTCGTTATCATTCTAATGAAATCAGTATGAGACCTTTTCTTTGTGACTTGGTGCGTTATCATGCTGGAAATAGCCATTAGAAGATGGATAAACTGTGGCCATAATGGGAAACACATGGTCAGCAACAATACTCAGATAGGCTGTGGAATTAAAAACAATGTTTGACTGGTAGTAAGGGACACAAAATGTGCCAAGAAAACATTCCCCACACCATTGCACTAACACCACCAGTCTGGACTGTTGAAACAAGGCAGGTTGGGTCCATCCGTCCATGGATTAATTCTGTTGATGCTAAATTCTGACCGTACCATCTGCATGTCTCAGCAGAAATTGAGACTGGTCAAACTAGGCTACATTTTTCCAGTATTCAGCTATCCAGTCCTATTGAGCCTGTGCCCACTGCTGTCTCAGATTTCTGGTCTTGGCTGAGAGGGGTGGAGCCCAGCGTGGTCTTCTGCTACTGTAGCCCATCTGCCTCAATGTTCAACTTTTTGTGCATTCTGAGATGCATTTCAGCACACCACAGTTGTAAAGACTGGTTTCTATCTGTAGAACTGCTGCCCACGGATTGTTTTTTGTTTTTGGCACCATTGTGAGCAAACTCTAGAGATTGATGCACTTGAAATATGCCAAGAGACAGTTGTCTGGCACCAACAGTCATGCCATGGTCAAAGTCACTGAGATCATTTTTTTCCTCATTCTGATGTTTGATGTGAACATTAACTGAAGCTCCTGGCCTGTATCTGCATGATTGTATGGATTACACCGCTGCCACTTGTTTGGCTGATTTGTTTGGCAGGTTACCAATAAAGTATTTGTTCAGTGTATTCACTGTACATAATTCTTTTCTTTCCCTTATACCAACACAAACTACAAATGAGTCATCATTAACAAATATTCCTTTTTGCTGCTAATCATCATTCTTAACACATTTTTTTCATAATGAGAAGCTAATTTATATCCAATGCATCACACATTGCAATTTATTTGGGCAAAAAATTCTCAATTGCTTTTGGAAATTATGTTTTCTGGATGGAGTCTTTTTTGGCATCTTTCTGTCATTTTAAAGGAGTAGTTTAATTTTTTTGGAAACACATTTATTGATTATTAGATGAGACTGATGGCAACTTACTTTTACTTATTTGCTTCCAAAGACGTACATATACATTTGTTGATGTGGCTTAGGCACTTTAGTTTTCCATCCAAGTACAGAACTAATCAAAATAGCTGCATTCTGTTATACAATATGCATAATGTTGTCTGTGTTTTCTTTAAAAACGAACATCAACATGGTGAAGCTCATTTGCTTACATATATCATTAAATTATGGCATATATCATAAGTGATGACAACTCACTAGTAATTCAGTGTCAGGTGACAAGAGCAGTCGCACTTTATGTTGTCATTACCCTACAACCACATATTGTTGTTAACAGTGAGGGAGAATTGTATGTAGCTGGTCTGTGTCAACAGATGTCAACAGATATGACAATATCAATTTAGTGAAAAATGTTTACAGTGAAAAATGTAAACATGAGTAAAATGCAACATGTTTCTGTTGTCTATAAGAAAATTAATATATGAATTAACCTAACAGGCCAAGTAACAGTACAATTTCAATTCTTACACAATTGAACCTATTCATCATTAAGTGCCCAGTTTGACCATCTGTCTCCTTAGTGTAAAAGCTACATTAACCTTAGGTAAACACAGTCATCAATAAAACTATTACGGTGCTGAGCAACTATGAGCTCCAAGATATAAATAAGTAACAACTTGCATCATGTTCGTTCATACACAAAGACAAATTAAGAATGTGGAGGGAAAAGATCAGTTCAGTCACTGAAATAAATTAACGCCAACACCAACAATGATGATGTCACTGCTCATTAAATAGAAGCTCAGCATGAGCTGCCATGTGTGAGTGAATTTTTCCCTCTTATTTTTTGTATGAAATTAACAGCTTATTGCTTTATGGAGTCTGTCTTTGTATGCCCCAAACAGCCAATATAATGTACCAACTGTACATATGCTTGTTCGCAACTAAGGAATGATGTGTCTGTGTGTGTGTGTGTGTGTGTGTGTGTGTGTGTGTGTGTATGTTCTTCTATCTTTGTGAGGACTTTTAGACCTTTAGGGTAAGGACATTTTGGGAAAGTGAGGACATTTTGGCTGGCCTTCACAACTTCAAGGGGCTGTTTGAGGGTTAATACTTTGTTTTAGAGTTCAGGTTAGAATTACTTATTAATTAGCATTTAGGGCCAAAGTAAGCCATTAAGTTGTGATGACTGAGGTTAGAGTAAGTTGCTGAGGAATACATTTTGTTTGCATTATGAGTGTCCTCACAGAGATATAAGTATGTGTGTGTGTGATTATGTTGTTGTGGTGTAGGTATTAAGGTATTACATTGTGGGGTGTGTGTTAGTAGTTTTTAACCGGTTATTCTTAGGGAGCATTTATAAATATGTGAAAGTGACATTTTATACCAATAAAAGTACACTGTGTGAAATAGCAGGACGCAAAATACTTCATTAAACTGCTCCAGCTAATGGCTCTGACTGCTGTGTGCTTCCTAAAAACAGAGTCACTGAAGAGATTTGAAGTAAATCTGTATACAATGTTGTGCCAATGGAAAATTACTTCCTGTTTATATTTGTCAGTCAGTTTGAGCACAGGGAGGGAAGTGTGAGTACTGCATGCAAATGACTGGGATGTCTCCGCCTGGGCTCCATGGGGGATGCTAATGTGAGCATCGAGCTTTCTTTAGAATGCAACTCAGGCTCGAGTGGAGTGCACACAAACATGAACTTATACCTGATGAGGTGAGCGCTGTCATTCAAATGCATGCGAACCAATCAGCATGTGACAGGATTACTGACTTCACCCTTGCAAAGTCAGGTCCTCCGTGTCTAAGGTAGCCTTGGAAAACCACACTATTTTCTCAGTTGTCATTGGACTCTGAAAGACAGCTCATTTGTATTCATTACACTTATAAGTTCTTTTCCTTCATAACAGCCATAATTTATATTGTCTTCTTTCTTTTTCACATAGCAGTTTGCCATAGTGGGTTGCATGAGTTGGATGTCCGCTAGATATTTAATTTGGATTCTTTTAAAGTCTAAAAGAAACTTCTATGAGTATGAGTTGGATTTCAATCAGAAAAATCAAGTATTTTTGTGGAAACATATTACTTGTCTAATTAGCCAAATATTCATAAAGAGAAATGTAATTTTTATGTCATCCATTTCAAACCTCATCTAACATTAATCATTGTTGTTAATAATTGCTGTGATGATACAGACTGGTGTAGTTTTAGATTCTTATGTTTGGCTATGAATGTCCATGACAGGTAGTTTTGGAGCCATGGCTAATTCAACTCTGTGTTATGACAGAATGCTTTAAGATATCCTCTGGGGATTACATTTCTTTCTGTCAAAATTCTCATTATCCTTTCTGTCTAATAAAATGTCTGGTAATTATAGAAATAATAATGTTCACAAACACTTCTCCACCCACAGTGAGTCACATTACATGGACTGTGTGACTATATTGTAAACTGAGAGTCAGACATTTCATTACTTTTTCTTTTCAAACCCTATTTATCTAGCTTTTGATGGTGAGATAAAATGTTGGCCAAACTAAAAAGATTTCTGATTTTCTTGACCATTAAATATAGTGATAACACTTGAGAGTTAAGAACAACCAGCAGTTGGTATAAATCATTGTTGATATATTTCCAAAAAAACTAACTCTGAATGTGCCATTATGAAGCTCTCACTAGAGCAATAAAAATCATCTCTGTGTTTTGTTTGCTTGTGGGTTTAGGTTTGATGTAGCGTCCATGGCTGCAGTCAGATATTGCCCAATGGAACATATACAAGGAAGCAAGGATGCTATCTCTCTCTCTCTCTATATATAGGTTTAGGTTTGATGTAGCGTCCATGGCTGCAGTCAGATATTGCCCAATGGAACATATACAAGGAAGCAAGGATGCTATCTCTCTCTCTCTCTCTCTCTCTCTCTCTCTATATATATATATATATATATATATATATATATATATATATATATATATATATATATATACACATATATGTGTACACACACACACACACACACACACACACACACACGTATAAGGCATCCTTGCTTCCTTGTATTTGTTCCATTTCCTAAAATAATATCCAGACAGGCTCACTCAACTGGCAATATTGCCATAATGATGGATAATAAATAAATAAATTCTTAATAAGTCCTGTTTTATTTTTCCTGTTTTATTCTGTTCTGTGCCTAAAATCACCAAGGGGTGTTTCATGTGTCAGCTTACACAGCAAATCAATTTCAGTTCAGAGTTTCTGGTAAGACAAAGGATAAAGCAAAAGTTGTCACAGGTACAAGAAAATGAATCACTAACCAATGTAGACACTGAACTCGATAACACCAGTAATTCTTTTTAAAAGCAAAGGTAATCCAATAGAGGCCTAGCTGGACTAAGAGGCCATCTTTGCAACAGAGCTCCTCTGCTTTTGGCTGATAGAGAGACAGAGAGACAAGGATTACTGCCATCCAAACACCTGGCCTCTCATTCAGAGAAGAGAAGCTATAAATCAGCTGAGGTCTCCATTTACCCTGCACTCTTGTTTTCATCCCTGTCATATACACTCATTCAGTTTAGATTGGTGTACTGAGTTTGCACTTGTATTGAACCCGTTAAGGATGAACTAGAACTGAAGTGTGTGTGTTTGGGTGTTCCATTTTCTTCTGTTGCGGACCTACTACATGCTCAGAAATTGTGGCAAATGATAAAGATTTACACACCATAAACATTAAACACCTAAAATGGCAGCTGAATAGACTGGGGCTCAAACCTCACCGCAAAAGACCAAAGACTGGTGACTGGCAGACTGTGGAGTGTTTGGGTAAGATACATTAAGTTAAAGAGAATTGTCTCACAATAGAGATTTGCCTTGTTTGTACATTCACAAGACATGACACCAAACATAATTGTGCCCAAGAAATGCTACTGATTTAGGCTATTTTTTCATTTTTTATTTTTTTGCTGTTTTTAATCCAGACTCTAGAGTCTGATGCCTAAAAACAGTGCTGGTATAAAATAGTAGGTCCCAACTGTTTTGGCTTACAACCTCCTAATAGACACCTGCTTGTGACTGCTCATCACAAGTTGGAGTTGATTTTTCCTTCATAAATTATACTTTCTTAGGGGCCTGAAGATGTAGAAATATCTAGCATTCCAACCAAACAGCAAAGACCAGAGAAAAATGGAAATGCAACATCACATCAACAGGTTTTACTCAAGAAATTTTGTAACTGTAAATGTAAAGACTTACTGGTTCAGACAAATAAAATGTACACACTGCATAAATACTGAATTAACAGTTATTTTAGTTTAGGTTTAGTACATTGCTGAAATATTTTTGGTTTGGCTCAGTCAGTAGTGAAACTTATGTGTATGTACTTTTCACTATATGATCATAACAATGTCTTTGGCACCGACCTGAAGGTTTCCTGTGATTGATTTTGAGACCATCTGTGCAGGGTATTTCTGGATTTGTGCTCAAAAGCATCTGTCGTATGTCTAATTCAAGTAGCAGGGAACTTTCTCACAAAAAGGCACCTTAGATAATACCACAATACCTCTTTTTAACCCAGATCTTCGCCTGAATCAGTATCAGAGTTGTGTTTAATAGAGTTTCACATTGATTATCTGGGGCCCAACCCAACTTTTCTCCCCTATGTAGGTTTTTTAAAATAAAACCACATTTTCTGTTATGTTTAGGCTTGTTAGTGTCGTTTCAGGAATATTAATCTGAACAGAGGAAAGGAAAAGGGAAGACATAATGAATACAGCGTGGGACTGATGAGAACTAACCCAAGCCTTGTAGCCAGAGACTCTGAAGGACTGACTCACTCTAATGGGAAGTGCCCTTTAATGAGAAGTGCTAGTGATTGTAGGTGGTAGTATTAAGAAAGGCAAAGGAGGATTGAAAAGTCAAGGGTCACACTCACTCACCTCCTTGGGCTTTGCTCTCCATTACCACAGTGGTATACAGTAGTCATGGCGCTGCTTGCATTATGCTCCAACATCAAAGAGGAGACTCATTTTCTGCCTCTTTAGCAGAGAACCTGGGGAAACAGAGTTGCTGGGGTGGGAGTGTGAGGGAATGATGCTGTCGAGGGATAATGTGTGTTTTTGGTTGCTAAGGAACTGTCTGGCAGACCATCAGAATAGACGGAAGCAGAGAAAAAGATCAACATTTAAAAAAAAAAAAAAACCTTTTAGGATTTTTACAAAGTCACAGAGGATTCTTAAAACTCTTTACAAGAGTCTGGCTGAAAATGAAAGAATAGAATCAGAATTTATTCACTTACTCTGTTTTTTTTCTAATTGAAATTCTGAGCATTCAC
Organism: Lates calcarifer; assembly: GCF_001640805.2. Classification (NCBI taxonomy): domain Eukaryota; kingdom Metazoa; phylum Chordata; class Actinopteri; family Centropomidae; genus Lates; species Lates calcarifer. Next base: position 5,052,074 of record NC_066834.1, read on the forward strand.
AAAAAACAACCCGTTATCAAAATAGAAGTAGATATTTTTATTGATTTAAAAAAATGCAATTATTACTTGCCAAAAATCTACAATATTTTTGCGTTTTCTCCAGAAATGATGTTGACTATCATTTACCAAGACTGCATCTCTTATAAATCTACCCTCTGTTGTAAAGAGGATGTTACTGTTTTTGCACCCTCATCTGTCTGTCATAATCTGTGTTTATTTTTAAAGAGCAAGAAGGAAGAGCACTGAAAAACACTGGTAACAGTGAATACATATTTCATCCAGCAATAACTCAAAGTAGAAACTATCCTGTTAGATGAAAGGATCTGGACTAAAATTATGTCAACAAAAAGCCAAACAATTTCTGTTTTGTCCTGTAAAGCAATCTTCCTTTGTGCTGTAAAATTGCTATTCTGCCTCCTACGATTGTTACCCTGAACAGTGCTGTTGTAAGTGTGATAACATGTTATAACAGTTCAAGGGGCTCACATCTACAGAAGAGCTGCAAATATCCCAGGAACATTGTTTTCAGAATAAAAGTCTTTTAGAAATCAAAGCTACTGCATACAGTTGCAACAGTGGTGCTGTGCTAATGCTAATGTGAGAGCCTTTGTTGTGGGTTGTTGATAATGTTGATAATGGCACTTGCACCATTTCTTCTAAGTGAGAACAATCAAGAGGTTGTTTGTTAACAAAAAAACCCATGGATCATTCTGAGTGATGAATGTTACTAATGCTGTTGTTTTTCTTGTGTGCATAGTGTCGGCTGGAACTTCTTATATTCAGTATTGTTTTCCTGATATGTCAGCTGATACTTTGGCAAAGATGAGAAAAATGATAGCCACACCTAACATGTAAAAATACAATACGGACCCCAGTGAAGATAATGGCAAGAGACAACAGACATGCTTAAATTTATTGTCTTGGCAAAACATAAACAGCACAACTAGCAAGGCTCCTTAACTACAACTACTCTAATGTGTCCTCAGGAATCAGGAGTCAGTCTCTGGCAGAAGCAGACACAAGAAGAAAACACTAACAGGAGTATATGAGGTAACAGGTGAAGACAAAGATTACACATGGTAAGTTACTGACTGGAACGTCCTGCCGGCGACAACCTTCCCAGTGGTTTTGGCAGGGGAGAGAAAGCAGCTAGTCTCAGCCTCGAGATCAGCATCGTGGAGAGTCATAATGTGATATTACTGTAAACCAACTGCTAAGCTGTAAACCAAACAGAGACCATGGCATGATATTAAGATAATAGACAAAATCTAACAAATACATGAATAAATACCCAGAGCAAATCATACTGTTTGGTTTACAAAATGTAGGCGTGTCACTCTAAGCTAGAGTCGAGTATGACATCATGTAGTTTCTTCAGTCAGGTGAATCCCCTCTTATCCAGCAAGTCTCCCCTGAGTCATTGTGTAAATTTACAGAGCATGAATTGAACTTACCTCAGTGCATTTTGTGGATGTGATGGCTAGTACTGACTTTTTTTTTTTTTTTTAAATCCACTTGGAGCTACTTAGAAGGTGGTGGGTTTTTCCTATTTTCTGTCACATTTGTGATGCATTTGCAAAAAATGAATTTGAGGTTGTTTTTATTTCTAATCCACCAAAACATGTGAGTCATTCCTACTGCAGTTGCAGTAGGCTGAAGATAAAAAAAAACCAAAAAAAAAAAAAAAACACACACAATAATCAAAAGGTAGAAGCTACAGGATAATTGGTTTTCAGCTATTAATATACATGCTCCTTCTCTTTCTCACCACCCCTTTGTTGCATACTGTTTCTAGGTGGGTCCATAATAAGACACCAAAAAATATCACACTGTGATTTCATGCCTCCTTCTTCCTTGTGTCCTAGCAGAGGACTACAATTACATGTCCATAAATTACTATGTTTACTCATGCTTCTAGCATGACCTTCACCACAGGGTCTTAGAACACTGGGGATAGAAAAAATGTGGAATAAAAGAGAGAGAACTGTAAAAAAGGAAAAACTTGGAACTATGACATTTTATTTCTGATCATATTACTGTTCTTGTATCAAAGAGGTGCCAATTCAATAACATAAACTTTGACCCAAATTCCTCTGAATTGCATATTCAGTCATTTAATATGTTGGGGGGGATTGGATACATTTTGCCTCTGATTTATACTTATACTGAACAAATTTGCAAAGCAGTGAGTGCATCCAACTTCACGTTCAGTGTAACTAAATGTGATCATCACCTTGAGTCTTGAGTCTTTCACTAGGTTCACTTTGTATTGTACATGTTAGTCTCTAAAAATGTACAATAAAATATGTCTATTTTCATCTTTTATATTAGAAAAGTGATGAAAGAGACAGGAGTAACACAACTATATAGTGCAGAAGGTCAGTAACACATATGATGAGAAAAAATGTAATGATGTGATGAAAATCATGAAGACATAAGCGGTAGTGAAAGACTTCTGATGCAGAGCCTCAAAGCGATATCATCAGCTGGTTTCATGAGTACAGTCAGAGTCAGTATACTAGTCCACTAAAGCAGCCTTCCACTTTATCCTGTCTGTAAAATAACCATTATCCAAGAGACGACCTTGGCCCTCTGAATTAACACAGTTGCACAACACAGGTTGTCTTAAGTTACCCAGCCTCACAACAACCAGTAATACAACTGACACCATAGACAACAACACCATCTCCACAAGCCTATTTTATAAAAGAAATTTGTGCTATACATTATTTAGCCTCTACACAATGTGTTGTTTTCACAAGAAAATCTTGAGGCTGTTGCAACACCATGCCACACCAGAAATGATCAGGGAAACAGCCACAAAAGTGTTACACTGATAATGCATGAGTGTAACTGTTACAAATAAACTCTCAGAGTTTATTTTCCCTTTGGCCGATTGCTCCTTCTGCAGTAAGAATAGCACACCTGTGTCCAGGGGTAAAAAGGGTAAAAGAAGACAAGCTTTGATAAGTGGATAACCTATTATGATTTTCAATATATGCTCAGTTTAGATAAGAATATTACAATAAAATGTAACTTAAATTCTCCAAGGAAACTTACCAAAGCCATCTGTTGAGCCAAAAAACCAGTGGTGGAAGACCCCTGACACTCTCATACCTCTACAAATATCAGAACACCAATGAATATAGTTGACATTTAATGCCCTTTATTTTCATCTGAGGAAGTAAAATTATTCCTACTAACTTAAAAGAAATAAAGGAAGAATTTGAAACAATTGAATGTTTTGGCACTATCCAAGGAATGGTAATATGATGATTTACATGTGTTCAACTTAATCTGAATATATACAATATTTACCTGACATCTTGAGTAATATCAGTAACACGGATTATCCTTGTAAATACAAATGTAGACACATTTGTCCCTAAAAATTACCATGCTATAATAGAAAACTGTAGCTTTAGTCCTATCATTATACATTCAACAAATGTGAATCTCCCACTGAAGCAGAATGTACCATACCACAATTAGAATCATATCAGTACCCTGACCACAATAATTAACTGTCTTATGCAGATAAATTGCAAATTATTCTTGCAATGTAGACTTCCATGTATTTAGATTTGACATGAAGTCTCCTACATTAATTAAAAGCTGCTTATTTGGCTGGGTTAATTCTTCAAACAGTGAATGTTCAATTAAATATGGATGCCACAAAACCAAACACATCTCAGAGGGAGTGAGACAGTGGTTTAACATTAGCCCAGACTGATTCAATATTTACCTTGCTGAACTTTAGTCTACTGCTACCAGCCCTGCTCTCATAGATATACAACCAAATTATAACCTGGACCTCTCAAATGGAATAAGACTCCCATTTTAGACATGGAAACAAACATCCACAACATTATGAGTGACACAAATCAGAAAATCCCTACAAATCACAGGGTGAGAAAACCGTGGCATGTGTGTAGAAAGGCTAATTATATGCATTGATGTTTTTGATTTAGACGGTTTTGGAGACAGGTACGTGACTTTCATGAACAAGGCTTATTTGTGGTCTTCAAATGCTCTGGCAAATGGGCTGATCTATTACAATATGAAAACAAAAAGGATGCATTTGAAGTTAATTACATGAACAGGTTGGAAGTGAATTCATAATTTACTTCATATTCAGAATTATTATTCATTAATTAGCTCTAGTTTTAGATGTCTGTTAATCAGAGTACTTCATCTGCAAGGCACAATGACAGTGTGTCAGAATATGCAGTTTATTGCATTTCCCAGGAAGTATGCACATGTAGATAGATATCTGAATTAACTGTACACATACTGTATATTGTGGTGATATTTTTTCTGTTTGAGGCTACAACTAATATGATTTGCTCACTTTACAAATTGCAATAATTAGCCCACACATGTTACAAAAAAAAAAGAAAAGAAAAAAAAAACATAATTCATGTAACATCATGTAATGGGACAGAAAGGGCCGTCTAAACTCACCACTAGATGGTGCTAATGTGTTTCCCACTCTATTCCTATCACCAAATGGATGGCCTGTTTGCAATGCACAAACCATTTAAATTAAACATAGTCATTTGAAAAGTCTTGTATGGCTTTCCTACTGTAAAAAAGGAAGAAGATAAAAAGTAGATATTTAAAGGCTCAGCTCAGTTTGAGCTCTGTGCATCCTCTGCAAGGACAAAGAGTGTGTGGTTGCCATGGACAACCAACCATTAAAGTATGGTATAAAATATAGAGAATACTTTTTCTATATAGATAATTGATGAGGACTGTGGGAATGTAGAAAACACTGAGAATGGATAATGGAAACTGTGTAAACTGAATACAACATATCAGTGTAAATAAGCTATTACCCCTTAGTCCATTCATCTTAAGGGAGTGCAAAATAGCTTTGGCTCCGACAAATAACATGCCGTAAATAATTCTGATGTTTGTGGGAAATGTTGTGAATGCAAGCACCTCAATCCATGATATTTTGCATGTTAAACATCACTATGAGTAACACCTGTAGGCACTTCACAGAGTCCGAGGGTTGTCTCCTGCTGTTGTGTACATCCACTGATGATGAACACAACCCATATGCATACTTCAAGGCTTTGAGAGTCTACAAAGACTTGCAGCAGCTCTGAGGGAATCAGGTGCTGCACTCTCACTTCACCATGATACACATCTAAGCGCAGGCACTGCACCGCTCTATGGGGATGGGTTGGAGTCTTTGTTTTGCATTCAACCCCTTTGATATGTCTTGGTAGGAAGGTGGGGAGGGGTGTGTGTGTGTATGTTTGCAAGTAGAAGACAGAGAAAAAAAAAATTGCAGAGGTGAGAGAGGGAGCGAAGGAGACAAGGTGGGTGGAGGGTGGGAGGTTGGTGGGAAGCAAAAAATTACCTCCTGTTTCGCCTCTGCTGCCCAGGATCAGAGCACAGAGCCGCTATGGATTACACAGTACATGTGTTAGCTTGCTGTTATTTATATACTGTTCTGTGAATAAGAAACAGTGGAGGGTGGTGTTGTGAATGAAAAGAAAACACAGTCTCATATCTCTCTGCTACTGTAAATGCAGAACGTTTGACTTTGTCAGTAAAACCACATTATGAGACCTTTCAATAGCATCTTGTAACATGAACCTCGTGCCTGTTTCACAGTAGTTATCCGTATGTTTTTTTTCTTCAATAAAAGTATAAACAATTACAGTAAACAGTACCTATTTTTTTCAATAGTTGTACTGTCATAATTCTGTAAATGTATTACAGCCATAGAATATGCTATATGGCTTTAAAGCTGCTGTAATCAATAATTTTATTTTAACAGATCAAATGACTATTTGTAATGTGAAAGGGGTAACTTGTAGAAGTGTGCGCACACAAGAAAAAGTGATCATCCTCAGCTTTACAGTTTAGGTTGACAATCATCACACTTACCAGAATCATCTTCAGATGCAGCTAGCAGGCGAAGGAGACCAGACCAGAGCTGGCAACAAAACACGACTCCAAATGAATGTTAATGTTGCCTCATATTAGCTGGGTTTGTAAATAAGCAACAGTCTGTTAACAAGTTTGCCTCATGAATTTAAAAGAGGATAGTGTATCAGTGTTGTGTTTACAACTTGTTTCCACTACCCCAAGAAGCCCAAAATCTCAGTCAATGCAGGTTTCATTTAAAATTCTAAAAGTTGTTGGACTGATTCATTGAGCAGAAAGAAAATCTGCTCTTATCAATTATTACCTTATTGTCTCGATTTGTTGTTCAGGACATTTTCAGCTTTATGCTGACATGTATTAGAGCTTTACCCATTTATGTCTGCAATATAACAGTGAATACTTTTTGAGAGTGAACTGAAAATTCAGTCATTTAGCTGTATATGTAATGGACTGCTTCCTGATTCCTCTTGAGAGCACAGCAGCTTGATGTGTTGAAGGAACCAAGCTGAGTCACTCCGCATTAATCTCCATACAAACTCAGAGAAAAAAAAGATGTCTAGAAATGCTCCCCCAAGCCCGGAAAACTGGTCACTATGGTCCAGTACTGCAGTGTCACTCTCGTCACCTTTAATGGTTAGGGGAAGGTTATTCTGTGTGGGTGTTTGTCTGTCTGTGTGTCGACTCCCTGACATACACGTTGACCAAAGTGACTGTGGACCAGATGGACCCTGATGTGGATGGCTTGATCAAGTAGAGCGTTATCAGACCACCCACTCTGGCTGACATAAGCTGTGAGGGCTAAGCGTATTAGGAGGCAGGGGGTCCAAGGGGACTATGGAGACACTTCAGAGTAATAAACTCATCAGGAGAGAGACAGATACACCTGTTCACTACAGGGTGACTGAGACAGAGGGCACAGAGAGGGAGGTCGACAAAGGAAGATAGAAGGAGGAGTAGTTGGTACAGTGCACAGACAGAAAAAAGAGATAGCAGCCGGGGGAAGGTGGTGGGGGGTATGGGTAGGGAAAGATAAAGAGGAAGAGATTGAAACGCTCAGCTACAGAGGGTGAGACTGTAACCCCAGAGTCAAAATCGCCTTAGCCAAGACAAACGGAGCTAGCCTAGTTGAGTACAAGTCAAGCCAAACACCAAAGAGGAAATCTCAAATCCTGTTTTCAGTTCCCCCATCTTTTGAATTCAAAATGACAATGCTCCTCAGAAGTGCTGTTGAGTAAAACAGAACAATTAGTAGTTCATTTTGGGACTCATTAAGATTAGTTGTTTGATATCAGACATGACTGAGAGTCATTAAACCCAAACCTCTGAAACAAGACCTTGAGTGAAGCAAATTTACAAGTTTTTTTCTTATTTTTTTGTTTAGTAGTAGAGGTCTAGCCTTGACAGACAAGGGGAGCTAACACAGACAGGCAGCTATGTAGAGGGAAAGCAAAGGCTATAAAGTCCAGATAGAGTGAGATGAGATGTGAAATAAAGGGAAAGAGATACAAATCCACTCCCTCCACATATAGTAAGCCCAATGCAAGACAAATATAGACACTCTACTAGGTCACCTATATAAAATTGGTTGGTAATTTTCAACAATCCTACAACACTTGTTCTTTCTGATTTTCCAGAAATAATGCAGTGACCCATATGATTCTACCTCCTCTGTAGAAAATCACTATGACCTATTTTGTTGTAAAGTAGTCCATGTTCTTATTTCTGTCTTTTATCATATAAATTAAGGAATTAGATGGAACAGAGGAACAATTTTGGACATATGCTTGTATAGTATGACTATTATTCTGTGTCATTCCAAAACCTACTACATTCATCTTACTGCAAGCAAGAGTCTGGTGAACTGATATTATCCTAAAACACATGTGGTGGTTAGAAGGTACTTCTATATAACTTTGTGTTGCATCTTCAAATATGCAAATGCAGTTTCCTATCCTTTTAATAAAGGCCCTGTTCAATATTGGCAGGCTTATTTAAGTGTTAAATCAGGAATTTTAGATAACAAGAAGACAATTTATCAGTCAAATCACACACACAACAGGATACAAGCTGGTTCATCTGAAGTGTTGTTGCAGCTCAACGAGTGAAAACAGGTGTGCGTCGTTATATCCTACCAGGGGACTCACAAGTGGTGGATGTAAGGATAAAATTGATCTGCAGTAGATGACAATTTATCAGTGTAGGTCATATGAGCAGGGTTGCATGCACATACCTGAATTTAGATGGCAAGAATTACTTTGTTAAGTACATCTTAAATTAGTGTTTTGTTTATTAGTTAGTTTTCTTAGAATGGTTGCACTTGCTCACCCCCACTCTGACTTGAGCAGATGGTATGTTCCAGAATATGAGAGGATATAATGCCAGTCACCTGCTTGTCGCGAGGGATAAGGTCTGCTAGGCAGTGGGTTTTGAAGAATAAAGCTTGCCACCATTTTAAGTTGCCTTTGTGAAACTTACAGTTTTTGGTTATAAAACCATACATTTTTGCATGAACCCCTACCTATAAATGTTGAATTGTTCAACATCACATTCAAAAGTTTTCAGTGCCCAACAATCACATGTGTCAAATATCTCCTCAAAACTGAACTGGGTCTTTCAACAGCTGAAACTTGTTTAAGTCAGTATCACCGTCCTAAAGTCCATGTGAATGGTTTAAAAAAAACTGACGAATATATAAACTTGGGTTTCAAAATTGTGAAAAAATAAGGAGCTCTCTCTGCTCTGACACACTGGGAGTGTGTCCGCTGCAGGCACTGAAACCACGCCCACTCGCAAACTAACTTTGTGATAACTAGTGTGTTACTGCCTTATTTTAAGCAGTTTGATCCCTCATCTTCAAGAGGATGCACACATTAGACACACACACACACACATACACACACAGAGGGAGACAGACAGTAGGCAATGTTGGGGGCACAGGAGGGTGAAGGCCACGGAAGGGAGATGGTCGGTTTGGCCTCATTCGAAAGTGACCGCGGATTATGTATTCCTGTTGTCTTCGATGAATGTTTGTAAAAATGTTGGTGGTGTTCCTCAGCTCTCCATCAGTGTGGCTTTTCACTGAATTAATCCACCTCCTCTTACAATAACACGCAGTCGACAAGGAGAAGCAATAATGCTAATGCAGCGCTAATATTTCTAACTGCTGTAGGATTAGGGGCGGGGTTATTTGAGTGGTGGCTTCAGTGTGTCATCGAGCCAAAGTTTCAGACCCGCCCATAAATCCTTGAAATTTAACCAATTAAAAACTGTGAAACAGTCTTACTCCACAATGTAGTAATACAGAGTTTACAGTCCTTACACATGTTTTCAAGAACTATTTTCTAACATAAATCACACGTTTAGAGACAAAGCTCTGAATTTGTTTTACACAGATTTTAAGACAATACCCTGTGAAATGTAATGAATTGTTTGTGAATTTGTGTGAATTTTTCATATGCTTTCATTCAGTGGATCATGAGTGCAAACATTTGAATCAAGTGTGTTAATATCAATAGTAATAACTTTATTGTCATGCTCATGACATTGTGTAAAGCACTACCTCAAATTGTCAATAAACATCAAGAAATGAACTGCTATTAGACAGACTAATATTACATTGTCAGGCTAATGGGAAGAAAAAGACATAATATCCTGCTAATAAGTGGTGATGAAAAGCTATTGTCTATGTATTGTTTCTCAGGGGGCCTCCTCTGTCACTTTGGTAAGCCTTTTATGCTGCCTAATAAACACCTCTATTTGTTGTTTTAATTAATCACTCTAATATTAACAAACAAAGCAAAAATACTGCAGGGGAAGGCGTAAATGTTTGGTGCCAATACCAGTGGCTGCCCAGCTCGATTTCTTCTGCAGATTTTGAGACTGTAAGAAAAGTGTTTTGGAACTTTCTTTAATGTTAGAGTCATTTAAAAGCATGTGTATGTGAAGGGTATGTATGTTGGGCTCATTGCCATTGTTTCAGCATGATACCTGGTACTGCAGGTGTGGAGGGAGGAAATTTAAAAAGAGACATTCTGAACATATAACCATGGGTACACCGTTCATTACTGCACCGATCTCCTGTGTCCAGTCTCAGCTGGCCAAATGAGATTTGGCTTTTTATGAGCACTGGGTGATGCTAAGACACAATAGAAGATGGTTGCAATTCATTTCTTACTCATGTTCTGTCAAAGAAGAAGGTTATTCCACTAAAAACATCCTGAGAGTACTAATGTATGCATCCAACTCAATGACTCCATTTAAGGCATCCAGAAGTACAGGCTGTCTATGCAATTTGCTTGTGGAAAAGCCACCTGCCTGACACAAATTATGCTTCATTTCACTGTCGTGTACAACCAGATCAACTTATGAACAAAAAACTTTTCACTGAGGTAATCAGTGATCATGCCTTCAACTACACAAGCCCATTATGGCTCACGATTCCAACAGTGAGGCCTGTGATGAGGCAGAATCAGTTACACAGTGAGCATTGATCAGGGAATATTTCTTGGAATGTGCAAACAGTGAACATTTGGTTGACACAAACACACACAGGCAAACAAACAGGAACAGGCACTCAAACAGATGCAGGTTGTGCTTGACCATTAAACACATTCATCCTGTCCAATAAACTAAAAAGAAGAAGCATTCATTGCCTGCAGCCCATGTAAGGATAAATTAGAAATCAACATAGAGGCACATTTAAAAAGACACATAGCTGGAGGAGAAGGGAGGCTACATAGTGAACATGTAGATAGATAAACCCTGATCATGCTCATTGGTACCTACCTCTATTAAACTTCTTACAAACTGGCACAGTGAAGCAGGTTAAATCTCCACTGCCAGTTTATCTGAATGGGCCAATGCACTAATTTGCCTTCCCAAATATCCCCCTTGTCTGGTTGTTTAAATGAAACAAGGGTGTCTATTAGGAGTAATACATTTTTATGTACTGTTATTGAGGTTTAAATTATGTTAATGAAGATTTTAAAGTCTCTGTGTAACTCAAAGAAAGTCTTGTGTCTCAAGCTATTTTTTGTCTGTCTTCACACAACTACTTCTGTGGCCATGAATGCTTGTGAGGAGAGACTGTTTGAAAGTGTACACCATTATCCACATATCTAGATTCATGGTGTCCCTTCCTGTGATGTCAGACCTTTCACAACACTTCATACAAACTAGTTCATTTGATACAGAAAACTTTTATTTACCATGGGAAAAGTATAAAAATGGCATTAAGTAAGACAAAGCAAATGAAGAGAGGTCAATAAGAAAGCAACAGAGAACAAGTGCACTCTATATAATGCCTTTCTTTGCAATTCTGTTTAAGTCTGTCGTTTGGCATTAAATTATGGGGACTACAACTGTCTCTTTTAAATGCTCAGTGTTCAACCTATGAAATATACAATATATGGGGTCAAATGCAGGTTGAACTAACTTTCAGTAAAGTGTGTCATATGCAGGTCACCTGTAGGAGAGAGATTAATATTAATAGCTTGGTGCAGTCAGACTGCATTATATACTATGGGCACTGCAACTAACGTACAGTACAGAAAGCTGAGGGGCCTTTCAAAAATGAAAGAGACACATCTCCTTAAAAATATCATCAGCACTACTGTCTCAGCTTTCATACTATTATAGGCAAAGACAAAGAGTTACTCAAGCTGTGCTGGAACCAGCTTTTCTCTACTGCCAAAACACAGCAAAGTGAAGTAAACAGTAAGATGCTACATCCCCCTCTCCTTCTAACATAACGAACAGATGAACAGTGTAAAGAAGAAAAGAGGCACAGATTCAGACGGCAACACGTAAAAATTTATGTGGGAGACAAACAACAGGCAGGTAAAAAAGTAGCTGTGAAAGAGGTGACAGTTTGCTGCTGGAAAAGCTGTTTGCGTGTAAAAGTCAGCTCTGATTTTTTTTCCCCTTTTTTCCTGACAGAGGTTGTAGAGAAAAACTTCATTCTCAGACTCCACACGGCCCATCTTCATGGATTAAATTTCTTTATGGTGGAAAAGTGTAACACCTTTTTATTGCTTGAGGGAAGAGGTGAAATCAAAGAGTGTAAGAAAAGGAGGAAAAGAGAATTCAAAAATGGGTTAAATAGTGTAGGCAGGAAAAAGGCCTTCTCTCTCTTATTACCACCTGAAGAAAGGCCATTGCCATTAGATTGAAATTTAATTTACGAAATAGTGTTTTAATGCAGCTGTTCACTAGCAGCCCATTCCAAATACACTTTCTGTCAGTGCATTTCCTGAGGACCATTTAATTGGGCTAATGAAGAAAGCTGCTAATGGCTGGGTTTATCTCCGGCAGCACTGGTGACATTTCATCAAGGCAGGTGATTTTCCAGCCATTGTTTAACCTCAGTGTGTAGCATTTCATAGTTGGAGAAGAAAAAAGCAAACATGTTATTTGGGCAAATTATAAAAAACTATGGTGGGAACAATGTGGTCCTGTGGAAAATGGATAAATGAACTTCATCCAAAAGCAGATTTAATTATTTTCTAATTATTTTCCACACACACTTCAAATCATATTTGGAAAATCATCTTATTAAAAAACAAAAAAACCCAAACAGCTGGCTCATTGCTACACAGAAATTCATCTTGGGTTCTATAATTCTGGGAACGCCCACATAACACTCAAGACTTTGGAGACCAGCATACATAGTGAAAAAATATGCATCACATTTGAATGGGCACACAAACGCAAACTTGTACTTATATCTTTGTGAGGACACTCACTGACATAAAGCATTCCTTAGCCCCTTTCCCTAACTTCAATCATCACAACTAAAACCCTCACCCCAACCCTTGTACTAATCCTAATTTACACCTAAATCTAACCTGAACAGCCCTTTGAAGTTGTGAGGACTGGCCAAAATGTCCTCACTGCGAAAGGTGTAGAACTGGTCCTCACAAGGACAGAAGTACAAGGACACACACACACACACACACACACACACACACACACACACACACACACACAATGTATGCAGATAGAGACAGTGATGTGACATTTACCTTCATCACTTATCAACATCTTGACATTAGTACATCAAACCTGCTGTTTCATAATGAGCTTCAGTTGCCATCTGACTAACGAATGATTCTGACACTCTTGTCATTCCCTTCTGTCAGGGAAAGGTCAGTGGCAAAGTCAAAGAGGTTGAGACCCATGTTTATACATGGATGGACTACAAGATTAAACCGAACAAAGCTGACATGTTGAAATGGCAATACCAAATGAAGGGCACGGTTAAACTCTGACAAAACTGCAGCTCTTTGACAAAGTAACAGTCAAGTAAAAAGAGTGGCTCTGATCTGTTATTTTTACAGATATGGAACCGGTCACTTGTACGTGCTAATTGAGACAAATGGATGGCATTGTGGCTTGTCAGCAATACTGCCACACAGCAAGATGATTAGGATGCTTTTTTTCATTGTGTACATGTTTTCTTTACTCCTGTTGACCCTGATGCACTGGACATCTGTCCAGTGTGCCCCCCATGCACCCTGTGTGTAGGACTGAAAAAGTAAAATTGTGTGGACTATAAGATGCCAGGAAATTGTTAAACAACCATCAGTTTCCTACACTTCAAGGTGATGTTGTCAATTTTTTTATTGTTTTATAACACAAAGGTATTAGATTTTTCCATCAAACAAGACAAAGAAAAAGCGCAAATCCTCACTGCTGAGAAACTAGAAATGGGTCATGTTTGGCTTTTTGTGCTGGAAAAATTACTTAGACAATCAATAGGTTACCCAAAATAGCCAAATAATTTTCTGTCCATTATTTCAAATCTACTTCCAGTGCTTGTAAAAAAAAAAAAAACCTCAAAACTTTGTAACAGAAAGTTCTTTTGGTGCTTCTCTTTACACCAGGGACTATATAAGAGATAGATGTGAAGAAATTAAGTTTTAAAATTTTACTGAAAAAAATGTGGCTGTATCTCATTGTCACTTCAAACACCTGCTACAATCATCAGTTTCAAATCTCATAGTTTTCCATCACATAATTTCCAAGGGATTTAACGTTTCTAATTATAATCACTGCTGCTTCTCAGGTGGCATTACGTGCTTGTACAATAATGTAGGATAATAGCATAGATAACATTATCGAGGCACTGATACAAGGATTGTTGATTTCAAACACAAGTCTACAAAGCATGCTCTAAATGAGGAATTAAACATTAAACTTCAGTGACATGTGGTACATAAAAAAAGTTATAATCCTAACGTTAATATTCTGAAGTAACTACTTCTATAAAAATACATCTAGTACTATTTAATGTGTGCTCTTATTCTACATTTACTTCAGAACTGAATACATTTAAATGAATTTCAAAATAAAAGTGGGAGAACATACTCAATTCTGTTAATCAAAACGAATTCATTTCTTCTGGCTTTATGTTTTGTCTGTCTTTTGATAAATGGCTTAACTGAAATTTCAGACCACTTCAGCCCGCCCCGCGTCTCTTGGCAAGCGTGTTCAACGCACGGTTTCCTTTTTTGTAAACAACAATGAAGTGTGATATTTGAAAAAAACAGATGCGCTACCGGTGAACTAGGAGCCACCAATCATTTGTAGTCTGTACCCAAAGCGGCTTTTGAATCCCTCCTTCTCTTCCCACCTCTTCAAATTCATTGGCTGCCAGAGGAGTAGCGACAATGTTTAATGCACCATGCGGTGTCCGGAGTTCAGTCAGTGAGAGGAAGCGCTCTATGTGCTTAGGGCTGTTTTACGTGCAGAAAATACTAAACACCGACTGTGGGTATATATTCAAGAAAATCACCCTTTCTTCTGACAGCTACAGAGACACTTATGCCAGAATGCGGCGTTGTTGCTGACCACCTCTTCACTAGCTGTCTCTCTGTGTGTGGACTTTGACGGGGACGGCGGACAAGGACAAAAATGCCACTACGGGGAAACAGTCACTCAGCGATGTTTCGGATGGAAGAAAAAACACTGATTGCCTTTTAAATATCCACTTTGGATCTATCTTGCTACACATCTGGATTTTTTTCTTCTCCTCCCATAGAGTATTTCTCCGAACAGTTTTCTTTCCTGAGGAACGGTGACTCACTGCAGGCAGAAGGCGAGCCGCTGCATTCTAATCAGACAGCGGAGAGGACTTCAGCTCATTGACATTACAGTCATACTTTTCTGGAGCACTTTTTTTTTTATTTCCACTGCGCTGCACTGTAGCCTGCGTGTGCATCGGAAGCCTGTGGCTTTTTTCCTGCTCAGAGAGGGGAAGGAGGATACGGGTGGTACCTACTGAAGTGGTTAGGGAATGAAACTCTCCCTGAACCCTGCTGGAACTGACTGTTTTGAATCTCACATTTATATAATTTTTGGACTATTAAAGCAGTTTCTTTCGGTAAGTTTCCGCGTTTTTCCCTTCTGTTCTTTATGTCTCTTTGTGGTTGTGTAATTTTCCCACTGGAAGCACTGTTTGTTTCTCATTTCCAAACGATTCTGATTTCACAACCATCCCTGTGCTTGCGGATGCAACAGCTTCTTCCAGGGACCGTTGAATGTTGCAGAGAGAGAGAGAGACAGAGAGCATCAGTGGAGAGAATTACACAGCTGTGCTGAGATGTTGGCAGCTCATTTCTGAATTTTTATAAGGCTCATTTTAAATATCCGGATTATGCGGATTTGTTAATGCTTGTAAGAGGCTCATTTTATACACACTTATTCAAATAGCTGCCACAATAGGCCATCTTCAGTTGTTCGCCTGCAGTGTTACCATATTATTAAAGTTGCCCTATTACAGTTTCAGTCAGCATTCTCATAATGTGTGATTGGTCCATTATCATGTGAGGGTCAGGTCGTGTATTGCACATTAGAGATAAAAACTGCATTCTGAATCTTGTGTTTATAATAATACATGTAGTAAATATGCTACAAGGGGAATCATCATTATTTCCCTGTGCATCAGGGCTGCGCCGAGTGTCTTCCCAAGGTTAACTAATTGACAAGCTTCCCCCATAATTGTGGAAATGAATTACACATGAGCCCTGGTTCATTTTTGGCTCAGTGGTGGATCTGATTTCTTCCTGGCAGGATGGCTAGTGTAGCTTAGTCTGTTTTTATCTGGGTGACTAATTGACACTTATAGATTTTAACAAAAATATATTTTTTTCTGTTTTCCTTCTTAGGTGGTATGACTGAACACTTACAATGACTATTCTGTTTGGTGACTGGATCGCGATTATTGCTCAGATGAGTCTGGGTGCTCAGCTGAATATAAATTAGGTGTTCAGCACCACAGATTGCTGGAAGAGGCAGAGGAAAAGAGAGACAGAGCAAAGACAATCCACAAAGACAAATGCCAAGGCCTCACATGATGAACAGAACTCTTTTTTTGATCCCGAACAACAGAAATACCAAATTTGAACAAAATATCAACAGGTCTAAGGCAGCGTAAACACAACACAGATTATAGCAGCTTTTACGGAGCGGGGATGTATCTTTCTATTTTCTTTTTCCTCCTCTTATGGGCTCAAGCCCTGACATTGAAAAACTTGAATTACTCTGTCCCAGAGGAACAGGGTCCGGGGACAGTAATTGGGAACATTGCCAAAGATGCCAGACTCGGACTCGAACAGATTGGGCAGGGAGGACAGGGTAAGAAAGCCAACTTCAGGGTGCTGGAGAACTCAGCCCCGCATCTTATCGACGTGGACCCCCAAAGCGGACTGCTGTACACAAAGCAGCGCATCGACAGGGAAACATTGTGTAAGAGAAACCCCAAGTGCCAGCTCTCCATGGAGGTGTTTGCCAATGACAAGGAGATCTGCATGATCAAAATAGATATTCAGGACATTAACGACAACTCACCCACTTTTCCCTCAGATCAGATTGATATTGACATTTCTGAAAATGCTGTGCCAGGGACACGCTTTCCCCTGACCAGCGCGCATGACCCAGATGCAGGAGAAAATGGCCTGAAAACCTATCAGATAACACGCGACGACTACAATCTCTTTTCCTTAGAGGTAAAATCCCGCGGGGACGGGACCAAATTCCCAGAATTAGTTATTCAACGACCACTGGACCGAGAAGAACGAAGCCATCACACCCTTATTTTGTCAGCCACTGATGGGGGGGAATATCCTAGGTCCGGTACCATGCAGATAAATGTTAAAGTTATTGATTCCAATGATAACAGCCCTGTCTTTGATCAGCCCTCATATGTTGTGGAAATTCCTGAAAATTCTCCTCCTGGTAAAGTCCTTATTGATTTAAATGCCACTGATCCTGACGAGGGCAACAATGGACAAGTAGTCTATTCTTTTAGTGGCTATGCCCCAGAGAGAATCAGGGAGCTCTTCTCCATAGATTCCAGAACAGGGGTCATAAAGATTCAGGGTGAAATTGACTACGAAGAGAGCCCAGTTATTGAGATTGACATCCAGGCAAAGGATCTCGGTCCCAATCCAATCCCAGGCCATTGTAAAGTCACTGTTAAAGTGCTTGACAGGAATGATAACTGGCCATCTATAGGCTTTGTATCTGTGAGACAGGGAGCCATCAGCGAGGCAGCACCTCCAGGCACTGTCATTGCTCTGGTCCGTGTCACAGACAAGGACTCAGGCAGGAACGGGCAGCTTCAGTGCAGAGTGCTGGGTAATGTCCCTTTTAAACTTGAGGAGAATTATGATAACTTCTACACAGTGGTGACAGACAGGCCCTTGGACAGAGAGGTGCAGGATGAGTACAATGTCACTATTGTTGCCAAAGACAATGGCATTCCTCCTCTGAACTCTACAAAATCCTTCACCGTAAAGATTCTGGATGAGAATGACAATGTTCCTCGCTTTACCAAGTCAGTTTACCTTCTTCAGATACCTGAGAACA